>NC_051410.1:12722432-12722544 GCF_015228065.2 Penaeus monodon
CGGAAAGCGGGATAGAAAGAAATCTGGATAGAAATCGAGTGATAGATAGATCGAATTATGTAGCGGAAATTAAAAAAGAGGGAGATAGAGCGATTATAAAAATTATCATGAT
>NC_051410.1:12723392-12723458 GCF_015228065.2 Penaeus monodon
GAGCTCCGCATGCAGCGCCCCTGACAAAGTGACGATAACCTCCCCGCGACCGCCAGGCCCGGCAGC
>NC_051410.1:12723492-12723810 GCF_015228065.2 Penaeus monodon
CCAACCGAAAAGTATTATGTGGGATTACTTCCTCTGATTATGTCTGTAATGGAAACACTACAATAATGGCCCTTTATGCCATTACATAAATCAAGAGGAAAATATACCCTCAGACGCACAATGCCCTCGAGCGCTGGTGTGTCTTTGTTTTCCCCCGAACGTCTTGTCCGGGAAGTGGAGGAATAGCGAAAGAAATTCCCTCTTCGCTGTTTCTTCGCCTTTTCTCGAGGTCTTATCGCTTGGGGGGGGGGGGGTTGATTATGTGTTCGAATGCGAATGGAAAGATGTGATAAATTGAATGATTAACTGATTGCATGA
>NC_051410.1:12724059-12724343 GCF_015228065.2 Penaeus monodon
CATTAATGAATAGAAGCTACATATAACAAAAATAAATTCATGCAGGATATTCTTTTATATCGCTTGGGTATTTTACGCTGTTAATAAAGACCAGTCATGGATGAAAACACACTGGAAAATGAACCTTTTTAAATTCTGTGATCGAGCCAATGAAGTGTGATGATTGGAGTAATTGCAGGCGCTTAAAAACGCAAAGAAAAAAAAACGTTTAATCAATGTATATCATGTTTCTGTTACCGTCATCAAAATCATCATTATACTTACTACTATCATTCTTATTCTTG
>NC_051410.1:12724566-12725152 GCF_015228065.2 Penaeus monodon
GAAAACATAAAAAGAAAAAAAAAGAGAAATCAGAAAGAGAAAAGAGACAGAGAAAATAAAAAGAGAAAAGAGACAGAGAAAATAAGAAGAGAAAAGAGCGAGAAAATAGAAAGAGAAGAGAGAGAGAAAAAAAAAACAGAAAAGAGAAAGAGAGAGACATACACACATACACACAACGGCTAACCAAAGATACCTGTCGAAAACTCACTTACACTTGGCAGGTTAATTTCCCCATCATAAGACATCTGACAATCGCATTATCGGTTGAAATTCCCCAAGACGAAGACCCTAATTACTCCAGCTTTTAATTAGTCCAAATTTCCAATGAAACCAAAATTAACTACGCGGTTATTTAACGCATTATCTCTCGTCGAATTCACTGCGCCCGCTCATACATCTGCTTTAATTTGTCGACTACAGCAAGAGTACGTTATGAATGAAAATAAAAGGATTATTTACATGAATTATAGGCAGTATCGGAGGGAACTGGTCGATAACGCCGGTCTAGGTAGATGTTCTGTTCATTCGCCGTAAGATCGTAAAAGGCCACTTGCTTGTAAAGAAAATTGTTTAGTTTCCCCTGGTC
>NC_051410.1:12725890-12726162 GCF_015228065.2 Penaeus monodon
TTCCTTACTCTCTTTCACACACAGTATGAGCATTAAGGTAAATTATACGTGTACATTTAACAATAGATATATATGTGTATTTAAATGTCACTCTGAAAAAAAAGTAAATTGTCAAAGCAGTTTTGTTGTTTTTCACTGCATAAAACTCCGAACTGGACGATATCGGCACATAAGAATTGAACATAAATAGAACTTTTCAAATAAATCAATGTCTTCAAAATTTCAGATGGAATCGACAGGCTGTTTTTCTTTCCATCTCCGAAAAGACCAAA
>NC_051410.1:12726404-12726594 GCF_015228065.2 Penaeus monodon
GTAACCGACAGTACGAATATTCTGACAGCAAAATATCTGTTGGAAGTGAAAAGTGACTAGGCGCATACAGTACGCGGACGTGAAAATTAAAAACCCACAGTTTATGTAAACACCGCAATTTTCGTGATGCATGGCAATGTCTGAAGATCTGTCCGAAGCGATGTGCGTGGCTATGATTCAGGTTGTTGAC
>NC_051410.1:12726915-12727899 GCF_015228065.2 Penaeus monodon
CTCCTCCAGCCACCCCTCCTTCTCCCTGCATCTTTCCTTCCTCCCTCTCCCTTTCTCATTACAACTCCCTTCTCCTCCCTACGAAACCCTTTCTATTCCTGCCTTCCCCTCTTCCCTCTCTTGCTTTGACCCCGCTTTTCTCTCCTCCTTTGTCCAGCATCTTTTCCTGCTTCTTTCCTCACCCTCTACTCTATCCATATTCTCCCCCTCCCCCCTCTCTCTCCCTATCTATCTCCCTATCTTCCCCACTTTCTTCCCTTTCCTTCACCTCCGCCCACCCACTTCCTTTCTTTCCTCAAAATCCCTGTTTTCCCTCCTCTCCTTCCCTCTCTCTCCACCTCGTCCTTCCCCACATTCTCCCTCTCTCTCTCTCTCTCTCTCCCCATATCGTTCTCCCTGCCGCCTCCTCTTCACCACAAACACCCTGTCTCCCCCTCCTTCTTTCCAAGCAGTCAGTGATTACCCCCCACCCCCACTCCACCCCCACCCAAACACCCTCCCCTACTTCTCCCAATAGCTTCCATCTCCCCTCCTCCGCGTCCCACGAACTTTCTCCCACCTCTCATGCTCCCTTTCCTTCTCTCTCCTTCTCTCCCTATCCCCTCTCTCTCATCCTACCCTCCCCCCTCTCTCATTCTCCCCTCCACCTCTCTCATTCTCCCCTTCTCCCTCCTCCCTCTCTCATATTCTCCCCTTCCTCCTCTCCTACCCTCCCCTGTCCCTCTCTCTCACCCTCCTCTCCCATCCTACCTTTCCTCTCTTCCATTCTGCCCTTCCTCCCTCTCTCCTCCCCCCCTCTCCCTACCCTTTCTCTTACACCCCTCCTCACTCTGCCCCCACACCCGCCCACCCGCCCATCCGCCCGCCCGCCCTCCGTAAAGTAATATACGCTTCTTGTTTCGAAGAGCAAAAAGGAACCAGCGTAAAGAAAGCATTCTTAAATCAGGTAGTTCGTCTTTCTCGTCACGTTTGCCTCTGAAATTG
>NC_051410.1:12728797-12729020 GCF_015228065.2 Penaeus monodon
GCCAATGTTGCATATCGCCGTCCCTGCGTGACTCGCCTCGGGGGAAGCGAGATTGCGGGCGAGAGCGGAGATTAGTCACGTGACTTGACGAAGCGACGCGAGGCCGCCGTGGCTCAGCGGAGGGACGGCGCCTTCGTCATCCTGTCTGCCGGCGTCTTGTTCTCCGTGTTCTCGTGTTCTCGTGTTCTTTGTTATTGGGTCGATGGGGGTTGGGTCTGGTCTT
>NC_051410.1:12729091-12729207 GCF_015228065.2 Penaeus monodon
TTCATTGGGATCGCGTACTTGTTATATTGTTGTTCTTGTTCTGTTAATATTTTTTTCCTCTTTGTTTTCTGATCTTTGTCGATTTTTAGCCCTTTATCTATTTATTTATTGTTCTA
>NC_051410.1:12729686-12729977 GCF_015228065.2 Penaeus monodon
CATACTTTTGTTCTCTTTCTTATTCTCCTAGTTTTCGTTCTCCCCTTTGTTCATCTTTTTGTTGTTCTAGATCTCTATCTCTGCTTCTTCTTCTTCTCCTTCATCATCGTCTTGTTGCTCTTCTTATTCGTCTTCTTTTTCGTGTCGTTTCTCTTCTTATTCGCCTCCTTCTTGTTCCTATCGTTCGTATTTATGTTCTATTGTTCTACGCCTTGTTCACTCGTTCTTGTTCTTCTATCGATTGTTCTGTATAAATTTTCTGTTATCTTGGCATTTCATTCTACTTCTCGG
>NC_051410.1:12730054-12730361 GCF_015228065.2 Penaeus monodon
GTTTCTTCGTCTGTCCTCGTCTTTTCTTTAACATATCTTTTTATTTTCGTATGTTTTTTTTCTTCTTCTTCTTTCGTTTCCTTTTTTTTGTTACCTTTGCTATTTTTCCTCTTTCCTTCAGTCTTCCTTTTATTTTATTTTCGTCTTGTTTCTCCCTTTTCTTCGTATTTTTGAATTCATTTTCCTTCGCTTTTTCCTTTTCTTGTCCTTTTGTTGTTTCTCCTTCTCTTTTCTTTCTTGCATCCAGTTTCTCTCACTTATTTCGCTCTTTATTTCTTCATCCGTTGATGTGTTCGTTTGTTGCAAC
>NC_051410.1:12730697-12731487 GCF_015228065.2 Penaeus monodon
GCCTTGATGCATGATTCTCTCTTGTGGATTAACTAAGTGTGACTGACAAGCGTGCATAGTGGATGGCACACTCGGAGGCTGACACTAGTTCATGCGCATGGCTTCACTCCATGGCTGCATGGTAACGCAATTCTGGCAATAAAGAAAATCGGAGAATATAACTACGAAATGATAAATAAAAGTGAGTTTTGTATAACGAAATTAGAATGAGAATTTCCAGACGTAATTTTTACATAAAGGTTATACAAGTAAGAGTTTAAAGTCCATGAGAGATGACGTAGATATAAAGGAAAAAATGTTAGCTAAAGAAACACAACAAAAGGGTGTGAAATCCCTTTTATATTTATTTCTTTTGCTTCATACGCTTGGATATTCCAGAGAGACAGAAACAACACCAGAGAAGACCTACGTGTAAGCGACGCACACACGACCTCTGTAAACATTGCTCGTGTATATGTTGCAAAACACTGTCTAACACGAATGGCGCAAAGATTCGTAACATTTTTGCATGACGCTTTCATCCCAAAAATCCAAAACATTTGCATGTAACTGCTACACCCTCGCACACAGCTACGATATATCCGAATGCAGGTGCAATACACGCTCATGCATGCAATGGCCGCTCATACATCTGTTTCACATCCGGAATCCCAGCGACTTATCGTGCCTCCCTAAGGGTCAGCGATAAAGGGAAACCTGTAATTTATCCTTAAATATCGCCACCAGCCATCATTTCTCGAGTTAAATGACAGATGCGGAGAGTTTCCCGCAGAAGCCACACGCACCTGCA
>NC_051410.1:12731742-12732451 GCF_015228065.2 Penaeus monodon
ACTAAGAGGAGCAGAGGTACGCCGAAGAGGGTATAAAGAGGGTGTAAAGGAGGGCACGGACGAAAAGGGGGGGAGGATGAGAGGCAGGGAAGAAGAAGAGGGATAAGAAAAGACGAAGGGAAGATAAGAGGAAGTGGTAAGGATAAAAGAGGACTTGCTAAGGGAAAGGAAAAGGAGAAAGAGAGGCAAGAGGGGGTGAGGATAAGTGTTGACGAAGGACAAGGGGAGAGGAAGGGGAAGGAGGTAAGGGAAAGGCGAAAGGGCAAGGGTGAGAGGTGTGGGGGTAGGCAGGGGAGGAGGGCAGGGGAAGGAGAGCGCCGCCAGCGAGCCCGTGCTGAGCCCTGTCTATACATCACAGCAGCGGGGTCGCATGGAGACAAATGCCAGGCCAGTTACGACGTTCGCCGATGATGGACGCGCAGGGATCTTGTAGGATGTATATACCCGGCATCACGTGAACATCCTCGGACGCGGATGTTCTCCTGGAAGGTGCTAGCGTGTGTGTTCTATATGTCAGGAAGCGGGCGGTGGGCGTGGGGTGGATTTCGCCCGGGGAGTCTCGGTGTCTCTACGAAGGTGAGTTCAAAGCAGGGACTGAAATTCCGTGTTGAAGCTTCATTCGAACAGCTGTTTTGCATAAAGAGTGAAAGAGAATTGGGGCAAGGATGATAAATGCAACACGGGCAGAGAAGCAAGGAGAAACAAGGGA
>NC_051410.1:12732497-12732848 GCF_015228065.2 Penaeus monodon
TCCATGGTCAGCAGGTCCAATTAAAAGCTTAATGCTACAAAATCCAAAATTCTCCATAGCGCTTGCTCATTATCTCCGTATCTTCGAGGCCTAATTGATTACCATTAGAAGTGACCCATATCGAGCGTGTCTTTCACCTGTTCATCGATAGACGATTTCACATAAAATATTCAAATCAAGTACTCCGAAAGAACGTCACACTCTCACACAGACATATCTGTGACGTAGCAATTATTTTCAGAATCATTGGTAATGACATCCAATACCGTATCGACATTTATTCTTTTATCGATAACTTCGCCATCTTGCCAACATCGCTGGTTTGATTTCGAAATTGTTTTTTTATTTCTT
>NC_051410.1:12733658-12733948 GCF_015228065.2 Penaeus monodon
ATTATCTCGCCATAAAAGAAACACGCGCGACACTTAATGCGGACGTATGCCTCCCCCTCCGAGCACTCAATAATGAACTCATTCACTAATTAAGCTCAACACACAAGGACTTCACAATCATAAATAGACAAGAGGGATGAAAAAAGAAACGAAAGGCAGCGGGAATAATTTGAGACTCGGGGAAAACCCTCCTTACAAGCTACGCATAAGGAGTAAGTCTCGTCCTATGAATTCTTGCAACGCCTATAATAAGCGACCTTATTACGCTCCGGAAGCCTGGGGTGTAAGGC
>NC_051410.1:12734603-12735163 GCF_015228065.2 Penaeus monodon
ACCCTGGAATGTAAAAAACGAGAATCGATACTTGAGGAAACTTCAGGCATATCTTATCTTCCCGACGAGACATACGAGGTAATGATGACAAAACGAGTCAATGATGAAGCGAAATATTAGATTTCACTCTAATCCTCCCCCCCCCCCTCTCGTCCCTTCTCTTTTCCTTTTGTCTCCTTTTCTCTCCTTTTCCCTCTCTTTTCCTCTTTTCCCTCTCCTTTCCACTCTTTCTTCTCTTTTCCTCTTTTCTCCTCTCTTTTCCTCTCCTTTCCTCTCTTTTATCCTCTCTTTTCCTCTCTTTTTCCTCTCCTTTCCACTCTTTCCTCTCTTTCCTCTCTTTTCCTCTTTTCTCCTCTCTTTCCTTCTTTCCCCTTTCCTTCCCCCTTTCCTCTCTTTCCTCTCTTTCCTTTCTCTTCTCTTTCCTCTCTTTTCCTCTCTTTCCCCCTCTCTTTCCTCTCTTTTCCTCTCTTTTCCTCTCTTTTCCTCCTTTCCCTCTTTCCTCTCTTTTTCCTCCTTTCCCCTTTTTTCCTTTTTTTTCTCCTCTCTTTTCCTTCTCTTTC
>NC_051410.1:12735794-12736326 GCF_015228065.2 Penaeus monodon
GCCCATTGTTCCGGACGATCAGCATACACTAAGTGTCTGCGATGCGAATTCGAGCGGCATTGTTCGAGGAGCTGTGTCATGACCGGAGCTACGAGTGCATGATACGGAGCCGGCCGGAGAGGTCCTAATGCTGCATGGGAATCGGGGCTCGGCAGAAATGTTGCATGGCGTTCAATGGGTCGGTCCGGGAGGGTTATGAATGACACGAAACAGGCTTGCTTTTGACTGTGCATGGTGTTGATGGCGAGGAAGGCTGCGTGTGCGAATGTGTGATATTCTTGCATGAGATTGATTTGCCATGCATCCGTAATTCCGTTTGCTGTTTGTTTGTTTTCATGACGAACCTTCATACCTCCTCCCCCCCCATTTCCGTTTATAAATGTTGTTCCAGCGCCACATTGCGGAATTAGGACACGCGTTACATTTTTTGGTTGACAATGAGTTTGTTACTTTTGTTATATTTCATGTTGGAAATGTAGCGCGATGATGGCCAGTGTTAAAAGCATCCCATTAGCGATTCCAATGCTTTTGG
>NC_051410.1:12736356-12736471 GCF_015228065.2 Penaeus monodon
TCATACGGGGGTTAAGGATTTAATGAGTATGTCATCAGCATGGGTTGTAAAATGTCGGTGCACGTTTTAAAACTCACTCACGCGCCTATTCATTCATTCATTTACTGACTGAATG
>NC_051410.1:12736697-12736989 GCF_015228065.2 Penaeus monodon
CATTAAGGTTAATTTACCACCTACTAACAAGAGCACGTCATTACTAACGAAATCATACTTACAATAGACGGTGAGGCGGGACTTCTTGACGTCCTTCCTGAACTTCGGATGTTCGCCGATGACTTCGCACTTGTACTCTCCTGACGTCCTTTGGGTGATGTCCTTCAGGACGACTTCTCTCTCCGTCGAGACCCAACACTGGAAGGAGAAGGGGGTTTTAAGACCTTTTTTTTTGAGGGGAGAGGGGGGTGTTATGTGATACTCCGTTACACGCACACACTCTTTCTTGTAA
>NC_051410.1:12737531-12738808 GCF_015228065.2 Penaeus monodon
CTTTCTCATTTTCTCATATCCATTTCCTATAGTGTTATGTGATGTTATGTGATAATGTTTTCAGAGCTGTGTATTTTTCGCATATGGATGTATCAAGTAAGAAAAAACATCCTATCTCCGTTGCGTATACATATATGGTACATAGCACCTTGTACAGATTTTTTTCAACTATCAATATTTCCTTTTCCCTCTGTCTACTTTCCCTTGTATTTTGCAATCCATCAACAAAGTTTTTTTTTTATTTGACTGCACATCCAGCTCTGCACCGAACGCGAAACACGACACACAAGTAAAGTCTGCAGACATCACCCTTTGTGTCCAGTTATTTGATCACAAGCTGTGACGTTTGCGATTTGGCCATACACAAAAGGAGGGGAGGGAGGAGGGGAGGAGGGAGGGAAGGGGTGAGGGAGGAGGTGAGGGAAGGGGTGAGGGAGGAGGTGAGGGAAAGGGGTGAGGGAGGAGGTGAGGGAAGGGGTGAGGGAGGAGGTGAGGGAAGGGGTGAGGGAGGAGGTGAAGGGAGGGGTGAGGGAGGAGGTGAGGGAAGGGGTTGAGGGAGGAGGAGAGGGAAGGGGTAAGGGAGAAGGTGAGGGCAAGGGGTGAGGGAGGAGGTGAGGGAAGGGGTAAGGGAGAAGGTGAGGGAAGGGGTGAGGGAGGAGGTGAGGGAAGGGGTGAGGGAGAAGGTGAGGGAAGGGGTGAGGGAGGAGGTGAGGGAAGGGGTGAGGGAGGAGGTGAGGGAAGGGGTGAGGGAGGAGGTGAGGGAAGGGGTTAGGGAGAAGGTAAGGTAAGGGGTGAAGGGGGAGGTAAGGGAAGGGAAAGGGTGAGGGAAGAGGAGAGTTAAGGGAAGGGCTAAGGGGGTTTATGGGAAGGGATAAGAGAGGAAACGTGAAAAGTAAGGAAAGTGAGAAGAGAGAGGTAGTGGGGGAAGGGGGGGGGGGGTGGAGAGGAGAAAAGGGAGAAGAGGGAGGAGGGATGGTGGGGAGGAGAGGGAGGAGGGATGGTGGGGAGGAAAGGGAGGGAAGGGGGATGATAGCAAAATGTGAAGGTGAGGGGAAGAAGAAACAAGGGGAGTGAAAGAGAAGGGAGTGAGGAAAAGAAAGGAGATCAAAAGAAAGGAGAGACACCAGGAAACTTTTCAGAAAAAAAATGGAAAGAAGGTGAAGGGGAAACGAGGAGAATGAAAAGAAACGAGAGAAGAAAGGAAGAGTCGAATAAAAGAACAAAAATAAATTTCTAAAAAACAAAAAAAATCCAACCAAAGGCTCACACACGCGCCT
>NC_051410.1:12738829-12739310 GCF_015228065.2 Penaeus monodon
AAGCAGCAACAACACAAACAAAAAAACCACAAAAGGAGAGAAGAAAGCAAAAAGGAAAGAGAGGACCCAAACAGAGGTAAGAATGCGAGTCACGTGACGAGTAGAGCGTAGACGGACGGGGCGCATCCCTCAGCCCGGCGAGGCTCTCCCCGCGGCCCGGCGAGGCGCATCCCTCAGCCCGGCGAGGCTCTCCCCGCGGCCCGGCGAGGCGCATCCCTCAGCCCGGCGAGGCCTCCCCGCGGCCCGGCGAGGCGCATCCCTCAGCCCGGCGAGGCTCTCCCCGCGGCCCGGCGAGGCGCATCCCTCAGCCCGGCGAGGCTCTCCCCGCGGCCCGGCGAGGCGCATCCCTCAGCCCGGCGCCTCCTCGCGGCCGAGCGCGATCCGGGAAACGCGTGAACTTTGCATCCCGGATGTGGCTTTTGATGAACACGTCAGGTGGCGCGCCGGGAGCTAATATCGCGCGGGAAATGCGGGCGGGATT
>NC_051410.1:12739985-12741138 GCF_015228065.2 Penaeus monodon
TGATTACACACTGCAGAAACCGTCCCTGTACTTGTGGCTAAGCACTAAACGTCTACTTTTTCTTGGAGCAACAAGGACCCGTAACAAGTAAAATCAAGACCCTCTTTTCCCTCAGGACCGAATGCATCGCCTCCGTGCCGTTAGCCGGATACACGCAGCATTGTTACCTCAAACTAATGTTCAACTGTTCATCTCCTTAATGCGGTGTTTTCCTTTCAACGCCTTCGAAATAGCAATAGAAACATCACCCCTTAACAGCGCGGTGCACCTTCGCAACATTTCGTTCAATTCCTTCGTTGCATCTGTTTACCCAGTACACAACACGTGAAACTTATCTGTTATTTCTAAACGCGTCGTTCGTTTCGACTCCGTTTCGGTTTATAGAGGGCATAAGACACCGTGCGCCGATATACCGTTTTGACCGAAGGTACTGGGAACTGAGTTTTCGCTAAGGGTCCCTCTAAACCTTTTTATTACGTTAATGGGTGTGAAGGTTGGCATTTTCCTTTTGTATTTTTTTTTTAGAGTTGTAGTACAAAGTTTTAAAAGGATTTTTAAAAATTCTTTATGTAGTTTTTAAGAAAATAAAGTCGTGGAAAGTTTTGCTTTAAAATATTTAAAAGTAGCGACGTTCTTTTTTTTACGTATTCTGTCGTAAAATGATTGACTTTTTCCCTCATGAACAAACAGGAATAAACTGACTAATGATAGATCGAATCAGTACAATTTCCATATTCAAAAAATAGAGAAAAAATAAAACAAAAACACATCGAACTGGAAACCGAAGAAGAGAACGCGAGAACAATATAAATAACCCAAGTTACTGCAACTGAACAATTTTGATATTCATAGGTTTCTCCGATGTTTATTGCAGATTTCACGGGTTTCCATGAATAAAACCTTTTCCATCGTCGGGATCTCATGTGACTTTATTGGCCTGACCGCGATTCTAATTCCTCGTATACGTGTCTCACTTCAGTCTCGCTTCAGTCTCGCTTCAGTCTCGCTTCAGTCTCGCTTCGCAGTCATAGTGAGGGGAGAAAACGAAATGGAAATGGTGATGTCTGTTTTATCTGTCGATGCGAAAGGAAAATATTTCTCGTGGATTTTACGTGGATGACGAAAATGTGAAGTATGAGGTATGGAGGTTTTG
>NC_051410.1:12743431-12743533 GCF_015228065.2 Penaeus monodon
TTGTGTGTGTATAAACGTTAATTATTTTGACATCAGTATCCACGTATCTACCTTTCTATCCAACCATCTGTCAAATTACATTCAGCTATATGTGCTTTGTCC
>NC_051410.1:12744014-12744660 GCF_015228065.2 Penaeus monodon
GCTGCTGACCACAAATTCACCTACAGAAAGTATCTTAATATTCAAGGCCTGAAAGACGTTTTCGTTAACTTCAGGTACGTCGTCGTCTGCCTCCGACTCCGACTCGGCCATTTCCACCTCCGACTTTCTTCACCGACTTTCACTCATCTTCATCTTCGACTCTCTGACATCTGTCCCCGACTTCGAGTCAGCATCTCTTCTTCCACACGCTGACTTTCACTCACCATCCTCCACCTCTGACTTCGCCTCGCTGACATCAACCTCCGGTCTTCGATTCACTGGCTTCCACTCACTGACATCCATCTCTAATTTCGACTCACGACGTCCACCTCCGACTTAGTCTCACTGATATGAAAATCCGACTTCGACTCACCGATTTTCACTCACCGACGTCCATCTCCAACTTTGACTCACCGACATTCACTCACCGACGTCCATCTCCCTTTTCGACTCACCGATGTCCATCTCCATTTTTGACTCACCGATTTTCTCTCACTAACGTCCATCTCTATCTCTGAGTCACCGATTTTTACTCAACGCCGTCCATCTCTATCTTTCTCTCACCGACATTCCCTCACCGACGTCCACCTCCATTTTCGACTCACCGACATTCACTCACCGACGTCCATCTCCAACTTCTCCCGTT
>NC_051410.1:12744682-12745174 GCF_015228065.2 Penaeus monodon
ACGTTCACTACCTTTAAAGCGAATCCCAAGTCCCGACGCGTCCCCACTCAGATTTCAAACTCCGCAGTACCACATTATATAAAGTCAGACTGTCTGACAGAGTGTGCGTCTGTTGTCAGTGTTGTCAGTGTAATTCGAGTCCGCGTTCACTCCGGCGACCATGAAGTATAGAGTGGATTTAAGTGGCTGTTTCAAACTTTAATGAACACAAGCTGGGGTGTCGCTCGCGGGTGTAGAGAAGCACAGCTGCTGGACAAAGCTATGTGCTGTAGTAAGCAGGAAGAAGTTATCAGTGGACTCGCTAACCAAGGCATCCCTCTCGGCCTGGCCTTGACTACTGGGATGTGAGGGGAATCCGAGGCGAATCTGAGGGGAACGGGGAGCGTGGTGACGATTTTGAACGTCCAAGCCTTTCCTGTAGCTACTGGGAGGAAGGGTGTGATTCTGTTATGAGGAGGATATAGTGCTTTTATTGCCTGTTCATAAAGGGGG
>NC_051410.1:12745478-12745764 GCF_015228065.2 Penaeus monodon
CATCTATTGTCTGTCTGTCTTCCTTTCCTCTTTCTTTTTCCTCCTTTCCTCCATTTCGTCCTCCTCGATTCCTCGCTCTGCTATTACAAACATACCCCGCTCATACTCTCACGGAAGAGGCTGTAGAAGTGTTAGTGTTGCCTATGACTGCGAGGCACAGTGCCACTGAGGAAGACGCACTGAACCTACGAAGTGCCAGCGAGGAGTGTGCCCGCAGTAAGTTGTGTACACAAGCGCCGTCACGTTCTGTACACATGGCAACCGTGGCGGTAGTTGTTTTAGAAAG
>NC_051410.1:12745791-12746343 GCF_015228065.2 Penaeus monodon
CGTCTGCGTGATGACAATTGCACATCAAAGAACAGGGCTGAGGATCCTCCTTCGTAGCCCTACTTCGCGAGCTCGTGGTCCAGCCTCTGATCCCCGTCGTCTACGCCAAGTGGGTCTCTCTCCGCGGCCTCCATTGCGACTTCACTATGAGATTATTTTTAACTCCCGATCACCTATGGCTTCCACAGGTGACCGCCCACCATCAGGGGAGGGGCGGGGAGGGACTATTGAAGGCAAGGGCCCAATTTCAAGTCTTTGAATAGGGAAAAGGTGTGGCTCGAGGGGTACACGCCACACCCTACTAAATATGGTGTCAGTGTCGAGGAAGGGGAAGCCACCTCGCTTGAATATTCTTCAATAATCATTAAATATCTTCTTATTCTAACACGCTTCGGGGAAACGGACGCACACACCACCTGGCTGTGACGAGTACTGAATCATACATTAGCCAGAAGTTCATGTATTGAACCTGTCTCGACAAAACCTCACGACGGATGCAAATATATGTCTTGCTGACGGTGTTAAGTCTTTATTTGATGATGGAGTTCATCT
>NC_051410.1:12746456-12746785 GCF_015228065.2 Penaeus monodon
AGTACCATTTCCGTGCATTTCACTTCAATGTATGAAGTTTACATTTAGATTATATACTTCCCATTATCTCTCTCCTTTTTGTGACAAGTGTAACTTATGTTAACCGATGCATATAATTCTCACAACCTCTTCAACATATGGTACATCGCAGCATTGTGAGTTGATTTTAATATATCTTTTCTACACACGTTGATATGCCCCTCTTCCCTTTGTTTCTTGTAATCTCTGTATTCTCTCTGCTCACTATGCCCTGTCCTTCTCCTCCTCTCTCTCCTCTGTCTCTCGCTCTCTCATATTATTGATTTTCTCATGTATCTTTTTCTACTCCT
>NC_051410.1:12747149-12748352 GCF_015228065.2 Penaeus monodon
TCGTCTCTCTTTCTACTTGTTTCTGACTTTCTCTTTATCCATCCACCGTTGTTTTTTTCACTTTCCCTTCTGCATATGAACATGCTTCTCTGTATTTTTTCTTTCCGTTTTTCACCATTTGATATATTCTAATTCTCCCTCTTCGTCCTTTACGTTTCACCCACTTTCCTTTATCTCTAGCTCACTTCCCCTCCTATTCTCGCAAGCTTTTTGGCTCACTCCCTTACTCTTTCTTCTCACATAGCCCTTATATCTTTATATCTCACTCATCTCCTACCACTCCCTACGGCAGATGAAAACCCCGGGACAAAAAAAAATGATACTTAACGCCGAAAATGTACAGACTCCCCATATAATAAGCCTGAAATCGCTGAAGTTCTGTGATGCTGCGTTTGTTCAAGCATGCGAGAGCTGAACTGTGCTTTCTCTGATGAGAAAGTCTCTCGCTGTTTCCCACCCTGCTATGCTACCTCCAGAGGCAGGGAGCATAGTAAGACAGGGAGGGAGTGTATAGCAAGATAAGAAGGGAGTGGGAACGTAAAAGAGGGATTTGAGTGGTATAGAAGGGAAGGAGAGGAGTTGGAAGGAAGGAAGGGGAAAGGTAAGGCAAGGAGAAAAGGAAAGGGATGGAGGGAGTGGGTTGTGAGAAAGGGAGGGAGTGGATGGCAAGGAAGGAGAGGAGTGGGAAGGAAGGGAGTGGAATGGTAAGGCAAGGAGGAATGGAGGGAGTGGGTTGCAAGGAAATGCAGGGAGGGAGAGTGTTGCAAGGAAGGGAGGTAGGGATTGGACTGCAAGAAAGGGAGAGTCTAGGTTGCAAGAAAGGGAGCGAATGGGGTAATGAAAAGAGGGGTGTGTTGTAAGGAAGGGTAACGTTAGATTGCAAAGGAGGGAGAGACTGTTTTGCAAGGCATGAGGGGGTGGGCTGTGAAGAAGGTAGGGGTTGGGTTACAAAAACGGAGAGAGAGAGAGGGATGGCAATGGGGGTGGGGCAGCTTACGAGGAAAAGGAGGGGAGGGGGCTAGGGAATAACAAGTGTCACGTTTACTGTAGTGGCGTCAACTGGTTGGTATGTTGTTGAAGAGAGAGATGGAGCGAGATGTAAACACTGCCAACGTCTATAGTTAATGGAACGGTTTTGTGTGTTTACATATGGGCGTTTATGTTCGTATTTACATATGGGTGTTTTTATGTTTATTTCTCCCA
>NC_051410.1:12748781-12748931 GCF_015228065.2 Penaeus monodon
TTATGCGGAAGCGTGCACATTTTTTTTTGTTGTTGTTTTTTCGTTTTCCTTTCACTTTCAGCCATGCGAACCTGGAATAAGTTTTACTGGTAGCTTTAATTCATCTTCTGCTTGCGGAAAAGTTTTTGACAAATCGACTTGCTTGCTTGC
>NC_051410.1:12748976-12749151 GCF_015228065.2 Penaeus monodon
CAGCCCTGCAAGTGGCAAAAATTAGCATTTGAATACTCTTATTAGAAATATTGTTAATGGCCTTTATTAGCTTCATTGATTGACTTTTTTTTTTTTTGTGGCTAGGAAGAAACGGGTAAAACATCCGAATATTTATGAAACAACAGCATTACCTTTCATGTAATTTACCTTGGGA
>NC_051410.1:12749202-12749495 GCF_015228065.2 Penaeus monodon
ATGAACATGCATTTGCTGTGTATAACATGGTTAGGAAGCATTACTCCGGTGAAAAGGAAACCTGGAGTTGTATTTGCATGTGATGAATATAAATGGAAAATAAATTGCATATCATATCGGTTGTTTTCCTTGAGGCTCGCTATATATTCAACTAATAATGTCTTTTATTTTCATTTATATTATATGATGTGAATTTTATGAGTATTTCCTTGCAAACGTTCATTTTGCAGTGGTGTGCACTTTTTGATGTCTGACATTTTCTTAATAATGTAATTTTGAGTGTCGTGACTAAA
>NC_051410.1:12749547-12749640 GCF_015228065.2 Penaeus monodon
CCATGCACTGCCTCTGTAATCCTGGCTAAAAAAAAGTAATTAATGAAGAAATGAAAAACTGTCTAATGTATAAATATGTGTGTGTATACATAG
>NC_051410.1:12750201-12750342 GCF_015228065.2 Penaeus monodon
TTTCTTAATAACGGATTGTTAAGTGTTGTGAGTAAAGTTATGTCAGTTTTGATGTGCCATGGAAAAGTTTTTGTGATATTTTATGTTACCATGCAGTGCTTCTGTAATCCTGGCTGAAAAAGCAACTGAGGAATAAGGGAA
>NC_051410.1:12750609-12750883 GCF_015228065.2 Penaeus monodon
CACACTCAATAAATGAACAATGAAAAGGCTGCATTCGGTACCATTTTTGATAAATTTGATTACTGGCTATCGATTCACCTAATGGGAAAATCATATGCATGAGTATTTGTGTTGATGGATAGCATTAGGCCGTCAACAGGTGCGATAAACAACAAAATAATTGCATCCCTGATTTTAGTGCTGCTGTGTTTGCGTGACTTTACGTGTTTTATTTACTATACTTTTTGTGTGTTAGATGCAAGTTAAAATTAGTGTAGAACGGGAAACTGAGAGG
>NC_051410.1:12751004-12751157 GCF_015228065.2 Penaeus monodon
GCACGGTTTTGAATAGTCATCAGTGTAGAAAAGTAGGTTGGCCCAGAGTAATATAAACTAAACTGAAAGACAATTACGCGGAGGAGAAGAAAGGAAGAAGTGAGAGAGAGAAGAGATACAAGTTTATGATATTAAAGGGAAAATAAGTTTCGA
>NC_051410.1:12751220-12751383 GCF_015228065.2 Penaeus monodon
TCCAGTACACAGGAGTAGCTTATCTAATTTTTAATCTAATAAAACCGCGGGGTTTGGCGACATGATATTTCCACGGAGGAAAGAAATAAACGGTTAATGAGACTATACCTTATTATGAAACTTGCTGCCGCTTCCTCATTTCCCTACGGACTGTTGAGATTAA
>NC_051410.1:12752172-12753483 GCF_015228065.2 Penaeus monodon
TATCATCCTTATGTGTGAATTATTATCACCAGTCGGCCGAGTGCCTACGGAGCGGACTTTCTCATTAATAAGAGAGGCTGTCGTCCTGCGTAAAAGATGCTTAATATGGTCGGCGTTTTATCTCGTTTTCAATTTTTTAAAGGAAAATTGTTACATCTTCAAAGTGTATTTTTTTTCGTGATTAAGATGAAGGAGAAAGGGGTGGAGGAGGTGGGAGAAGAGAAAATGTAATAAGAATGAAGTAGAAGGAAAGAAAAGGGAAGAAAAAGGCGAGTGGAAAGAAAAATGGCGAATGAAGAATAGGAAAGAGAATAAGAAGGAAGAAACGGGAAGTAGAAAGAAGAAGAAACGAATAAGAAAGGAGACGATAATGAAAAAGAAGAAGAAAAGAAAAGTAGAAAGAAGAAAAAAAATAATAGAAAGAACAAAAGAAAGAATCAGAACGAGAGGAGAGGAAAGAATGAGAAGAAGAGCCCAAGAGCGAAGGAAACCCCACGCAGGAGGTCGACAACCCCAGCGCTACTCACGTCGACGTTGACGCCCGCGACGGGGTTGTCCTCGACGCAGCGGTCCTCGGGGCTCTGCATCGACGAAGGCATGTGGCGGTAGAACTCCCTGTCGTCCTTGTACCACTTGAAGGAGTAGAAGGACGACCCACCCTCCACCTCGTAGTCGCAGCGGAGGTGGATCTCGTCCCCCTCGAGCGCCATCGCCGGCACGAGGAGGCTGGTGATCTTGACCCCGACGGCGCGACCTGCAGGCGGAGACGCACGTGGGTCAGAGGGCGGTGGCTGGGGGAGAGCAGGGCCGGGGCGGGGGGGAAGAATAGGAGGAGAGGAAGGAAGGGAATAGGGGGAGAGGAAGGAAGGGAATAGGGGAAAGGAAGGAGGGGGAAGGAAGGAGGGAATAGGGGGAAGGGAACAGGGAGAAAGGAAGGAGGGATAAATGAAAAGACGGGGGGAGAAAACTACAGGGAAAGTAAGGAAGAGGATAAGGCGAAAGGAAGGGTGGAGGAAGGGGCTAGGGGAGAGAACGGTAAGAGGGAAAGGGAAATGCGAGGTAAGTAAATCTTAGGAAGAAGGAGGAAAAGGAAAGAAAGAAAGTCCTGAAGGTTCAAGATAGTGGGCTGTGAGACTAATGTCGAAATCGGTCGTCTGAATATCTTATCTGTCCACGCGGTATTGAGGGTAGCATGAGCAAGAAATAATGAAGGCTGGAGAGAATTTGTGATACAGAATCGGACAGAAAATAATGAACAGGAAAAGACTACGCGTTTCGCCTTTTCCCCTTTGGATTTACTTCATTGACAGT
>NC_051410.1:12753865-12754357 GCF_015228065.2 Penaeus monodon
CCCGCCTCTCCCCCGTTTACCCCCCCCCGGGAAGTACGGGCGTCCTTCAGAAAACTTATCTACGGGCGCCTTCCTCGGAGCTATGAAGCGGAGTCGGCCTTCGAAGGATTCAGAGGGCGGGGGTCGGGAGGGGCATCGGGGGGAGGGAGGAGGGGACATGAGGAAGTGGGAAGGGGAAAAAGGGGGGAAACGGGGGATTAAGGGATAGAAGGGATGGGTTAGGGGGGGGGAGGGTTAAGGGAAAGGGTAGGGGAAAGGGTTGGGTTAGGAGGGATGGGATGGGTCAGGGGGAGGGTTAAGGGAAAGAGTAGGGGAAAGGGATGGTTTAGGGGTGAGGGTTAAGGGTAAGGGTTAAGGGAAAGGGTTAGGGGAAAAGGATGAGTTGGGAGAAGGGTTGGGGGAAAGCGACGTCCTGGGGGGGGGGGGAGGGAAGGAATGGGTTGGGGAGAAGGAGTGTCTTAAGGGAAAGAAAGACGAGGATTGAGTGTGTCG
>NC_051410.1:12754630-12754988 GCF_015228065.2 Penaeus monodon
TCGAGGTTGTCTTCATTTTTGCCCGACTCGTAGGCAGGAAACTCGGGAATAATGTAGATTCTTAGAGTCATGGATGTGATCTTGACAAGACCCGGCCGGCCTTATGAATCCGGCTTGTTCCTTCCCCTCTCTTTCTCTCTTCTCTCATTCTGTCTATGTTCTCTCTTTCTACTTCTTTTTGTTTACTCTCCTTTTAGTCTCTCTCTCATCTCTTTCAGTTCTCTTTCTTCATTCTTCCTCTTTTTCTCTCTCTTTCCTCTATCTGTCTCTCTTTCTGTCTCTCTTTGTCTTTCTTTGTCTTCTTTGTCTCTCTTTGTTTCTCTTTGTTTCTCTTTGTTTCTCTTTGTTTCTCTTTGTT
>NC_051410.1:12755263-12755458 GCF_015228065.2 Penaeus monodon
CATTTCTATCTCCCTACGTCCATTCTCTCTTATCTCTCCCGTTTGTTGACGGTGCTCAGCATATCCGAACCCGAACGCTGATGACTCTATGGCAACGACAGAGATCGCCTGCCTTGATTGCGTCATACAAACGAACACGTGGACGGGTCCTTGCGCGACAGTTTCGGACAGATTGGCTGGTCGCCTATCGTTGTA
>NC_051410.1:12755537-12755702 GCF_015228065.2 Penaeus monodon
GAGGGGGGGGGGGGGGAGGTGATATTGTTATTGTTTGAAAAATATATCCAAGGATTACTTGTGGGAATTTCATGGTTTTGTGATTGGGTAGGTTCATTTTGCCCAGGATAAATGCGATCTATATATCTCTTTTATTCTGTCTATTGGCTCTCCCTCTCCCTCCCC
>NC_051410.1:12755916-12756070 GCF_015228065.2 Penaeus monodon
ACCTCTCCTTTTCCATATGAATGTAAACACGTTCTTAAAGGGTGCACCCGAGATTCGATATTTTTGTAAACTATTTAAACTTTTCGTTGCATTTCACTTTCAACTTTCCCCCACCTGACTTTCATTCCATCTTAGTGCTTGCGTTTTCGCTCAG
>NC_051410.1:12756126-12756197 GCF_015228065.2 Penaeus monodon
ATCTATATTACAATTCTTGTATGTTACGCCTGAAATAATACTGAATGTGACTCATATTCACACACGTTATT
>NC_051410.1:12756256-12756431 GCF_015228065.2 Penaeus monodon
CCTTCGAAGTTTATGCACATTCATTTTTACCACCACAATCCGAGAGGGGGGGGGAGGTAGAGGAGAAAGGGGAAACGAAGAGGAAAACGAAAGGGGAATTAAAGAAACAAACGTGAATAGGGAGAAAGGGAAAGGAAGAGAGCTTGAATAGGAAAGGGAGAGAGCTAAAAAGAGA
>NC_051410.1:12756504-12756597 GCF_015228065.2 Penaeus monodon
GGAGGAGTGAATATAAGGGAGATTTGGGAGTGAGAGGGGTTGGCAAAGCGGGAGAGGAAGAGGGAGAGGGAGAGGAATAAGGGGGGTATCTTA
>NC_051410.1:12756650-12757115 GCF_015228065.2 Penaeus monodon
CTTTCCTCCTTCTTTCCCTTTCTCCTACCTTCACTCCCTCTCTCCGTCCCTCCTTTCTTCCCCACACTCTCCCCCTTCCCCCCCCCCCCTCTTACCCTCATCCCACTCTCCCTCCTTCTTCTCCCACTCTTTTTCTCCCACTCTTCTTCCCCCTCTCCCCTTCTCCCCCTTCTCTTCCTCCTCTTCCTCCCTCTTCTCCCCCTCCTCCCTCTCCTCCTCCTCCCTTTCCTCCTCCTCCTCCTCCCTTCTCACCCTCATCCCACTCTCCTTCTCCAACTCTCCTTCTCCCCACTCCCTCCCTCCCTCACTTTCCCGAATTCAGCAAAACACAACAAAGTAAACACGACTGTAATTCGGACCAGACCAAGAAGAATGGTTATCCGCATTACATTTATTAACCGGCATGAACTTGGGACGGAATCTTCCCCGGCCATCCGAGGCGCACGCATTCCTCTTCGGTTGTTT
>NC_051410.1:12757588-12757809 GCF_015228065.2 Penaeus monodon
GCCGTACAACCTGCAGCCTCTCCTCCGCCTCCACGATCCATCACTTTAATAAAAAGCGGCAAGCAGGAGGACCGACGCGTTTTATTAATTTTCCCGGTGCGCGCGTATCCCCGCAGGACAGAGAGAAGTGAGATTGGAATCTGCTTTTGCCGCCGAGACAGAAGGAAGTGGCTCATTTCGTCTCTTTCAAGGCTTTAATTGGTGCATCTCCGCTTTGATTT
>NC_051410.1:12758613-12760297 GCF_015228065.2 Penaeus monodon
TTTTCTTTCATTACATTCCTTCTTTTGCCATCATCTCAGTTTATCCCTCTTCCCATCCCCCTTCTTCCCTCTTTTCAATTCTACTTTAACCCACCATCTCTTCATTTTTTTTCTCTCTCTCATCTTCTGTTTCTCTTTCCCGATATCTCTCGCTTTTCTCTTTTTCTCTTTCCCGATATCTCTCGATTTTCTCTTTTTTTTCTTTCCCACTATCTCTCGCTTTTCTCTTTTTCTCTTTCTCCCACTTCATTATTCCTATTTCCCACAACCTCTTCGTCCCTCCTTTCGCTCTCCCTCCACTTTCTCTCTCGCTTTATTTACTCTTCCCTCACTTTGTTACTCTCTTTCTCCTTCTTCAGTAAATCTTTTCTCACCATTTTTTCCTCCCTTCTATCTTTCTCTCACATCTAGTCTCTTTTCCCGATCTTCTTTCCTTCTTATTCTCTTTCTCCCACTTCAATCTTCCTTGCTTTCTCTCTTCTTCTCCCAATATTCTTTCCCCTCTCCCCTTCTCCCTCTTCTCCTCTTCCTCCTCTCTCTCTTCCTCCCCTCTCTCTTCCTCCTCATCTCACCCTCTGATCCGTCTTCTCTTCCCTACACCATTCCCCCTTTTTCCCCCTATCTCTTTCTCTCCCTTTCGCTTCTTTCATGTCGGTTTTCTTTTTCCACCCTCTCTCATTCCTCCTCTCTCTCCCCATCTCAACCCTCCGTTTTCCCACCATCTCTTCCACATTCCATTTTTTCTTCCATGCCAATCCCCGTTTTTATCACCGCTTTTTGCTCCCTCCTTTCTTTTTCCCACTTCAGTTTTCTTTTCTTAATTTCGGTCACTTCAACCCAACCTTATATATTTCTCCTGTTTCAGTCCTCCTTTCCCTTCTGCCTCTCCCTCCTTCCTCTCTTCATCGCTCTCCAATCGTCCTTCTTCGCATCTCATGTCTCCGCCGTTCTCCATCCTCTCTTCCTCTCAATCTTCTGTCTCCCGCCGCCTCTCCCTTCTCCAATCTCCATGTCTCTATCGCTCTCCTCCCTCCTCTCTCCCATCCTTCCATCCTTCTTTCTCAGCGCGCCTCTCCCTCTCTTCTCCAATCTCCATGTCTCCTATCGCCTCTCCATCCCTCCTCTCTCCCTCCCTCTCCAATCCTTCTTGTCTAGCGGCGCCTCTCCCTCCTTCTCCAATCTCCATGTCTCCTATCGCCTTTCCTCCCCTCCTCTCTTCCTCTTGTCTCCTGCCGCCTGTTTCTCTTTCTCCAAAACCCACGACAATCTTTCACATCCATTACTCCCTGTTGTAATGCATCGTCACTCCCGGCGCCGCCACTACGAAATACTCCGCGTTTACTTTCTTCTTCCTAAAGCCATTATCCCTTAGCCAAACTTTGTCTTGTCCTTTTCGCGTCGAAACCGCTCTTTTCTCGCCTGGCATTTTTACTCCGCGCCATTAAAACATTTTTCTTGACACTCCTCCATTGTTCCACTGCGCGGGCACCCTCCCGCTCACCTGCCCGCCGACATTCTCCTCCCTCGCTCCTCTCGCGTCTTGTTTCTTGTTGAGTTCTCTCTTCTTTCCCTTTCCTTGTGTGTGCGTGCGTGTCTGCGTTGGTCTCCCTTTCACTCTTTTCGATTTTTGCTGTTGTTGTTATTTGTTTGCCTTTTCATTTTCGTTCTTTCGTCCTGATTACTT
>NC_051410.1:12760525-12761006 GCF_015228065.2 Penaeus monodon
ACAGTTTTCATTACCTCATCCACGCACTATTAGCACCTCCTATTAAGCGGTTGTTAAATATCATCCCACGACCTTCTACAGTTTCTCTTTGTCTACGCTCTTTAAACTCCTCTTCTTACCGCATAAGTGTCCCTTTATTTGACATTTGTTGATCGCATGCTTGCTGTAGAAAATGTAACTCTTGTTTCTGTCAAAATGGGCGATTTGTGCAAGAAGTTGAACGGAGTTGAAGTGAATTATTCCCTACTGTTTCTCTCCTTATTCCGTAACTTCAAATACCCGGAAGGAATTTCATCGTAAGAGCCGATTTTCCCCCATGACTCAAGGCACAAGCCACTGAAGGATAACGAGCTTAATGTTTCTGCTTACACAAATCGCTCGAGACGACCATCTCCGGTTCTGTCTCGGCGGTATGTTGCTGTCTTCGCGTGCCCCAGCTTCCAACTTCGCCCGGCCCATGTCTTTGGCTTTTTTGCTTTGG
>NC_051410.1:12761236-12761400 GCF_015228065.2 Penaeus monodon
CCCCCCCCCCCCCCCGCACACGCCGCCCTTATAATCAGATATCGAAGGAGAAATAATTCGCTGCATGTGATCCGCTCCTGTGAGGCTGCGAAGGAACGCTATCGGAAGGGAATCGCCTGCGGCTGCGCACTTTCCGAGCTGGAAATTCACTGTCTTCCTCTTCG
>NC_051410.1:12761831-12762263 GCF_015228065.2 Penaeus monodon
TCTGAGATTCGGTTTCATCTCGCGCTTTCAAGGGAAAAGGGTTTCCGACCCCCGCAAGGGCGCAGGGCTCACGTGCTCCTTTGTTAACTTGTACCTGTGACTTACGAGGCATATGAGCGCCTTCGATTCACCTGTCATGGGGGTCATGCGTCTTGGGGGATTGTTGGCCTTTTCTTTTCTTGAGACGGGATTTTGGTTTTTTCCTTTTTTTTCCTTTTCTTTTTTTTCTTTTTTTTTGTCTTTTTTTTTTGTCTTGTCGTTCGCTCTTTTCTTGGTCCTTGTGTCGTGTGACCCCTGTTTGTTTTTTTGTATTTTTGTATATTTGTTTCGTTTGTTTTTCTTTTATTTATGTTTGTTTTATGTTTTCTTATGTTTTTTTTGAGTTTGATTTGTTTGTTTGTTTGTTTTTTAGTTCTACTGTTCTGTTGTGGA
>NC_051410.1:12762672-12762783 GCF_015228065.2 Penaeus monodon
GAAAACAAAAACGAAATGCCAGTCAAACAAATATAATTCAAACCAATCACTTCCTTCCCCCTCCCATCCCCTCCCCTCCCCCCACTTTCAAAGCACGCGAAACACCCTCGC
>NC_051410.1:12762848-12763448 GCF_015228065.2 Penaeus monodon
CGCACAGCGTCTGCGGAGCCTTCGCCAAGTCGCAGTTGAATAGATCGCATCATGTAAAAAAAAAAAAGGCCTTTGAGGAAGACACCGACAAGGGGGAAGAGCGGCTTCGGGAGATGGAAATTGGCCGATATTCCCGACGGCTTGCGTTTAGCTCCGGCGCCCCCTTTCTCGAGGCGCTTCGTGCGGAGGTATCGAGAAATCGTTGCGTTGTGTGTGGGAGGGGGAAGGGGGAGAGGGGAAGGGCGGAGGGGATGGGGTGGTGAGGAGGGGAAGGGGTGGGGAGGAGGGGAAGGGAGGAGGTGGGGAAGAGGGGAAGGGGTGGAGAAACGAGGAAGGGAAGGGTGGGGAGGAGGGGGTGGAGGACAAAGAGAGTTTACTGGTGGGGGAGAGAGGAAGATGGGCGGGGGGGGGGGGAGTAGGAGACAGATATGGATGTGTTAGGGGGTTAGAGAGAGAGAGAGGGCGGGTTGGGGGGTGAAAGGGAGAGGGGGTAGCAGGAAAGGGGTATGGAAGGGGGGGGTCATGGGGGGGGGGGGGTCGGAGAACGAGAAAGGAAGAATGGTGTAAAGAAGAAATAATAGCTGGGACGTTAGAGAAGGG
>NC_051410.1:12763730-12763883 GCF_015228065.2 Penaeus monodon
CGTCCTTTATAAACCAGCAGATGGCCTCCGCCCAGGTGGTGAGCGCGAAGACGTCAGTCACGGTATTGACATCTTGCGACTCCTAACATTCACACCAGAAAAGTTTCACTGTTCTTTTATACAGCTTTTGGTGTTTATATATTCAAGGTTCAT
>NC_051410.1:12763952-12764504 GCF_015228065.2 Penaeus monodon
GCATTTACAGAAATGAGGATTTACAGTATGTAATTAGAAATGCAATATCATATGCATATAGGATACCTTGTTATGTTATGTTTTATGCTTGATTTCATTGACGATATTTTTGTTATATAAGAATGTTGTTATAACTTCGAGAGGTATGGGCGTCCGACATTATCAAATGCTGTTGCTGACTTATGGCAACATTATAAATTAAAAGTATTATTGTAGCTCATTACTGCCTATGTGTTATATATCTTCCCTTTCTTTTTACACTTACTATAAAATATTCAGATACTCATCCAGCTGTATTTTTCACTTTCTCTCTGAGTGAATTTTTTATGTGCATTAACCTTTAATGTCCCTGCATTTAATTGGTAATAAATTCCCGCTAAAGAGTTGGTTTCGTAAAAAACATTTGTTTGTTGAAGCTAGAGACCTTGTTTTATTGTTTATTTATCTGTGCTTGCTTGTTGTCAAAGTTTATTTGGGAGTAACAATGTGCAAAGCGAAGTCCTAGTTGTTATTTGAATGGAAACTAAACTTTTCCAAAAGAATTGCCTCATA
>NC_051410.1:12764675-12764875 GCF_015228065.2 Penaeus monodon
TTCTTTTTTTCATCTTAAGTATTCCTTTGTTGTTTTACCTTCTCTGCTTACGACCGTCCCTCGTGCTTAGTATATCGCCTTCATTATTTGTATTAAAAACCTATGAAAAAAGGAATTTAAAAAAAACGTGAGCATGATAAATGGAGCCTTGATGTATTGAGACGATTGTAAAGAAAATTTACCCAAGGGAGGTGTGTAAG
>NC_051410.1:12765020-12765512 GCF_015228065.2 Penaeus monodon
GCGTACGGTAATACCCACCTTACGCGAGTCGTGAGTGGGTATGTGCCATGAAACCCCCCCCGGTTTATTTCCCCGTCCCCATGACGCCGGAAGCGGATGTCCCACAAACCGTATCGGATGATTGTCGTCCACGGTGATGTGTGTGTGGGGGGGGGGGTAGAGGGGAAGGGTTGTAAATGTGTAGTTGTTTTTTATTTGTTCTGTGTGTTTTGTTGCGTGTGTGTGTGGGTGGAGTGAGGAAGTGAGTGAGAGTGAGAGTGTGAGTGAGAGTGTGTGAGTTGATTGAGGAAATGAATGAAGGGGAAATGAGGGGAGGTGAAAAGGGTTTTGGGGTGGAGTGGATGTGAAGGTGTGTTTGTGATGTAAATGTGGTGAAGTTTGAGTGTGATTTACTAGTGATGTGATGAGGGTGGGTGGATGAGATTGTAGTGAGAGGGAGAGTGTGAGAGGTGAAGTGTGAATTTGAGTGGGGTGTGTGTGTGTTTGTGGGGG
>NC_051410.1:12765884-12766286 GCF_015228065.2 Penaeus monodon
GCTCACACGTGTGCGATCCACATCATATAAACTTTATACAGTTCACTGATAAAACTTTACTTCATACCGTAGAGTGTATACTGATACATTTTTCTCTGGGTCGGAGCGAGTGGGTTGGACTAACAAGTTTTGCTGTTAAGAAAAATTGCTTGTGAACGGACAGAAAGAGTCTCTGGAGCTAGCTACGAAGAACAATCTAACAAACACTTTGCTTCTGACTACTTTAATTTGTGTCTTGATTGCTTCATATTACGGGGCTTTTTGCCTGCGAGGAATATTATACTCGATTAGTAGTGCAACTTTTTTTGAAAAAAGATGGTTGTTTATTGCGTTACAGATTGTGTGCGGGAAGATGTGTTATTGCATTATTTGAATGTCACCTTTTCGTTCTTCAGCAGCCTT
>NC_051410.1:12766659-12766794 GCF_015228065.2 Penaeus monodon
CAATGCTAAAAAAGAAGAATTGGCTTAACCATCAGTCTATTTTGACATTTAGTCCGTAAAGGTTACCTGTGGAATCTTCTTATTTCATAAAGAGAATGTGGTGCGTGACATTCACATACCTGTCTTCATCTTCAC
>NC_051410.1:12767184-12767603 GCF_015228065.2 Penaeus monodon
CCTTCTTCACTCACTCCTCCCGTTTTGGGGGGAAGATCTAGAATTAAATCTGCCCCCTATTTTAATAAAACCCCCTTTTTTTTCCCACCAAAATTTTTTTATTTTCCCTTGTCTCTTCTTTGTTTCTCTTTCGGTAGTTAAGATCACCGCATGTAATTTGAATAAGCTTGGCTGCTCCTTCATGCCAGCTAGGTCCGTTCCTGAAAAGTGAATCCGCCAAAAAGTCTTCTCTCACAGTTATACTTCATTGATGTTATTTTCGATATTCATGCTTTTGTTAATACTAAAAAAGAAAGAATAGTTGGGTTAACTATCAGGCTGTCTTGCCGGTTTGTTCATAAAGGTTACCTGTGCATCTAATATAATTTTATGTACTGAATGGTGGATGTGGTTTACACAGTTTTATTCGATTCAGAATT
>NC_051410.1:12767853-12767953 GCF_015228065.2 Penaeus monodon
CATCATATTTCGATAATTTTATAAAAAGGTAAATTTCAATACTGTATTTCTTTACCTTTAATTCTGTTAGTCCACATGATGATTCTTACCGCGTAACATA
>NC_051410.1:12767985-12768172 GCF_015228065.2 Penaeus monodon
GAGGGGGGGGGAGGGGGTTGTAATTTGAATCCGCTCGACTGCACTTTTATCGCGTCCGCCAGGTCTGCTCCCGAAACGTGAATGTCATCCGTAAAAAATGGCAAGTATGTAATTCTGCCATTTTATGATTTCTGCCATTTTACGCCGCGCGAATTTTTACGGAGAAGTTAATGACAACAACACACAT
>NC_051410.1:12768384-12768498 GCF_015228065.2 Penaeus monodon
TTCCCTCTCCTTTACTAAGTTTTTTTCTTTAACTCATAGACAAACAAGCACAAGACCCACCGCCCAATTTTCCTGTTCTTGCCCCTTCGTCTATTCCCTCATTTTCCGTTTTTT
>NC_051410.1:12768524-12768612 GCF_015228065.2 Penaeus monodon
TGCCCACTTTGCAATAATTGTTTTTCCTTCCAAAGTGCTCGTTCACCACAGGACCAGATGATCCACTTAAGTCATTTCAAATCTCTTC
>NC_051410.1:12769955-12770314 GCF_015228065.2 Penaeus monodon
TTGAGAATCTCTTCCTTCGCCCAATTTCACTTATCACAAGGAATATTCTTCTCTCGTTTTCTTCACCGTCTGTTCATGGGGGGAGGGGAGGGGGGTCTCTTGAGGACGGGGAAGGTACGAGGGGGACGAGGGGGTAAATAGGAGGGACTAGGGGGTAGGGGGAACGCCTAGGGGGAAGGTGGAAGGCCTAAGGGGTAGGGGAAGGCCTAGGGGGTAGGGGGAAGGCCTAGGAGGTAGGGGGAAGGCCCAGGGGGTAGGAGGAAGAGGAGGGGGGGGGGCACTAAACGTTTCGCACGTGGGTGAGATAATGAACTAATCTCCATAAAATACTTCCACTCCGTCTTACGCCCTTATAGGTT
>NC_051410.1:12770817-12770916 GCF_015228065.2 Penaeus monodon
TTTGTACCTGATCCTAAATTCATATGACTCGCACTGTCCTCCAATCTTCATGCTCGCTGTGTCTTGTCTCGGCTTAGCGGCATCAACAGCCACTTGCTC
>NC_051410.1:12771535-12771778 GCF_015228065.2 Penaeus monodon
CACTCCACCACCCCCTTCCCTCTCCCCCTCCACCCCCCCTCCACCCCCCCTCCACCCCCCATCCACCCCCCTCCCCTCCCCCCCCTCCGCCGGCGCCACGTGCGTCCGACACAAGAATGGCTCCCAGTCAGGCGAGGGCGGTGGAATTAAGTATGCGCGAGCGAGTGCCAAAACCAATAAGCGGATTTAGCCAATACTTCGCCCTAATGACAATGACAGCCGTCGAGTTGTCACGAGCACTTG
>NC_051410.1:12771913-12772038 GCF_015228065.2 Penaeus monodon
CTGTTCCCTCCACGCTTGAATGTTGTTTCTGTTGTTCCTTCTCTGTGCGGGCGGGCGTGCGCGCTGATGGGTTAGCAAAAGAGGCTGTGTGAAGATTTTTTTTTTGTGTGTGTTATTCATCGGTT
>NC_051410.1:12772302-12772718 GCF_015228065.2 Penaeus monodon
TCTTTGGTCTCTCCTTTCTTTTATTTTGGATTTCCGAATTTTCTCTTTATCTAATTTGTGGATTGAGGTATTCCTCTTCAAGCTATACATTCTGAAGGCATTTTACAGATGAAAACATCAAAACAGAATAACAAAAAAAAACGAAGGATTTACATATAAAAAAAAAATAATAAAATACTCAAATGTCAATATAAAATTCATTACAAACATAGAAAACGAAAAAAAATGACGATGGCAGATATCGGTTAGTCTTTAAAAATGATAACGACTTTATTCAAAGCCGTAAATAGTTGTGGAAAAGCTCTTGTTTGTTGTGAATTCTTTTGAAATTTATATTAATCGCATCCCCCCCTCACCCCCAAAAAAAAAAATCAAAATATATGAAATAGAGTATGTTTTGGACTGGTATGTATAAC
>NC_051410.1:12773242-12773454 GCF_015228065.2 Penaeus monodon
TGGATAGGCTTTGGACCAGAATGATTCATGCTGACCCCGGAAATGTGAAATACAGGGAATTGCATTAGCTGCAATTATACCAATTCTAGAGGTTTAAACTCTGTTTAATGGGAGTTCAAAGGAAGGCATATTTGGGAGTGAAAGCTGTGCGTGATATCTGACCCACCCATTAAAATAATAATAAAGATGATAAAAAGCTATAGTCATTAAGT
>NC_051410.1:12773488-12773607 GCF_015228065.2 Penaeus monodon
GAATTTGCGTTAGATTATGGAGGGATAAAACTATAAATAACAATTCTAAAAAGAAAAATGCTGTTAATTAACATAATAAATGGCGTATAAAAAGGGAAAAAATGTAAAATATGATACTG
>NC_051410.1:12773746-12773948 GCF_015228065.2 Penaeus monodon
AAGGAAAAAGGGAAGAAAACATGTAGGTAAATTTACATTTGCACTTTTCAAACTTTTAGAATGATTATTTAAACTACACTTTGCTGTTACTTTGTTACAAGGCAGTGGTTCTGTGTGTCACGGTTACCCTTCAAGTGCGTCGCTTAATATTTGCAGATGAGTATGTCTTGCCTTTGAAAATACTTCATCTTTCGTCTGGAAC
>NC_051410.1:12774161-12774380 GCF_015228065.2 Penaeus monodon
ACATTCCTCAAAGTTGCCCTTACCTAAAATTTTATATTATTTAGAGGTTTTAAAGTTTGTTTATAGAATTTGTACATTCTAAATGGAAAGAAAGAAGTCTATATGATGCACTGGCACGCTGCAAAGGTTAAGAGGCACAGGTTCCCTAATCTCCCATTAATTCTCTGAGGACGTGGAAATTGTCGGTAAGGTAATCCAGTATTTCCGTTATTTTGCTTC
>NC_051410.1:12774416-12774638 GCF_015228065.2 Penaeus monodon
CAGGTTTCCGATTTCTATAAATTTTCTCTCAAACATTCATTGATATTGAGAATCGATGCTTGCTACGTATAAACTCCATTCGAAATGGGAGAAAAAGCTACAAAGTAATTACTGTTCTTGTTTACAAATAGAGAGGTGATTCCCTTGGTAACCCATGTTCTATATCGTTTCAGTAAAGAGAAAATTGGAAAAAAAGTAATGTCCAAAATGTTTCTTGCGTGC
>NC_051410.1:12774887-12775731 GCF_015228065.2 Penaeus monodon
GCTTCTGTGCTTTGATGGAAATATTCCCTGTTTAATTTACCATTTAGGTGTTCTGCAGCTTCGTTCTAAAAAAGCCACATATGCATAGTTACCCAAGGAAACGTCAACGAAATAATCTTCAAAGCTGTCATATTTCAGTTTTTCTTTAAGTCTAAGATTAAAATTACTCTTTACTTGGGAGACGTGGACAGGAGCGCACATGGAAAAGACAAAAAAATTAAATGCACGACAAGTGTTGCACGCAATGTTATTGTAATCACAAACATAGTACATTTGGCTTTTCAGAAAGACCCGTTTTCTGTGTTATTTTCAGGGAAGGGGGGACTCCTATAAACGTAAGCAGTTTTGAATACATGCGATTAAGGGAGCGGTGAGTTTGCGTTAGTAATTAAGTATATTTTATTCACATAGTACACTCCGATTTCAGTTCGTATTTTGCCGCTTCCCTCCGAAAACAAAAGAAATGACACTTCCATCGACCTTGATGGTAGAACGGGTGATTTAAAAGGGTAAATAACATCCAATTTTCTGCTCCCTTGCACACTGACCATTAAATATACCAGAGTTCACTCCTAAATAATGCCTCTCCGCTGTAAGAGCAACATGATTTTTAACTCACGACATGATTATTTGCCGAAAAAAAAGATCCTGAAATATTATGAAACTATTTATGCTGTGCGAATTGTCATAAACAGACACGGGGGTTTGGGAACTCATGGGTGATGTGGAGCTGTAATAAAAGGCAAGCCACCGTCCGTTTCACTCCATGCGTGCGTTTCTACTGCGTTTCATTACTTGCAATACTCTATTTCCTTGCATGCACTCGCGTTTGCACAAAGTCTTA
>NC_051410.1:12776171-12776331 GCF_015228065.2 Penaeus monodon
TTTGCATACTCACACATAAACAGACCTTCGTACACATGTATATATGTGTGTTCCCATTCGCATAAACAATTAGTTCATAATGTTTTTTATTAATAGAATATTCGAAATGTGCATGGTGCAGGTTTAATTATAAAACCTAATAATAATGCCTCACATGTTG
>NC_051410.1:12777316-12777386 GCF_015228065.2 Penaeus monodon
ATTGAAATGTTAGGTTTAATTATAAAACCTAATAATAATCCTCACATTGCCCTAATACTGTCAATTAAAA
>NC_051410.1:12777696-12779016 GCF_015228065.2 Penaeus monodon
TGCACATTAGTCTTTAGAATTTGGCCCCTTACCTCTGCCATTAATATCGCTTAAGTTATTCTCAGGAGCCGAAAATGTTCCCAGTGCCAAATGCCTTTTCTTAACGCAACACATTTTCCTTCCTTCTCTCCCACAGCATCCTCACTCTCCCATCCTATAATACGGTCCACAAAGTAAGTAACATCAAGCATCTTACAACTGCACAGTAAGCACCACATCTCTCACCCCTCTTCCTCCTTCCGCCTCTCCTTCCCTCTCCTTCTCCCTCTCAACTGCACAGTAAGCACCACATCTCTCACCCCTCTTCCTCCTTCCGCCTCTCCTTCCCTCTCCTTCTCCCTCTCAACTGCACAGTAAGCACCACATCTCTCACCCCTCTTCCTCCTTCCGCCTCTCCTTCCCTCTCCTTCTCCCTCTCAGCACCTTCCATGCTATCATTACACTGTCGGAAAACAAGGGTCTTGTCATAAACCCTCTAACACCAGCTATGATATAATGCCTCTGTTAATACTAGGCATGTTAAAGTTCCACATTCTACATCAACCATATTATCATGCCACTGTCAACACCAGCCATGTTGCCATTTCACTAACAACACCCATACTACCATTCCACCGTCAACGCTAACCATGCTGTCGTTCCACTGTCAATACCAACCATGGCAGAGGTCTACATTCAGCACCAATCATGCTACCTGTTCACTTCCAACTCCAAGCATACTCCATTCCGCCGTCAACACCAGCCGTACTACTATTCCACCATCTTCACAACCATACTAAAAATAATTTCATCGCCAACCATTCAGCCATCAACACCAACCATATTACCATTCTATCAACACCAACGATACTAAAATTCATATCAATAACCATGTCAAAACCCTTCAACCGTCAACACCAACCATACTACCATTCCACCAACACCAGCCATACTACCATTCCACGAACACCAGCCATGCTACCATTCCACCAACACCAGCCATGCTAAAATCCATATCACCGCCAACCAAGCCAACCATTCAGCCGTCAACACCAACCATTCCGCCGTCAGAGCAGCCATAACCGAGCGACCGGCCGGGGCCATCGCGTCGCTGTCACTCGCCCACAATGATAGGTCGTATAAAGTTTAAAATTGCTGTTATCAGGAAAGGCCCGACACAAACACCATCAGTCTCTGTCAAACTCGGTTTTCACAAGAGACTGAGAGATCATTTTCATTAATAGAGGATATTTATTGGCGTGACGTGACGCTGGCGGACGCATTATAACAGGGGGTGGGGGAATCTGGGCTGTTTATCCTGCAATCAGTCAGCGCGAGGAC
>NC_051410.1:12779056-12779228 GCF_015228065.2 Penaeus monodon
TATAGTGGGTAGGATGGAAGAGGGGGGTTAAGAGGACCATCCTACTGGGTGGTGGCGAGATAAATTCTTTAAAATTGCCTTAAAATCGATTACACGTCTTACGGATTTCCATTATAGGGTGTATTTTTTGTGAAACCTTTTGGGGTACCCGTGTGCGCCTCCCTCCCACCCG
>NC_051410.1:12779491-12779885 GCF_015228065.2 Penaeus monodon
TTCAGGAGAAGCATATACACGTACAAAATGCCAACAAAACATTTTTAAGGGACGAAGAAGATTAAAATGGTGCATGTAAATATCCACAGGAAAAAAGTCATATTAAGAAAAACCGTCCGTCGTTTTGGGCGCAGAACTATTGTCTCCCCAAAGGTATAATTGGATTTCTGACTGGACTGAGTGGTTTCTGAGGTGGAGCATACACAAGTAACTTTGATATCAAAATTCTGTAAGAGAAAAATGTCAATCCCTTTATATCTGTAGTGTTGTTTCTTGCATGAAGATAAAGCAGTGAATTTACTTGTAACTAAAGATAAAAGTTGCTCGAAATTCGTAAGGATTTGTCCCGTGCGAGGGGAAGGTAAATTTGAAAAAAACCTGCCATTAAAAAGGA
>NC_051410.1:12779946-12780091 GCF_015228065.2 Penaeus monodon
TCATAGACTAAGTTTTTGGGGAGGAGGGACGGGAAATCCTCTAGAGAAAATGAAAAAATCTGTTTTCCATCGAACTCACTTTGCGCCAACTGTGCGCAATTTTCTTGTCTTTCCAACAGAAAACTATAGTTCAAATTATTATTAG
>NC_051410.1:12780322-12780653 GCF_015228065.2 Penaeus monodon
GACATATTCCTTTCTATACCAGATTTATAAAAAATTATCTCTCATTCCCGAGAGAACCCCAACAGGCTAAGAAGCTTCGATAGGTGGCACTTACTGTATTAAACATTTTGTCACGGGCTCTGATATTTGCATGGGTAATTCTTTAAAAGTTTAAGTAATCAGAAACCAGTCTTCGCTTATTTTCGATTATCCGAACTCAAATCACCCCCACCCCCCCTTAGAGTGGTTCCTTCGAGGGGGTAAGGGTGATGGGGGTGGTAGGGGAGGGTAGAGTTGAGGAAGTTAAGGGGAGGGTGGTAGGGGTGGTAGTCTGGTCTCGAGTGTATGTGGG
>NC_051410.1:12781008-12781113 GCF_015228065.2 Penaeus monodon
ATACCAGAGAAATATCGTATATGATTACAGCATTGTTATTGGATCATAAACACAGCACATATATTGCGTGCGGTCCCCCAAGAAATATGGATCCAAAATTTTTTG
>NC_051410.1:12781165-12781392 GCF_015228065.2 Penaeus monodon
TCCTTACGAAGGTCAGGAAGGTGAGTGACAGCAAGACTAATAGCGCATGATGAAAGGGTCAGGCGAGGGTGCGTGGGCGGTTAGAACTAGGATACGCGATAGATCAGACGCATGAATGAAAGGGCAGACGTGTGCTGGTCCAGCTTTACGTGAGAAGTTCTGTGGAAGAATCGAAGAGCAATTTCGCCTGAGGTTTTTGCCAAGGAGGGGGAGGGTCTGGGAGAGTG
>NC_051410.1:12782001-12782372 GCF_015228065.2 Penaeus monodon
GTCTCGTGTCCCTCCCGCTCAAAGAAATGAAAATAAATATGATGTTTTCATCCCCGTTTCCATTGTCAAAAGATAAAATACTCTCCCGCTACATGTCCACAATCAAGATTAATTTTTTCCTTCGTTTTCATTTCCATCTATCGTTTTATTCTAATTTTTAAAAATCATTTATACACTGCAATTTCCGAATTATAAAACCATGTCAGATTCAAGGATGAAGTTCACTTTGTCTATATATCACCTCATTTTTTTTTCCAAATCTTATCTAGAATTAATGAAATTCTTATGGAAATGACTTGCTGTTCATAAGTACATAAGTTCATAGTACATAAAAATAAAGATAAAAAAACACGATATTTATGTCTTTAGGG
>NC_051410.1:12783052-12783217 GCF_015228065.2 Penaeus monodon
AGAAGTTAGCAAGAGCGAAATGGGCCGGACTGCCTCTGGGACACTGAAGGAAGCTCGTGGCCAAACACACACAGAAAGAACGCGCACATTTTCTGTAAATTAGTCACGCCAGGTTCCTCAGACCAACGCAAGGGGACGGTCGGGGAAAGATCAAATTTAGAATGA
>NC_051410.1:12783720-12784184 GCF_015228065.2 Penaeus monodon
GTCCAGTCCGCGCTACGAATTTCTTTTTCCGTATCATCACAATTCACCACCCGAGCTCTCGCGAACTAACTGGCCGACCGCACATCACCATAAATGAACTATGGCTCTCAGAAATGGTGATCCAGTATAATTGGACTTTATTTAATTACATGCCATTAATTCACCTGGACAGGCTATTACAGATCCGGGCGTATCAGCACCACGCTTATGTCCTTCTGGCACGGAATCCGCCCTTTGCGTCCGGAGTCTGAAACAATGTATGTTAAGTGCGTGACTCGGCGGAACTTATGACTTTCTAAGTATAATGAATTGATCTCTTAATCTCATTTCTTTTTCTTTCCGTCCGTGTTTTAATTGCTTGGATGTTTGCCTGCAGGAACTTTGAGAAAGACGGGAGGATTAAATTTGATAATTGCATTCAGTTAGCGAACTTTCGTATTAAGTGTGTATACTCGCGCGCGCGC
>NC_051410.1:12784262-12784631 GCF_015228065.2 Penaeus monodon
TTTTGTATCCACCTTTTGTGAGACATCTCAAATTTTAACTGGGATATCCATGACGAAAGAAAGATATGTACTGAAAATAAGATATCAAGTTTGATTAACATGTGCAACATTTTGAAAATTTCCTTTACTGTCTGACATTTAAAAGAAAGAAAGAAAAAAAAACAGCTTCTCCTTACCTGATTGGAGTCTGATATACATTTTTTTTTTTCCAATTTCCTTTTTCATACCACGTTTTCTGGAATAACTAATTATCTTCATTATAGGTGACGAATCCCATTGCACTCCAGGACTAAGCAATTTCTTATATCATGGAGATTAATGTTATTCTTACAAAAACACTCAGTGCACCCACGTTAAGCCATAGTGCGA
>NC_051410.1:12784828-12785711 GCF_015228065.2 Penaeus monodon
TTAACCGAATAATAGTATTTAAAAAAAAAACGCGGGCTTCAACCTGTATCAGATCCCGTTCGGTCGCCAATTAACTCGGAGGATAAACCAATTTCCCTCCCGGGCGCCTGCGAACCCGCGGCGCTGCGACCATAGAACTCGAGTCGCCTTTCCTCGCCCTTTTATCTCTCCGCGACACTCATGCTCCGCGGCGGCTGCTTCCCGCGGCGCCGAAATCAAGTGTCGTACTTCATTACGGAGGCTGTGATTAAGACCCACGAGGAACCGAGGGCTGGGGAGGGGGACGGGGAAGGGGGATGGAGAGGGGGGAAGGAGGGGGAAAGGGGGATGGAGAGGGGGGGGAAGGTGGGAGAAAGGGGGAGTATTTGGAGAAGGAGGAGGGAGAAAGGGGGATGGAGAGGGGGGGGGTGGGAGAAGGGGGAGTAGTTGAAGGTGGAGGAGGGAGAAAGGGGGAGTGGTTGGAGGAGGATGGAGAATAGGGGGAGGGGTTGGAGGAGGAGGGAGAAAGGAAGGTGGGGGAGGGTTGGGAGGGGGGAAGAGGGAGAAAAGAAGAGGAAGAAAGGAAAAGGGAGGAAGGGTTTAGGAGGGAAGGAAGAAGGGAGGAGGAGAAGGAGGAGGAAGAGGAAGTAGGAGAGGGGGATGACTGGGGATGGGGGGAGAGAAAGGAGAAACATGGAAGAGGGGGAAGACAGGAAGGCGGAGGAGGGGGTGAGGGAGGACGAAAGATAGGGAGGAGAGAGTAGGAAGGAGAACGAGGAAAGGAAAGGGGGAGGAGAGGAAGAGCGGAAGAAGGGGTGAGAATAAAAGAGAATGTGGTGAAAAAAAGAATAATAATAAGAAACAAGGGAAGGAAGAGTGGGGAGAGAAAGAAGACGCACAAGAG
>NC_051410.1:12785893-12786133 GCF_015228065.2 Penaeus monodon
AGAGAGTTCGAGTAACGGTAGTCTCGCGGCTCCAAAGCTCTAGTTCCCGGTTCAGCGAAGGGTCTTTGATCACCCTGTAACAGCATTATCCCTGCCATCATACTGGATTACTCGCCTCGATAGAGACGTCTCCTCCTGCTGTAGAATTTGTCTCCCTTTTGTCGGCCTCGAGAGTTCGTATTTGTTCGTCGGGTAAGTGAATGTGATGCTGTTTATGATAGCGAGGCGAAGGTGACTCAT
>NC_051410.1:12786759-12787029 GCF_015228065.2 Penaeus monodon
AGAATGCAATCATTATTAGCTGCATCGAAGTTGCAGAATCAAAAAACCAAGTTGGCGAATCGCTTTGCAGATTAAACCTTTTGTTCGTCGTTCCACGCAACATTCATTGCAAACAATACCTTCGTAATTGCCGAAGGGTGTCTGCAATGGACTATCATTAGCTAAATAGAACGCTGCTTACTAATATAAACTCTACTTCCATAGTGAGTAAAGTTTCATCGTGTTCTGTTTAACATGTAAGAGATCGTTTGTTTCTCGTCTGCAATTAGA
>NC_051410.1:12787077-12787430 GCF_015228065.2 Penaeus monodon
ACAATTCGAGACAGATCTCGAAAATGTGTAGTAGTACAGCACGGTTCAACGCGCTCAGAACCCTTTTCCAGTTTTATTTAGGCTTTTCAGGGTGGTTTTATGGGGTCAAGGCAAGGTCGTAAAAACAAGCCAAATGTGGCTGCATCTGACCGTAGAGTATGTTGTCTGAGGACCATATGGAGGACACGCACCGTATCTGCTGTAAACTGCATTTTGCTGTCACTGTTTCCTGCGGCTGCTGCTCCGTGCGCTCGTTCATAATTTAGCTTTTCGGTAATATTGTCTCTGTACTTTTACGCTTGAACGCGGAGGAGATGTGCCAGTTGATACCAGTTATACATGTGTGTGTGTAA
>NC_051410.1:12790544-12790884 GCF_015228065.2 Penaeus monodon
ATCAAAACCAATTCTGTGTAAACTGCGTGATATCATTATTACAAGCAAAAAAGAAATACGAGAGAGAGAGGAAAGTGGAAACTCCAAACTTGCTCGAGCCGTGGCTAAGCCCAGGTGGAATTAGCCTTGTGTTTCTAATTTATATCTTTGCTTTACGGTGCCATTTCTCATTTGGTCTCGTGCGTCTAATGATTCCTTGTCTCTCTCTTTCCTCTTTCGAGTTTGTTCGGTATTCTTTCGTTTTTTTGTTTATTTATTGAATTCCATTTAGTTTTTTTGTGTTTTCTTTGCTTTTTATTCTTTCTTTCTTTTTCAATTTCTCTCTGTCTATGTCTCTGTA
>NC_051410.1:12791112-12791353 GCF_015228065.2 Penaeus monodon
CTTTATCTATTCATTTCTTAGTCATTGCGTTTGTTTTGTCTGTTGTCTTTCACCATTTACGCAACTCTGTCCTTGTCTTTTCTCATCACCTCTTTCGCTGTTATCCTGGACATGTTCTTTCATCCTGTGTGGCATCGACTGCTTGCTTCTCGTACTGTGCGTCCTCGTTTTCTTCTTGTTCGTTTTTGGCCAGCTTTTTGTTTCTTTGTGGTCTGGTGGTGTTTTTGTGTCTTGTGTTTTG
>NC_051410.1:12792000-12792522 GCF_015228065.2 Penaeus monodon
GCGCTAGCCTAATTATACTATATACAGGCCAATTCAATGGATATACCCATACAGATTCTCATACTTGCTCTTCTACCTCATCAGTACTCACCAAATACTTCATTACAAAATATAATCACATGCAGCCTTAAAGTCAACAAGAACGCATTGCTTTCTTTCTACATGTAACAAAGCAATCAAGTAACCGTTACAGTTTGCAAAGGGTACGTTCCTTCGGTACCAACTAACTTATTTACCTTAAAAAAATAAACATTAAAAACAGCGTTCCGGTTCTGCATAAAATAGTAGCTCTGAAGACAGACATGGAGAGCACAGTATGAGGGAAGGATCTTGAAGCATTTGATTCTAAAAGGTTCGTGGGTGTGCTATGGCTGTGGCGTATTCAGTACTGTTTGGTTATAAGGTATTTATAAGCGGATGCTGTTGTAACGCTAATGATAAAACAGTAAGGTTGTGACGTGATTGTCTGGGATGTGTATTGCGATTACGGAAAACCTTTGTATTCTTCTCTCTGTATCTACG
>NC_051410.1:12792677-12792748 GCF_015228065.2 Penaeus monodon
CTCTTTCTATTTTTTCTAATTTTATATGTATTCTGTTTTGTATTTCTATTTACATTGTTTCGCTTTTCTTT
>NC_051410.1:12793118-12793724 GCF_015228065.2 Penaeus monodon
ACACAAACCATATGGCGTAGCTGTCCGGCACCTTGCCTGTGTGCATGGAACCCCGCTCCCTCGGATTACTGGTCTGGGTACGCTGTTGTCTGCACTAAGCTGATATGTATAATACTTTTGTATTTGTTATAGAAAAAATCGAGGTTATAACAGCGAAAATGGATATAATATACTCGCGTGTTTCAGTCCTTGTCCATGATCTTTATTCGGATTTTGTACATTATTTAATTTCGTGTACCGTTGCTGAAACGAGTATTTAATAACTTTCTGAATCTGTCAAAGCACACATATTACATCCAAGAAAAACGATGCAGAACATATAACAAGCAAATGTTATTTCAAGTGCATGTATCTGAAACCCAGTCATTTATAAAAGAAATTGATTATCGAGATGTTACTGCTAAGGGAGATGCAGGGAGATACAGTATAGATGGCGCATTGATACCCCCCGTTGCTTATACTTACGGGTCTTTTGCAAGCGATTAACATATGCAAAGTGAAGTTAGTGTCTCCTTTTGCGATATATGCTGAGGGGATGAATTTTGCTTTACCTCTTGTTGAGCCTTTTGCAATGCAGGGGAGAATATTGAAAGGTTTTGTGATGAT
>NC_051410.1:12794291-12794401 GCF_015228065.2 Penaeus monodon
GAACCTGCTGACTGCAATATGCCCTTTTAAACCCTAACCCCGAAAGGAAAGACTATATTTCTCAACAGTGCAAGCGAAATAAAGAGGAACAGATTTTCGTAATCGCTGTT
>NC_051410.1:12794431-12795344 GCF_015228065.2 Penaeus monodon
CATTGATTTTGCAAGACGGAAACAATCTTGAGCAAAGTTTGAAAGGCAAGAGGCAGAGATTCCCGGGTTAAGTCAACAGAACGCAACGGAAGCCAATGGCACGTGAACTTGAAAAAAGGGGCAAAAAAAAAAAATTGTATTCTCGAAAAACAAAACCAATTAGATTAATCAATTTAACGACTGAGTGAAAAAATGTATGTAAATTAATAGATATATGAATACGTAATAAATATACAACCACACAAAAGAAGGCCCATTCGAAATACCGATCTCAAGGAGGTTTCATCTCTGATAAGCTCTCGGGACATCAAAGGTGTATTTTGGCGAGCAACCTCAACCAAGACTCCTTGCTTCGGGCTCGCGAAAACTGTCTTGAAGTAACGTTTAGTCCACATTTTTTATCATTTGAAACGAAAATTATTATGGTACAAAGAGATTTTTCCCTTTTTTGTCTTACTTTTCTTTCGAACGGTCATTTGTCAAAACTTTTCCGATCAAGCTGAAGCGAGCTGGCTTGATCGAAGTTACTCGCTAAAGTATGCTTCAAGATCCGAACGAGAAACAGTTTTAGAGATCCTGCCACATTTCGTCCTCAAAATAAAGCCGGCGAGGCTCGCTAATCTGATTGCACAGGATTTAGAAGCCCTGATACCAATCATTAACGTATGCCATGTCAAAATCCGAAAATCTGTTATTCGATCGAGGTAAGGTAATTGCCAAAAATAATAATCCGCTTCGGATCTTCCTGGAAATGCTGCAAATCTGTCGCCATAAATTATGTTCGTGCTTTTTGCAATCCTTCATAACGATGGGAGAAATAATACTTGAAGCGTGAGGCGCTAATGATTCCGACAGGTTCGTGCATTTGCAAATTTGCTGACTCAGTCGACCTCCGTTGCATATGTGTCGGGGC
>NC_051410.1:12796502-12798231 GCF_015228065.2 Penaeus monodon
ATGATATTTCGACGTTGAGTAACACATGCAAATAGATAATTAGAGTAATTGCAAAAGCCCTAATCCCTAACAGACATTATTTTCTCAGAGCGTTAAAAAAATATCACAAAAATAAAACCAAAACTTGACTCCTGTTCTGCCTTTTCACACTAGCTTGGCACACGACCTTGGCCGGGATTCGTTCAAAGATTTTTCTTTTATTCTGCCATAAATATCTAAGGCAGCTCGTAAACGGAAATTAGCCTATGACTCTGGCCGGAAAGATGAAACTTCAGCGGGTGTGGGAAGGAAGGAGTCATTGTGGTTACACGATTGCACAAGATTTTTTTGATCGCGACTGCACTCAAAGCGGTGTTATGACATACTGTGGTGGTGTCAGCATAGTTCCCCTGGGTTTTATTTCTTGGTGCTTATGCTGACAACGTTATAGACGTAAGGTGGACAGAGGATTATTGTTTAATCTCTGTGTAGTAGATGAAACGAGATTTTGCTTGTCTGAAATCCTATTAGTGAAAGTGCATATTCGGCAGGCTGTGTTTGAGAATGTTCAGATCAGACACGTGGCATTTTCTATACTCTTAAAAATTGATTAGAAAAAAAAAATCATGCTCCGTAGATTTAAAGACAGTAAGTAAAATAGTGTATTAAAGTCTCAAAAAAAACTTGACCAGTCAATATCAGTGGCATATTTGATCAACAAGAAAGTCGTGTTGAGTTGAGATGGAACTTTTTTTTTCTCTCTTATTTTGATTAACGTTAAATTCAGAATCAAAACACAGCTTGGCCTGAGTCCAGACTTTTTTTTCTTTTTTTGCTCGATTGTCTGGTCATCTCGTTCTATTTATATATTCGTTTTCCTTTTATTTGTGGATAGTGTAGTGCAGGTGGTGTAGTTCTGTTTACGGGGCCTCATTATCCCAAAGTAATTGAGTATGAGGCCTCTGTTAACGCTTTCTTCCCTAATGATTTCGGAAAATGATTTGGGCAAGATATTTTACATACATCGGAAGAACGCTTTGATGTATTTTTGATGAATGTGATTCTTGATCCAACAGCCGTTTCCTGAATTTGATGTGAGTGTAATGTAAAACCTAGCAGCGAAGAATATATTGGTTTTATATATAAAATGCTCCAGAATATATATAGGGAATTATCAAAGTATCGCGGCAATATAATCAGATTTTCGACGTGCCAAACAAGCGCATCAGAAAAAAAAACAGAAGTATTATCGTTATTTCAGTTCCCTGTTCCCACACCTCGAGAGAGTCACTCCGGAACGAGACAGCTTTCCGGAAAATCTTCACTCAAGTAAATGTCGCGTCGAGCAATAAACACGGATACGTTTTATACGCGAAGCCTTCCTTATAAACATCCCGAATGGAGCCCCGAAACCGAGCTCCGTTCGCCTAACACCATCCGCGTCGATCCGCATTCATCCGGTGTTCATGCGAACGCCTCTCCTGTTGTCCTTTTCTCTCCCCGACAAGATGATTATGGTTTTGGGTGATTTGTAATTGTATTTTGCATATGTAAATCAGAGTCTTGATTTCTTTCCGATCCATTGTCGACGTAATAAAATTTTAAGAGGGTGTATTAGCGTCACGTGGTCCGAGTATTTCTTGTAAATCGAAGCTCTTGCGTTTACGGGATCCCCTCCCCCGAAAGATTTTGTTCGTGTTATGCGTTGGCAGGTTTATATGATTGCCTGTATACACTCGTTCTTACAGCG
>NC_051410.1:12798509-12798732 GCF_015228065.2 Penaeus monodon
TTTTCTCCCTGACTATCCTTTTTCCTGTTATTATGAATACCTTGTCTGCCTGGTTGCTGGACGAAGGGGTGAAGATTAGGTTATCCCTTACTTCGCCAACAGATGTAATTTGTGCGACATCGAGAATATTCTCAGGGTAGACTATTTTGCTGTCGGGAGCTGGGGGGGGGGGGATTCTACACTGTATTCTGTATTGTATTTCCTCCTCCCCCCCTCCCACCTT
>NC_051410.1:12798941-12799067 GCF_015228065.2 Penaeus monodon
GTCCCCCCAAAAAAGGTATTTTGAGGACACGCTGACCGCCCTAACTTTGTCCGCCGAGCTCTTGACAGCCTGAGCACGTTGTTCAGGCTGGAAGTGGAAATGTTTGTTAAGATTGAGCTATAAAAC
>NC_051410.1:12799320-12799566 GCF_015228065.2 Penaeus monodon
GTGTGACATTGGATATAGTTTTGGGGTTTATTTCCCTGATGTTCATATTGATGCTACTGAAATTTCCACGACGTGTCTCATTGCGTTAGTGGCTTCCCTGGTGTTGTTTCATTAAGCGTGGATGTGATCATGGCGAGCAGCGTCCTTTCTGCAGTTGCTTGCAAGTGTGATAATCCTCTGAACTAAATTTTCGGTGAATAAACATGCTCTGTAGATGAGAATGTGGCGGCTTTTCTTCTCTGTGTA
>NC_051410.1:12799883-12799953 GCF_015228065.2 Penaeus monodon
ACAGTTACGTTAAGTTTTGAATGAGTTGTATAAAGTGCATGGTGTGTTATTTTATGAATGGGGGAATGTA
>NC_051410.1:12800002-12800110 GCF_015228065.2 Penaeus monodon
TCCGCTGTAACCCTCGCTCCAATATGTAAAGAAAAGCCTGATTTAACTTCAGACCAATGCAGACTTTTCAAATGCTTCCGTGCTCATGAAAAGCTTATGTTTAAGAGA
>NC_051410.1:12800154-12800344 GCF_015228065.2 Penaeus monodon
ATGCAAATCGGCAATACCGAAATGGATGAATATTGTATGACAAATCTAGCTGACCAGGACCCATTTGGAAATGATTAACAGGTTTATCAATCTCCATTACCGGTTCAAATGGACATTCGTAGGATATCAAATAATTCGTGCCTTTTGATGGTCTCTCTGCCTGCGCTTTTAAATGTAGCTCTGTTTGTTC
>NC_051410.1:12801147-12801349 GCF_015228065.2 Penaeus monodon
TGTTAATGAGAAGTAGATCCCCTGTTGAAATAAGTCCGTAAACGAATAAAGTGAATAGAGAAAACCCAAAATCCACGACCCTTTTCACGTGTTTGCGAGCACATCGGCCCGAGTCGCTTATCTTGTGTGCATTCAGTATATCGCGTACAATCTAGTAAGCTTATCTCTGTGGAATACGCGGCTATCGTAAAGTTCATTCTAG
>NC_051410.1:12801453-12801624 GCF_015228065.2 Penaeus monodon
ACGAGTGCAGATTTTCGTCGTCGATTTGGCGTGTTTAATTAAGCCCTTGGTAATTAATTGTGTGCCCAAGATGCACTGACAAAATGCCTTGATGAGGGTCGTCACTAAGCAGATTATCATAGTTGATAACGCATGTCGGGAGAATAACCATGGTCTGTTGACCCTTTTATT
>NC_051410.1:12801893-12802457 GCF_015228065.2 Penaeus monodon
ACCATTGTTTTATTTTTTCATTGTGGGGGAAAGAAATTATGATCTTTTTTTTTCAAGTGAAAACAGGAAAACAAAGTCATCAACAGTGAGAAAATATGCTTAGACATAATGTTATCGTATGTATATAAATAGAATTTTTAAGTACATATTTATATTGCAGTTTCTGTTAATTAAGCCGGAACTAGATTAAACTCGCAAAGCAAACATATACCTCTCTTTCTTTGTAATAATTTTCTGGTGATAACATACTTAAAAGAGATTGAAATAATTTGCCACATCTCGTTGCAGGAAAAAAGCGAGGAACTTCAAAGGATTGCAGATTGTTGCATTAAAGTACTTTCGTTATTTTTTTTTTTTATTACCGCTATTGGTTACCAGGTATTTCACTTCTTGATTTATATTTTTCTTATTCATTTTTCTTGTTGTTTACTGAAGAGAGTGATTCATAAAGCCAACAGATGTTAAAATGGAGCTAATTTGAAAATACTTTTGATCTCTTATCGCATATAGACAGAAATGTTCAATCTGTGGAATTATTATAGGTAATCTGCAAACGCAAATTAA
>NC_051410.1:12802866-12803120 GCF_015228065.2 Penaeus monodon
CGAAAAGTTTTTTTTTTTTATAACAACATAAACAAATTCTCAAAAAAGAAACTCGACCAAGCTCGTCAAAAATTTCTTTCTAAAATGCTACGGACTCCATTCATCTGCCGTTTTCTAGCGTCGAGCCCCGGGAATCATTAGCACAAGTCTCTGCAGCTTCCGTGAGGCTGAGATGAGGCTCGTAATGAGAGATAAGAGGATTGTTTGGTGAAAGCAGCATCAGCCTTGGTATACTGGAGCGCTGTCGTAGATGT
>NC_051410.1:12803615-12803814 GCF_015228065.2 Penaeus monodon
AGCAAGTTCCCAGGCACAACATCCACTCTAAAGAACTCTCCCAGGCTCCGCCCTCTTAGATCTAGAAATAATTCTGAGGTATTACAAGAGGGCGCTGTGGCATCACGAAGTTTCAGGTACAAAGTTCCTGTATACTATGTGTATGTAGATATTGACTGAAATAATAGTGGTTGTGTGGTCTGTCATTATATTACAGATT
>NC_051410.1:12804197-12804528 GCF_015228065.2 Penaeus monodon
TGATGAAACCTCAACCCAGCCCGCAGTGTCGATATGACGTGAAATGACTGACGTGCTTCGATTCCACTGATCAAATCGGGACAATAGAACCTTATATTAGATCATTCAAACAAACACCATTACTCCATCGCCCACTTGTAGTTATAGCCCCCCAAATAGCAATAAAACAAAGTAACGGTCTGTGTAAATGGTGATGAAAAATAGACCGGATTTGCACATCGTAGAAATAACGCATATACAAGCTCACTACCGCCCTTAGTGCGAGCAGATTCCTTTTTATATATGTTTCCTCCTCTTCTCCCCTCTGTATTGCCTCCCTTCTTTTTCCTTC
>NC_051410.1:12805601-12806157 GCF_015228065.2 Penaeus monodon
TTGGTATCATGCGCTTCCTCCCATTCAATTTCCTCACCCAATTATCCGGGTCCACAATAAGTCCGAGCATAATATCCCCGATAGTGTAATCCGGTTTAACGTACCCTGTATTTGCACATTAAAGCGGCCGCCATGGTGAGTGACGAGAGGGGAGGAGGGAGGAGAGGGGAGGGGAAGGGGGGAGTGAAGGGGTGAAAGAGGGAGGGGAGGGAGGGGGGAAGGAGGGGGGAGTGGAGGAGGGGGGGTGGAAGGAGGGGAGGGAGTGGAGGGAGGGGAGGGGGTGGAAGGAGGGGAGGGGGTAGATGGATGTGGAAAAGGTGGAGGGGGTGGAGATCGGGGAGGAAATTGAGGGGTGGAGAGAGGGGAGGGAGTGGAGGGAAGTGGAGGGGGAGAAGGAGGATGGAGGAGAGTGGAGGAGGTGTAGGAAAGGGAAAGAGAAAGGAAGGACGGAAGGAAAGAGGAGGATGGGGTATTGTCTTTGGTGTAATATCTCGTAAGGGCGTTTCTTTAATGCGAACGAGTGTTTCGTGTCTTTCCTGGTGTGTGTGTACTGGCG
>NC_051410.1:12806757-12806970 GCF_015228065.2 Penaeus monodon
CACACCGAAAAGGAGGCGAGGCGAGAGCGAAAATATCAACAGAGAGCGCGCAAATGGTCCCGACGCACCGGGCGCGATTTGCATACCAAGAAAAGGATGGTCTCTGTGAGCCGCGTGCATTATGAAAATAGCCCTTATGATAATTTCGCACCTTCATCTTCCGGGTCTCTGTGAGCGAGTGTAACCGGAGGCTGACTTAGGATTGGTGTGTGT
>NC_051410.1:12807181-12807386 GCF_015228065.2 Penaeus monodon
TGAGGCAGAGAAGATTAACAGAGGAGGGGGTTGAAGGAAGGGACGCTGGAGGAGTTAGGTTGGTTGGGGGAGGGAGGGAGGGAGGAGGAAGGAAAATGGGAGATGGGGTGGAATTAGAGGGGAAAAGCTGGGAGTTGGGGTGAACGGGGGAGGCTGGGGCAGAGGCTGTGGATCGAACGACGGGGTATTTCATATTTTACATTCA
>NC_051410.1:12807413-12808877 GCF_015228065.2 Penaeus monodon
TGAATATCAAAAAGATTTTAGGTTTCTTCATAAGACACGACGGCATAAGAAGCCTCGATATCAATTCTTAAGAATATTAATTGGTATACAGTAAAGTCTGAAATGATTTTTGCAATAAATAACTGTCTAATGATACCCTAACACGTAACGTAAAAACTAACTAATTAGGTAATTAAGAGACCAAATTCATGCAGTAATTACAATATCGATACTTACACATCTCTAAGAAGTAACACATTTGTGTAATTGACATGAATAAACTAACATTCAGTCTAAAAGAAATAGTTATACAAGAGGTGGGGTTGGGGGGGGGGAGGTAGGGATTGAAAGAGGGGAGGATAAGGATTGAGGAAGGAAAGAGAGCATGGGGAGGAGAGGGTAAGACTGTGGTGGGTAAGGGGGTGAGGAGGAAGGTAAGACTGTGGTGGGTAAGGGGGTGAGGAGGAAGGTAAGACGTGTGGGTAAGGGAGTGGAGGAGGAGGGTAAGACTGTGGTGGGTAAGGGGTGAGGAGGAGGTAGACTGTGGTGGGTAAGGGGGTGAGGAGGAGGGTAAGACTGTGGTGGGTAAGGGGGTGAGGAGGAGGGTAAGACTGTGGTAAGGGAGAGGGAGGAGGAGGGTAAGACTGTGGTGGGTAAGGGGGTGAGGAGGAGAGGTAAGACTGTGGTGGGTAAGGGTGGGAGGAGGAGGGTAAGACTGTGGTGGTAAGGGGGTGAGGAGGAGGTAAGACTGTGGTGGGTAAGGGGGTGAGGAGAAGGTAAGACTGTGGTGGGTAAGGGGGTGAGGAGGAAGGTAAGACTGTGGTGGGTAAGGGGGTGAGGAGGAAGGTAAGACTGTGGTAAGGGAGAGGGAGGAGGAGAGGTAAGACTGTGGTGTGTAAGGGGTGAGGAGGAGGTAAGACTGTGGTGGTAGGGGTGAGGAGGAGGTAAAGACTGTGTGGGTAAGGGGGTGAGGAGGAGGGTAAGACTGTGGTGGGTAAGGGGGTGAGGAGGAGGGTAAGACTGTGGTGGGTAAGGGGGTGAGGAGGAGGTAAGACTGTGGTGGGTAGGGTAAGGGGGTAGAGGAGGAAGGTAGAAGTGTGGTGGGTAAGGGGTGAGGAGGAGGTAAGACTGTGGTAGGTAGAGGGAGGAGGAGGGTAAGACTGTGGTGGGTAAGGGAAAGGGAGGAGAAGGAGGGTAAGACTGTGGTGGGTAAGGGCGGGGAGGAGGTAGGGGGGAAGAGGGGAGGGGAAGAGGGAAGGGAAAGATGGAGGAGTGTTAAGGAGGTTGGATGATAACAGGGGCGGGGTAAGAGGGGAGAAAGGGGGGGAGGGGGGAGAATGGGGGAGGGATTGACCAGAAGGGAAGTGAGCCAGAGGGAAGAGCAAAGGTCACGTGGGTTTTCTTAACCTCGGACATTCCAAGGCTTATGTGACACTTAACACGCTAGACTTGATTAGGTGCGCCGGCAACGGGTCTCTTGATGTA
>NC_051410.1:12809030-12809676 GCF_015228065.2 Penaeus monodon
CGTCACTTCCCTCCCCTTTTGTCTTTCTTCGTCATATTCCGCTCTGCTTTGACCTCATTGCAGACATTTCTTCTAGCCTTTTAAAATTCATTTATATTTCTGTTTATTTCCGACCTTGCTTTATAGTACACTTCTGCCCCTTTGCAACTGCCAACCAACAGTAAACAGGTTAGGAACATTGTCGCCCAGGGTGCAGCAACACCCTGGCTCCCTCTCCCTCTCCCGTCGCTCACTTCCCTCACCCCCCTCATTCCCCTCACTCTTCTCACTCACTCTCCTCATTCACTCTCTTCCCTCATTCCCCTCACTCTCCCCCACTCACTCTCCTCACTCACTCCCCCCATTCCCCTCACTCTCCTCACTCTCTTCCCTCACTTCCCTCACCCCTGCGACCAACCCCTTTCTTTCTATCTGACCGACACCCTTTAATTATCTGGGTCACTAATTTGCTCTGTTCGGCCACCCTTCTCCCGTCCGTCTCTGCTCTTACAGCCCTGTAACTTGTTTATCTTTTATGTTGTCATCTGTCTTGCTGATTCGAGCTGTCTTACATACCTCGAGATAACGTGTCTATTCGTCCTACCGGATTTTCTGTTCTTTATTGGTCCCTTGTTATCTCTTATTGATTCTTGGAATTTATTGGTTT
>NC_051410.1:12810026-12810265 GCF_015228065.2 Penaeus monodon
GCCCGGGGGGGCATGGAAAAGGCCCCCCCTTCCCTTCCTGGGTGCCCTCCCTTTCGCAAATCATCTGTCCCCCCCGGGCGCAACCAACCCCAACATTAAAAAAGTTTTTAAATCCCCACTTGTTTAATTCATACTACCGCCAATTCAGGAAAGAGAGAAGACACGGAACATTTAGCTTCCTCTTATCCTAAATAAGGACTCTCCGCATGCACTTGGCTCTCGCTCCACTTTCTCCCGTG
>NC_051410.1:12810286-12810898 GCF_015228065.2 Penaeus monodon
GGAAGTACTATTCTCTGGATTTTTTTCTAGGGTCTCTTTCTTCCTTCTTTCTTTTCTGCGACGTTCTTGCCTCTTGAGCAATGTATGGATTTTTTTTTTAGCGTTTACTTCACTCTCCCCCCACCCTCGCCGGGGTTTCTCCCACACGCACTACTCTCTCCCGCTTTCCTTATATCACCCTCTCTCCCCTGCCTCCCCTGCCTCCCCCAATCCGAATGAACAAAAAATCTTTTTTTACTCCCACCCTCTAAAACCCTTTTTTCCTCCCTAGCGAAACCCCACCCCCTTCTTTTATCTCCGACCTTTGTCTTTTCCTCCACTTCCCCACCCCTCCTCCGCCCTTCCTCCCCAATAAAGACCCCCTCAATAACAAGAGTTTGCCGGCGGACAAGCAGGTGGGTTGGCGTAGCGCCCACGCACCCCCGCCACCTCCCCGTAAAATTTTGCCTTTTACCCCGGCCTACTCTTTTAAACAGCCACGTGACAGCGCTTGGGGGAGGGAGACAGGGGGCGGGCGGGGTGTTTTGTGGGGGAAAAGGGGGGGCGGAGTGAAGGGAGAGGGGTAAGGGGAGAGGGTGTCCCCGGGAAGTCCGTTAGGGACCCCGAGGCGAA
>NC_051410.1:12810978-12811163 GCF_015228065.2 Penaeus monodon
TCCCCTGATTTAAATGATTTTCTTCTCTAAAACCCCCCTCCTTTTCTTCCCTCCACCCATCTAGCGCCCCCCCGTGGTCGTTTGTGACATTCTGGGGGGTACGAGCGGTGGCATATGACACGTACCCTCCCTGCTAACCACTCCCATCCTTCCGCTGTCACCACACTCGTGCTCTATTGTTTCAG
>NC_051410.1:12811985-12812155 GCF_015228065.2 Penaeus monodon
GCCATTTTTCCACTTACCCTCTGTTTTATTCCTTCTGTTTTAATACCCATTTTTCTCTAATTCTCGATTCCTTCTCCTTTCGCGTCGCTTTGTTTAAGGAGAAAATATTGCCTTGGAAGATTCTCAGCTAAGGTCAACGGCGGTGTTCATCATGTGGAGCGCTGTGTGTG
>NC_051410.1:12812673-12812797 GCF_015228065.2 Penaeus monodon
CGCAATAAGAACTTGTCGTGTTTTCCCTTTCGGTTTAAACGTTAAGACACTCGAGATGGTATCGCATGTGGACACGGCAGACGGTGAGATGTTATCGTGGTATGTAGCACTGTCCTACTTATGA
>NC_051410.1:12813332-12813708 GCF_015228065.2 Penaeus monodon
ACAAAAGAAAAAAAAATTGAGATTGAAGAGATTAGGGAGCGCGATTCCAGCACATCCGGGGAAGATTGGATGGCGGGAGGAGAACGTGGAGGTGCACGCTCTCGGTCCGCCGTTCACAACATGACTAACGTCTTCATCAATTTACAACCATTAATCTCCGCCTGATTAATTACACGCGCGCGAACTTTGAAAACATTCGTGAGCCTTATCGAGAGCCTCGTTCTCGAGTTTGGACTTTTAGAGGATGGGAAAGAGGGTGTCATTATAGAATATGTGTGTATGTGTGAGTATATGTGGTTAGATTTATATTTGTATTAAGATTGATATGGCCGTATGTGGATTTGTTTGTCTTTGTTGCTACGTGTGTTTATCTGTT
>NC_051410.1:12814122-12814414 GCF_015228065.2 Penaeus monodon
TATAAATAATTTTCTCTTGGCAGTATTGTGTCAGGCGGCATAATTCAGTTGCATGACAGGGGGTCATGAGCCGGCATTTCCTTGGCTCTCCTGTTGCAGACTAGGGGGGGGGGGGTAGTGGGAGTTTAAAAGGGTAGGGTAAAGGGGGGAGAGGGGGTAGTGGGTAGGAGGAGAGGGAGGAGAGGGTAACGGGGTAGGTGTGAAAGGAAGAGAGAGGGTAAGAGGTAGCGATAAAGGTAGGGGAAGGAGATAATAAGAGTAGGAATAAAAGAGGATAGAGATAAACGTGGAG
>NC_051410.1:12814524-12815412 GCF_015228065.2 Penaeus monodon
AACTGAACCGAAGGATGGAGAGACTAAGGCAAGACCGAGAGAATGGGGTAGTGTGGGGTAAGGGGAGGAGGAGGGGGGGTAAGCGGGGTCTGACAGGAGGGGTATTGATACAATTAGAGGGAGCCTTTTGTGACACGGGCGAAGGAGGGGAGAAACAGCAGTGTGTATATTTTATTATGCACTAATAATGTAATGGTAGGACATGGTTTTTCTATATGATTAGTATCATTAGTTTGCGGTAAATCCCCCACTCGCATCACCGTGGATATATCTCCTCCTTCTCCCCTCTTGTAATAACCTCCAATCTCTATAATAACTCTTCACAATAACTCCCCAACTCGACCGTATTACTACTCCACTCGACTAGAATACATCCCAATCTTTTCACAGTAACTCCCCCAAGACTATCTCTCCCCCCCCACTCTCCTAAGAATATTCCCACACCCCATTAGAATAAGTCCTCTCCCCCACTCCCCATTAGAATAAATCCTCCTCCTCCCCACATCCCATTAGAATAACTCCTCCCCCATATTAACTCCCCACACCCCCATTAGAATAACTCTTCCCCCCCCCACATTAACTCCTCTACTCCCCTGTAGAATAACTCCTCCCCCCACACTAATTCCCCAACTCCCCTGTAGAATAATTCCTCCCTCCGAACTAACTCCCCCTCACCCCCTTAAAATAACTCCCCCCCCACACACACTAACTCCCCCCTTCCCCCGAGAATCCCCCCCCCCCTCCCTTTCCAAATTCTCAAGAGGCAGACACAGATTCTCTTCCTGTCTCGCTCCACGTCCTCACTGCATGCAACATAGTCATCATGCGCACATTGCAGCAAACCTCCCGCTCAACCCACGCCCGTGAAGCTGTCCACGCCCTCAAATT
>NC_051410.1:12816359-12816527 GCF_015228065.2 Penaeus monodon
GCCAACCCCTACTCGGTGTACACATGTTTACATTTATCATATTTGTGTGCGTATGTGCGTTTTCACAACTATGACTAACATCACTCTTAAGAAAAGCCTCGGGCGAGTGCAGGTGCTCCTCCATTATCTTCTCTATAACTGCCAGACCTTGTTTTCTGCGCGTTATTT
>NC_051410.1:12817613-12818040 GCF_015228065.2 Penaeus monodon
TTCTCTACCTCAGCGCTGATAAATCCGTAACTCATTAAGGCAGTAGCAATATTCATCCCACCACCGCCTCTCTAATTTCCATTTTATTCGATGGCACATTAGCACATAATCGTGGTAGTCGCAGCGATCATCAATTTAATTTTGATTTACGATCGGTTCGGTGTATCAACTCTGATATCCGCACGGTTCATAAACACACCTGCCGTACCTTTATAGTTGTCAGTTATAACCGTGATATGTATCAACCAAACGTAAATTTTGACAAATGGGACGGCCATGTGTTAATAAACGTCAAAATCAAGTGATATCTATGTACGTATTGTACCGTAGAAAGGTGTTTGAATAACTCACTGTATGCACTGTGAGGGTGCAACTGACTGAGTGAAATTCCCATCGTTTGTCTGTCTGGATCTGGATCTCTGTCTCT
>NC_051410.1:12818330-12818593 GCF_015228065.2 Penaeus monodon
GAATACGATGCCACACTATTTCCATCTCTGACGCAACAGTTATGTAATGTAAAATCAGATGGCACTTGTTTCCCCAAATTGCTCCTACGTAGGCCTATAAATTTGTTAAATGATGATTCGAATAAATTTATTGCCGAGATTTCGTTTATGCTCCAGCGCCATTCTTTTTTTTATCAGTGAATTAATTACTACAAGAGTAATTGTGATTTTAATTACAGGAGCTGCATTTAAATCATGGAAACCCATTAGTTTCGACTAACCCA
>NC_051410.1:12818654-12818887 GCF_015228065.2 Penaeus monodon
ATGTAGGACAAGGTTTTAATCGCGTGTACGACAAAAATCATAAACTAAGTTGGAACATGTGATTATGTTCTGGTCAGAAATACGTCTGGCTTTTTTTTTTCACTTTTTCTCTGGCCTTTTTTTTTTATACTTTTTTCACTTTTCTCAAGAATTTTCCAAGACGATCAGGGAGGAGGAGTGATTATTGTAATTGGAATTGTGGTAATTATATTAGATGGTCATGATGAGCGAGT
>NC_051410.1:12819335-12819514 GCF_015228065.2 Penaeus monodon
TACGGTAAAGGACCAGCCCCGAACAGACAGTCGATACCCTAAGTTTCAGTAATTGAATTAGCGAGACCGATTCTTTGCTTATTTACCTCCAACTCTCATTAAAAATTTATTTGCTCCTCAATGTTGCAATGTTGGTTTAGTATGAGCTTATTTTTGGGAGGCATCCCCCCCCCCCCCAG
>NC_051410.1:12819693-12820018 GCF_015228065.2 Penaeus monodon
GCTGTTACTGATCGTTTAATTCTGTTTTTTGTTGATACGTTATCGTCATCATTATCATCCTCACTAATGGTAATATTTAGTCCCTTACGTAATAGATATATCAGCTCCGACAAAGAGAAAATATTAAAAGAAAAGGAAAACCCGAAACTAACCATTTTAGAAGTTAACCAAGTGACAACCAAGAAGCCACCATTTCTGCGCGAAAACTTTCTTCGAAAATCTTTTCTAACACGAAGTAAAACTCAGCCTTTTATATGGCGAGCAAACAAAAGAAGTTTGGAGGGAAAAAAAGAACTCTATCATTCCTAGTGGAAGTCGATACTGG
>NC_051410.1:12820294-12820421 GCF_015228065.2 Penaeus monodon
TTGCGTGTTTCTTGTGTATGTCATATATGGAGCAAAAGATTGGGATCGGAAGATTTTTTATATTTACAAAATATAATCTTTTGTATCGTTGGAAAACTTAAAGTATTTGGAATAAAATGAAAGGGTT
>NC_051410.1:12820756-12820924 GCF_015228065.2 Penaeus monodon
AAAATAAACAGACAGACAGATAGCTATGGAGTGAAGGGGCGGGGAGGGAAAGAAAAAGAGAGATCAAGAGTAATAAGTGTTGGACAAGATAATTAAGTTTAATAAAATAAATGATGCCTTTGAAAAAAAGTTGACCCTTGATATTGAGGGTTAGTTTTTCCATCAATC
>NC_051410.1:12821126-12821230 GCF_015228065.2 Penaeus monodon
CCCCCCACCCTGTTTCTGTAAGGCGCTATAACACAGGTATTACACAGGGAAGGTTGATTAATAACTTCCGACCCTACCCTTCCCCTCCCCTCGAGATACCCTAC
>NC_051410.1:12821614-12821703 GCF_015228065.2 Penaeus monodon
CACTTTGATAATAAAAGCACCGTTAATAGATCAACAAATTTGCATACCATTTATAATTCATCCAGGGTGTGTAGGTGGAAGTGTTTTGC
>NC_051410.1:12821753-12822095 GCF_015228065.2 Penaeus monodon
GTGCAAAGAGATGGAAATTATGTTGTGGAGAGTGAACAGCAAAGAGGGAAGACAGGGGGAGGGGAAAGAGAATGAATGAAGGTGGGGAAAGGGATAAAGAAAGAGTGTTATCGCAAGATAGGGTGAAGGGCAGAGAATAACGAAGGATTTAGGGAGGAAGCGCGTTCCGCCTTAGTCAACGTGCTGAGGTAGGGTCGCTCTCAATCGCCGCGGCTTCACGCTCATGAGTCACACCATTTAAGTGTTAAGGTTCATCAAGGTTCATGAGAGAGAAGTTCGAGACTGTGTCGGTTCGTGGCGTTGTCCGTCGATTTTTTATTCTGATTACTTCCTGCTATTATG
>NC_051410.1:12822330-12822861 GCF_015228065.2 Penaeus monodon
CTCCCAAGCGTCCGTATTTACCGAGCGAGGCGCGAGTGTGTCCCCTGCCTCGGACGGCGAGTCACGTCAGGTCATGTCACCTCCTCCCTGTAGCCTCTCGAAACACCCCGAGGCAAGGGCTGTTCTCGCCGCCCCGTCTCCTCTCCTCCGCGTCACAATGCAGAATGCGCTCGCCCTGTTCTCATAGTCATGGGTGGCTGTCTGGAAAGATTGTGAGGTAAGAGAGGGGTGAGGGAGGTTGGGGGAGAGGGTGGAGGGAGGGAGAAGGAGGGTGGGAGGGAAAGGGATGGGAGAGGGTAAAGGGGAAAAGAAGAGGGAAGGAAGAAAGTGAGGAGGGTAGGGTAGGAAGAGGGTAAAGGGAAGGAAGAGAAAAAGGTGAGGAGGGGTAGGGAAGAGGAGAACATAGAGGGAGAAGAAGGTGGGCGAAGGAGAGCGAGGAATGGAAATACGTGTATTGGGAGGAGGAAGAATTTGAAAACCGAAGATTTGGGGAAAGGAGAGAGAGGATGGAAGAAAAAAAGGGAGATGGGG
>NC_051410.1:12822935-12823321 GCF_015228065.2 Penaeus monodon
GGAAGTCCGGAGTTTCCTTCCGATCGTCGTAATCCCAGAGTCATGAAAACCTGAAAGTTTTGTTTAATCTCCAGACTTGTTGCTCACTATATATGTTTAAATCTTGGGTCTGGCTGGAAATCCGGGATGTGACCTGCATGATATAGCTGTTTTGCATCTCGAGTTGCCATTTACTATTTGCAGATGATATTGCAACGTGATTCAGAAGCCATTGTAGGCGTGTGCAAGGTTGCCTGTTATGTTTATACACACTGGCACGTAAATTCTGCAACACAATGGATCTTATCTTGGCGGGTGAATGCGTGAAAACATTTCATTCAGTTTTCTGTTGTTGTTTCTGTCCATCTGAGTAAAGATATTTCAGATAGGTATAAATAAAGTTGCAG
>NC_051410.1:12823726-12823810 GCF_015228065.2 Penaeus monodon
GAATCTTTCTTTTTGCCGTTATTGCAAGAAACATGGTCATGTCATGAATGACTGTTTTAAGTTGGCAAATAAGCACTCCTCCTT
>NC_051410.1:12825973-12826103 GCF_015228065.2 Penaeus monodon
CTGTACACGCACGCATACAAGCTGAAAGACCAGCACAAACCCGCCTCGCCCCGCCTCCCTTCCGTCACCGTCCGTTCCCGCCCACCGGCCTGCCTTCCTGCCGTCACCTCCGCTGCATCGCCCCTTCTCT
>NC_051410.1:12826135-12826385 GCF_015228065.2 Penaeus monodon
AACACGTCGCTTCGTCCCGCCAGGTGTTTGTCGTCTTGGCTTCCCAAAGGGTCCTTCCGCGACGCGATTTATGCTCGACTTTAACTGTCTGCGCCACTCGCGGGCCGGGGTCGCGGTCCGCCTGCCAACTTTTATTATCTCTTGTTTTGAAGAAATGCCCGAGAGAGAGAGAGAGACGAAGTTGCTCTCCCTGTTGTATTTTACCCCAGCCCCTTCCACCCTCCTCTTGCCATTCTGCGGTTCTCGTCCT
>NC_051410.1:12826498-12827117 GCF_015228065.2 Penaeus monodon
CCTCTCTCTCCTCTCTATCCCTCTCGCTCCTCCCATTCCCCCTCTAACACCTTATCTCCCCACCTCCCTTCCTCCCCTACCTCTCTCCTCCCCTTTTCCTTTCTTCCCCTCTCTTCCCCCTCTCTTCCCCCTCTCTTCCCCCTCTTATTCACACTTCCCATCTCCCCCCGTTTTTTTTTCCTATCACCCACTCTCTTTGACTCCTTGTTTCATTATTAACCAGCTTTTCATTATTCCTCATCCTCAGCAACTCATGACCGGCGCGAGGCAATAAGGGGCGCAGGAAAGCAAGAATAATTGTGTTCATTTACAAGTGTCAGTCAAATAATCTCCCCGTTGCTGGAATTCGATGCCTGTGGATCTTGCAGTTGATGGCCATTCTTGATGCACCGAAATTAAGGGATATTTTGGGAGTGCGCTGAGATTTAGTTTATTTTGTTCTATTTTACGGTTTATTGGTTGCGTGTTTAAGATATTGATCGTTTTTTGTTCATTTATATAAGTGTGCAAGATTTTTTTTTTCTTCTTTGATATTTTTGTAAGGTCATTAAGGGAGTAAAATGTTGTATAAAGATTATGCACATAAAATGTAGCTTATATATTATTTATAATTATGCAG
>NC_051410.1:12827693-12827834 GCF_015228065.2 Penaeus monodon
ACCCCCTGGCGGCAGTATTAACGAAGCCAAATTCGGCCGAAGCTACTTCTAATAAACCTTCACTTCGGAGATATACGATTCGCGCTCTCCCTAAGTCCGCCGATACCATTTTCGAAATTCTCACAGAACACAGTCCCCCCC
>NC_051410.1:12827862-12828106 GCF_015228065.2 Penaeus monodon
GAGAGCTTGCGCCGAGAGCTCTCCAAGAACGGAATGTGGCAGTCGCAGATTGGTTAAAAGCTGCAAGCTGTGTGTTGGCCGCCGCTGATTACTTAAAAGCAGTTGTGCGAATAAGACTCAGCAGAGAAATATTGTATACAAACTGCTGACGAAGGACGAGTCTGCTGGAGTCATCGTTTGGGGAAGAAGGTCTCCGTTGGTCTGGCTGCCGGGCGCCGCGAGGGACGCTCCGAATGTCAGGCTA
>NC_051410.1:12828754-12828901 GCF_015228065.2 Penaeus monodon
CCATCAAGCAAGAAATATGAATAACTCATGAGTTGATATCGTGTCCAAAGGGCTTTCAAGACTGCAAATAGTGAAAAGGTAAAGTCCGAATACGATTTTAAAACGGCATTTCCGAGAGGCAAGCGCGACTCTCCATCGATGCCGCTC
>NC_051410.1:12828978-12829450 GCF_015228065.2 Penaeus monodon
TGGTGATCTCTCTCATTTTTACTCTTTTTCTTAAGCTAACACTAAAATATATTCTTTGGTGCAAGATATCGTCCGGAATAAAGAAAATGATGATATCCGCCATAAACACGATTTGGCGGTGGTATTAAAGGCTGCCGAACATTAAGCATCTTGCAAGAGTTATTATGCATATACTTATTTGCTCGTGAAAACAATAACTTCAAGCCAGTTTGCAATTACTCTTCATTTCCTCCAGCTTTTTTTATCCATCTAAGAACATGGTCCTGAAAGTTACAGAAATTAAATAGTTTAGAAAATGTTTAGAACCTCGTGTGTATATATGATTCTGATTCTGCAGGTCAAGTTCTTTTGTGAGGCGGAGTTCGGGAACCTTCGCCTCTCAGCAGAACTTGGTGCTAAAGGGTCAGAAAACACGATCCGGCTGAGAAAAGTATATGGAGTATAGCATATAGGATAGACGTATGCATGATCG
>NC_051410.1:12829909-12830570 GCF_015228065.2 Penaeus monodon
CCACCAGACGAGGCGAGAGCGCGCGCGCGAGGGGCGCACCCCGACGCCCCTCGGCCTGGAGCGAGCGAGCGGCCGCCCATTCGCCGAGACAGAAAACACGCTCGAACAATCGGCCTCGAATGAAGTTAGAAGATTACCAGCGACTCGAGTCCAACTTCTAAATCAACGTTGCCTAATACACTGGTGGAAGATGACGTCACAGCGATCCACTAGCTCATTCCGGTAATCAAATCTGCTTTGCCGACATTTGCCAATTTGCATACGAACGCACAGATGTCCAAGGAGAATGCAAATGAACGAAGATTGAAAACACCATTGGCGCGGGATTCCGTAATAATATGTAGTCTTGTTTACGCTGTACATACGAAAAGGCCTCGGGGTGGGATCGTGTTCTCGTGTGACATTGGTTATATTGTGTTATATTGTTCCCTTTGCTTCTCCTCTCACCTTTCCCCCATTTGTCTGTGCCCCTTTTTCTCTCCTCCTTTTTCCCCTCTTCTCACACCGCCCTCCTTTCCCCTCATCTCTTCCCCTCATTCCTCACGCACTGCCCTACCTCCTTCCTAATTCCTAATTCCAACTGGCTTACCTTACCCACGCTTCTGTCTTCACCTATTTCCTCATTTATTTCACCTCCTTCTATGTCTCTCCTGTCGTCACG
>NC_051410.1:12830662-12831879 GCF_015228065.2 Penaeus monodon
TATCAATACCGCCCTTCCTTTCTCTCCTGTGACACCTTTCCACTCTTTTTAATGCTAGACTCCTTGCTCCTCCTATCAACGACCTCCCTCTGATCCGTTTTATCAAGATCTCCGTATCTCCTGTTCTATGAATACCCTCACCGATTCCCTCCCTATATTATCCTCATCTAAACAAATCTTTCCTCACATCAACACGTTTTCTTTCCTGTCCTTATGTCTTTCCGTTCCATTGAACGTTTTTTTTTCCTTTTTTATCCATCATAGCAACATCACCTTTTCTTTCTTCTGCATTTTTTTTCTTTTATCAGCTCCTTTATTATCATTCTTATCAACATTCAGCCCTTTCATTCCTTTTCCTCTTTTTCCTTCTAACAACATCCAGCATTTCCTTTCATCTCCTATCTTTTCGCTCCTATCAGCGTTTCCCTTTTCTCTTCTATCACACCCCCTCTGTTTCCCCTAATTTCACAACTCTCTTGCTTTCCCCTCATCAATATCATCCTCCTTTTACGCTCCTTTCACCACCTTGTCTTCCTCTTTTCTAACTTCATCTGATAATCTTCGCTTTTCTTCCTATTAACACTCACCATTTCATCATATCAAACCCCTTTCCCCCTCCCATTGACGCCCCTTTCCCCTCCTATCAACACTCCTCTCTTCTTGCTATCAGCATTTCTTTCCTCCTATCAGCTTCTCTTTCTTCCTCCCATCAACATTCCTTACTTCCTTTTATCAACACTCCATCCTATCAAGACACCTTTCTGTACCTATCAACACCCCTTTCCCCATCTACCTTCCTCCTCTCTACACCACTTTCCTCGATCTATATACACCCCTTTCCTCAATCTATCAACACCCCTTTTCTCCTATCAACACCCTTTTCCTCAATCTATCAACACACCTTTCCCCCTATCAACACCCCTCCCCCTCCCACTCCCCTGTCGATAGTAGAAATGTAAATCCCAATTACAGGTCAATCGCATCCACCTTGTTGGTTCCTTTATCTCATTTTCCCCGCGATCGCCCGGCTACCTGGAGCATATAACCACAGGGGCGAGGGGAGGGAAAGTGAGGGGAAGAGGGGGGAAGGAAGACAAAAAAAAATAGATCGGTATGTAGAGATGATATGTGGAGATGAAAGAGGAATATCAAGGAAGGGAAAATAATGACGAAAGGGGTGTAAGGGGAGGGCAGGGTTGGAAATGCGCAGTGGAAAG
>NC_051410.1:12831990-12832224 GCF_015228065.2 Penaeus monodon
TTTAGAGGGGGATATGCAAAGGTTTTATAGCCGATGCAGAATGTGGGTATTATTTTGTTTAGGGCGATATTCTGGCAACTGTCAGTGCCAATGATTGTGTGCGTCGCTCGGGCATTTTCCCTTAGAAACAGACAGTCCAACAATATCAAATTCACTCTCTCTATTCACTGAGAACTTTGGGAACGATAAGAACGGAAGTTTGTTATTTAAAAAATGTTTTCTCTCTCTACCAGC
>NC_051410.1:12832530-12832686 GCF_015228065.2 Penaeus monodon
TTGGAGGGGAGGGGGGCATCATTGATAATCACTGGTTTGATTTTTACTTGATTTTATTATTTTATTATCTCTCTCTCAGTCTCTAAATGTTTTTGTCTGTCTATTTCTCTCTATCTATTTATCCCTATATTTCGCTCAATATATTTTCCTCTATCT
>NC_051410.1:12832766-12833072 GCF_015228065.2 Penaeus monodon
TCTTTGTCCTCAAACCTTTTTTCCTTCTCCTTATCTCCATTTCTCTCCTCGCATCTTCCTCTCCTCATGGCACTCGCCTCTTCCCATTCTCATGCCCGGGTGTGTATAATGTATGTTAGGTGTGTGCAGTTATGTACAAATGTTTTTCGTTTACTCCTTTCGAGGTATGATCACTTAGCTTCCATGTTGTAATATCTCGACAAAATGTTCGCTACGTTCTAAAAGCTCAGTCATATTAGCAGTAAATATTATGGGAGAATGTACAGTAAAGCATAAGTGTAGCTGTGTGTAGGTGAGTGTATGTAT
>NC_051410.1:12833102-12833271 GCF_015228065.2 Penaeus monodon
TTATATTATATTAGTTAGGATCATCATAGTAAAGAAGATACGGTTTGTTGTACATAAACGGAGAAACGGTCTTTCATGTATATAATCTAATCTAATACTCTGAGAATGAAGAAAGGAGAAAGAAAACCTAAGGAGATTTTTCAATAAAAAAATATATATGTACTAGACC
>NC_051410.1:12833306-12833563 GCF_015228065.2 Penaeus monodon
GTCTGCGTCTCAGGGCATGCCTCCTCTTTAACCTTTTATCGTAAGCTTCTCTCGGAAATGCATATAAAATTTTCAAGGAGTTCGTCCAACTACTTTCATATTTTCTTTTCATATCTCTCGTGAATATATAAAACTTGTAATGTTATTATTTACTGTAAATACCCTTTGATTTTATAAATTCCTCTGTCGTTGTGAAGATTTAATGATAATTCATGACGGATTTCCATAAAGTCCTTGAACTGCTTAATAGAAAGTTA
>NC_051410.1:12833863-12834283 GCF_015228065.2 Penaeus monodon
AAATCGCTTTTGCCCGTTAAGTTAGAGGAATAAACCGCATTATAATCTGGCTTTAATAGCGACAGTGAAATCCCCCCCCCCCTTTTCCCTTCATCAAAATAATAATCAAATTTAAGATAAAAAGGGGATAAAGTGCGACCAACATATGCTTATATTTGCGTTGTCGAGTTGCCAGATTTTTTTTTCTCCAAAAATGGTACCAATGTGGTCATATATTGTGGGTTGAGGAATTATGAATGGGTAAGCATTTTAAATCAGCGACAGAATGAAATATAACTGCAGTTGAAAGCATGCGTCGTGTTAATATAAGTGCAAAGTTTAACATGTAATTACAAAGTTCACAGTAACCGTGCATTTCCAGAGGAATTCTTTTCATCTAAAATTGTAGTAGTACATTGGGTAGAGTGTATAGTTATTTTG
>NC_051410.1:12834521-12834787 GCF_015228065.2 Penaeus monodon
TCTTTCTCGCGCAGTTTCCTCATGGCAGACCAGTCAAGATACTCATTAATCACGTCTTCAAAACAGGGACATAATACACTCCCCTTAACATGCGTCCTCTCTTTGTCATACAGGGACAATGTTCACTCTCGCTCCTCACCCTTCCTTTGTCACTTCCTTGTCACTCTACTCACTGCATGACACTCTTCTCTTGTCTTTCTCTCTCCCCCGTTCCACTCCGCGTCACTCTGCGCCTCTCTTATTTCGTCCCTCCTCTGTCTGTCATC
>NC_051410.1:12834921-12835347 GCF_015228065.2 Penaeus monodon
CTCTCTACAGCCTTCACCACTTCCCCCCCATCATCCTTTTTCCCCCATCTCCAACACCCTTTCTCCCCCAACACCATCCTTTTCCCCCACATCCCTCGCCAATTTTTTTTCTCCCCTCATCATTCACCACGTTTTCTCCCCCATAACCTCCCCCACCTATTTCCCTCCCCCACACATCTTTCATCACCACCTTCTTTTTTCCCCCACACGCTGTTTATTCCACCGCTCTTCCTCCCTCTCCCTCCCTCCCAATATCTCTCTCTTCGCGTCTTGACTACTCACTGTCACCCTCAAGCGTGTCAAAGATACTTGTAATATGAAGCTTCAGTAAATAGAGACACGCGGGGAATTTCTGCGCCGTCTTCATCTCACAGCGAGAAAGGATTTCGCTCCTGCTGCTTATTCGTGGATCGTCTGGGGAGAAGA
>NC_051410.1:12835586-12836037 GCF_015228065.2 Penaeus monodon
CTCTAGATCTGCGCAGACAGTATCCGGATCTTAAGAAGTAAATGAAATTGAGATAAATTATGTCCAAGACTTGATGGGTTTCTGCATACATTATACTCGCTGCCGAAGCACTGTGGAAATAATGACAATGGAAATTTATTTAGGGCATAGGCTGTGATTTCACGGTTAATAAAATTCCTGTCACGTGATTACAAAACGCCCATATTAATAATTCATTTCCCGTTGTAATATAATGTGATGAGTTTTTATTAAATGGTTTTAAGCTCGTATATCTGGTTGCAAAACAAGTGCTGCCTACTTTCATAATACAATACTCCTGTCAATTAGAAACGTTACACTTTTTTCTCTCTTTTTGTGCATTTGAATCGCTCCATGTCTGTATTGACATTCAATATTTGTTTTAGGAAGCGCGCGCCAAACAGAACAGGAATTACAGCTCATGTCCGGATTT
>NC_051410.1:12836101-12836294 GCF_015228065.2 Penaeus monodon
GTAATGATATTATCCGCTACAACTTTAATCTGTTCTCAAAAAAAAAAATTTGTTTTGTTAATCTGCTTGGACTTTTATGGCCACAATCGCTATAGACAGAGGGGTTTGAGTGGCCAGGAAAGCGAGCGGACTAAAGGCCAAATTAAATTTATGGACTAGAGAGACAGGGGGAAAGTTACCGGGAAAACAGGGC
>NC_051410.1:12839178-12839429 GCF_015228065.2 Penaeus monodon
TTAATACTTTCAATAAATATTCATATTTTCTCGTTTCATACTATCATTTTCTACTTTAGGACAATACCATAACACACAGTACAACGTAATAACAGGAAATGCATGCAATACCCCTCATACAACAACGTGACCTGAAGGAAAATGCCCAGGAAATGGATTTATCTAAAGACCGAAAGAGAGAGAAAAAAAAATCAATCAAGCCTGGGACCGCGACAGGACGAGCGACAGAACCAGGGACCAAAGGCGCCATG
>NC_051410.1:12839876-12840049 GCF_015228065.2 Penaeus monodon
ACGGAGTTGGGAGGGAGGACTGGCAAGGGGGGATAGGAGGGGGGGGAGGAGGCTGGGGACGAAGGCGCTGAAATACAAGAGTGATTTAGCGACGGCTTTGCGATACAAGTCACGGCGCAAATCCGAATATGTGCTCCTTTGGAACAGCCCGAGAAGCGCTTGCGGAGGAAAAG
>NC_051410.1:12840775-12840875 GCF_015228065.2 Penaeus monodon
AGCGTGCACTGCGAGGAGATGTTTGACAAGACGACCTTCTCTCATGTGGTGATAGAACGTCTTCGAAAACTTGAAAGTATTCATTGACGGTGCTTTCGTA
>NC_051410.1:12841241-12841721 GCF_015228065.2 Penaeus monodon
CCAGAGCAAAATCCACCTGATAAAGCCCGCCCCCCTTGCCGCTGGGCGTATTAACGTTAAAATAAAATTCCACCTTCTGTCTCGCCGTTTCTTCCGCGCTTCCTCGGCCCAATTTCTTTCCCGGGAACGAGCGACTTCCCCCCCCCCCCCTCTCTTTTACATTCCACATGTTATCCTGAACCTCTCGAGTTTTATGCCAGCATCCGTACGCCATTCCTTACGGGAGCTGGGGAAGTCTTGAAGGATCTCGGGAGTTTTGTGGCCAAAGTTAATTAATATTTGCCGCTGGCTCTCCAGTAGCTTGGTGATTCTCGCAGGCTGCCTGATTGACGAATAACCAATATGTTCGCTGCCTCGGAAGGTAAACAGTGATTACATTTACCATTTGATGTATGTTCCACTTTTTTTCTAATTTGAAAATGATGGGTAAAAAAAAGAAGTTCGGAGAGCATGTGCTGAATGATCTTTTTTATATATAAA
>NC_051410.1:12841768-12841967 GCF_015228065.2 Penaeus monodon
GGACATCTGAATAGTTACCCCTCTATATTTTGCCTATTGATCTATTTTGTCCGTCTTTACGTTTTTTTCTTAGAACAGGTAAATATATCATTATTACATCATTTTTACACTACTCATCTTAAAGTACTGATCTTAAATTTGCAATATTTACGTCTATATTACAGTTCTTTAGAAAACACTTGTCATCTGAATTGTATCC
>NC_051410.1:12842601-12843552 GCF_015228065.2 Penaeus monodon
GTGCATACATCACCTAACTGAAGCACCGTTACCAAACACAGTCACGGGGTTAGATATTTACAAATCTTTTATTTTATCATTAAAGAATGATCGGTTACAAACACGAAGCTGTACATGTTTGTAGTGTATACTGTTTGGGTAAAACGTGTCGTAATTTTAGAATGCAGTAATTTTGTTGTTTCTGTTTTTGTAGTTTGCGTTAGGGCGAAGTTGGGGGGGGTGATCTACCACTTACACAAATATAATGAACAAAATAATGAACACGTTACGAACTCTACCATTTCCGCATAAAACACTGGGTATATCACTTCAGACCTGGAAGACACAATTAATGCATTCATATAATTTTTCATTATTTCATCATCCACCCCGCCTAATCTCTGAATTATCACAAGCTGAAACGGGGAAATTCCCGGCAGATTTTATCATTCTGAATGGCAGAGTTCCGTTGAGGAAAAAGTTCTCCTAATTGGGCTCTGGGCGATGAATGCTGAAACAGAACTGATGCTGTAAAAAAAAAAATATTTTTATATATATAAATAAGGTTCTTTGTCCGAAATCCTGTGTCATAAGCCTCTATAATTCCGTTCATTTAATGTCCGTTTCTCGTGTCCTTTGAGATGGGATGGAGTACGTTATAGAGGCATTCGTGTCTGTAAAGTTCGATTAGTATTTATTAGCATGTATAAGTTGGGTTTTTTTATTTTCATCTTTTTTCGGTTTGCGTGTACGTTGGGGGGCGGGGGGGCGTTGTGGATGTGCACGTTGGCGTGGAATTTTGAATCCCAAACCAGTGTTTGAAGCATGTGTTTTATTATATTCTCTTCTCGTATGTATGTATGTTTCTTTGTTTCCTTCCCTTCTCCCCCTACGTCTCTTCTTCTACTCTCTTCGTTCCTTCCCCTCCTCTTTCTCTTCCTCCTCGTTTTCTCCTCTTGCAACCCAGAATCC
>NC_051410.1:12845055-12845266 GCF_015228065.2 Penaeus monodon
GATTCGGATTTTCAGGCCTCAGTATTTTTTCATTCAAATTACCTCCAATTTTAAAAGGGGGAACAACGTCACTCTTGCCAGAATTCAAATTTAATTAATTGTCATTAGTTTGTCATCGTTTGCCCCGGACGCCGCGCTTTGCCCGAATCCCAAAATGCCTTTTTTCCACCAAAATGGAATCTTTCCCATGGTGGTTACTTCTAATGCCGCC
>NC_051410.1:12845708-12846177 GCF_015228065.2 Penaeus monodon
CATTGTGAAAGTGAGATAAGCCTGTCCGGCGTGATGACCCTAGGCCTATTACAAAACACGCGCCTATCGGTTTTACTTGCCATGTACCCCCCCCCCCTCCCCGTTTATCTTCGCCCTGGCACACGGCTCTCCCTTGCCCTCGAATCCGTTAACTAATGTACCTTGCCCTGGCCTGCGTGGGATTTTCCTTGGGGTAAATACCGAGAGAATGTGATGCAGTGGTGGTGTGGAGTGGTGGAGTGGTGGTGTGGAGTGGTGTAGTTGTGGTGTGGTGGTGTGGAGTGGCGGTGTGGTGGAGTGGTGTGGTGGAGTGGTGGTGTGGTGGAGTGGTGGTGTGGAGTGGTTGAGTGGTGGTGTGGTGGAGTGGTGGTGTGGTGGAGTGGTAGTGTGGTGGTGTGGTGGTGTGGTGGAGTGGTGGAGTGGTAGTGTGGTGGTGTGGTGCTGGTGTTTTGGTAGGGTGGTAGTGTGC
>NC_051410.1:12846436-12846501 GCF_015228065.2 Penaeus monodon
CTCTGACGAATGAACTGCTTGTGATATGCAGATCTGTTGCACATCGACCGTGCATTCACCGACTT
>NC_051410.1:12846629-12846947 GCF_015228065.2 Penaeus monodon
GACCGAACGTGTCCATATCTAGGCAATTTACCGATCACGCTCCGCCTCCCCTTGATTGATTTTCGACGCTAATCCAAACAGTTCGCAGACATCATCTTTTCTTTTAACGCATGTGATTATCTGTCGCTTGCCATTGACGCCTCCAATTCAGTAATCAGAGGCAGAAAACGGGGCTTCGTGAATCCCTGAACCAAAAAACGGGCTTCCATTCACGGCTTCCGGGGAGATCTCTCACTCGGTATCGCTGGCTGAGCGATAAAAAAAAGTCGATCGAAAAGAATTAGTAATAAAGAACCAGGAGGTATAAACAATGTGTGC
>NC_051410.1:12847364-12848415 GCF_015228065.2 Penaeus monodon
TATCTGTTGTGGATTCAAGCGCACGTAAAGCCAGCTTAACAAGTGTAAGTTTTACCCGTTCGGCGGGCTGCGAAGGGCGGAACAAGTGCTGGCGATACGGCGCTGCGTTGGCCGGTTATCTTTAATCAATTTGACGCGGACGAGCTTAATCATATGTCGATTTGCAACGCCCACAATCATGAGCACTTTAAATGATTGTTAAACAAACATGCCCGACTCTCATTTTGCTACGGGTATGCAAATGAAGGGGATTAAATAACACCTTTTTAAATCTGTGGAGCCCGGGGAGCGTCCGGAATGTTGAGCACTGTATTACTTACATTTATACGTCAATGCAGTTCGTAACCGCCAGAAATTCGGCCTTTTACTCGCGAAACGGCCTGCATCAAATATTCAACGACAGGGATTCGTTTTATCGCCACAACAACCAAAATGAATAAATTAATAGTACCATTCGACATGATTTAATCAGATTCCGCACGGGAGACGAGTTTCTGCAACATTTCTCTTGCAACAGATACGATTTGTTGAAAGGGTTCGCCCCGTGAGTAAGTCATCTCTCGGCGAAATGCTCCACTCAAGTAGCGCTTGTTATGACGTGGGTCATGAAACTGCTGTGGATGATTATGTGTGGCTTAGCGAGTGTTGCGAGTGGATTACCACACTGTTGTACTTGCGCGAGCTTTATGGTTATTAGTGCGTTTTTGTATACTCTCCAAGGTGGATGAAATCTCAAAGTTTCTTTTTTTTGCGGGGGGGGGGGGGCTGTGGTTTACAAAGCCAGGTTTACATTTAGAAATTAAAGAAAAAAAATACATTTCGAACTGAGCGCCACATTCTCTAACGGCTAAAAACTTGCGGCGCAAAAACAAGGAATGAAAAAGGATGTTTTTTTTTTCTTATCGTAGTAAAGTTCTCTCTTCCTGCAGACTCATAACATTTTTGTGTGAATGAGAGTAAAACGCGCGTGTAGAGGAAGAAGAGTAGCTAGATAAAGATGGAAGTTGAGATAGACAGAGAGAGAAAGAAAGGAGGTGATGGGTGAGTCAGG
>NC_051410.1:12848555-12848726 GCF_015228065.2 Penaeus monodon
CTTCCGCTGACAAAAAAAAAACGAAAAAGATACAAACAGAATACTATTCAAAACAAGAAAACCAAAAAAGGCGTAAGTGACAGTGTGGAAAGGGGAGGGGGGAGGGGGAAGGGGCAGACGATAACCCCCGCGGGAGTCTCCCTGTTTAACGAGGTTAATAGGGAGAGCCGA
>NC_051410.1:12848765-12848944 GCF_015228065.2 Penaeus monodon
TCATGGTAAAACTGGAAGATTTTTTCTTTTCTTTTCATCTTTTGTTTCCGTCATTTCATAAAACGGAAATATTTTTCTCGACAATAAGCAGAACCGAAGCTGTCTTATTATGTTTACTGTATCCTGCCCCTTTCGCCTCTCCTACCTTCTTAATTTTTTGCCTAATAAACAATTCACAA
>NC_051410.1:12848964-12849129 GCF_015228065.2 Penaeus monodon
AAATAGCAAGGAAGGCTGGTATGCTGGGCAGTCCACAAGGAATATAGAGATTTTTCCAAGAACTTGAAGATTCCTTTTTCGTCCAGAAACTTTGGGGAAAATTTGAGCCTATGGAAAGAGGGCTTCTGTATGTGTATGTTTCTCTGTGGAAACATACACATACAG
>NC_051410.1:12849355-12849445 GCF_015228065.2 Penaeus monodon
TGCATACACATTATAGATGCACACATCCGAGAATCCATCCACAGACAAAACCACGACACAACCACCAACCAATGCACGTACTACAAATAT
>NC_051410.1:12850225-12850310 GCF_015228065.2 Penaeus monodon
TATCACACACAAATATATTATATTAACAATATACAAAAAAAAAACAATAAATAAATAAAAATAACATAGCAAAATAAAAATACAT
>NC_051410.1:12853930-12855154 GCF_015228065.2 Penaeus monodon
AGATTAGCATCATATTTGAGCAGGTAAACGTAAATACGAAGAGAAATTTGTTGAAGAAAAAAGAGCGTCACATCTCCCGTTTGAGGTCCGCAGAGAAGACGAAGTGAAGCTTGTCAAGCGTAAAGATACAGCTGTTTGGTTTCTCTGTTTTTATCGCACGTTATTAATGTTTGTTTGTTTTCTATTAACAGTAAGTGTGTTTATGTATACGAGAGGGCGTGAGAGCTGATAACATATCTGCACAAAAATGTAAGAATTAACCAACAAAGTCATGAAGCGTTGAGATGAGAAATACAAAAGACTAAAACAAAGAATCAACAAAGTATGACGATTTACAAAAGAAAATGTAAAGTTAACTCCAGAAAGATTTAAAATCACGTTCAGATTGACAAATCACGTTTGCAACATCACACTGCTCAAGGCAAAGTTAAATCTCTCCATGACAGATTTAAAGTCTCTGGCTTATTGCATGAGTTGTGGGCTAATTCTTGATCTGTTAAACGCAACGCTTTGCATGTTGTACTTAAGTTCAAGCGACAGATCCGATTGTCATATATCAGGGTCGATGGGTTGATACATTATACGAGCTGTAGGCAGCACGTTAGTACGTGAATCATTGAAAATTTGGAAATGAAAAATTGATATGAAATAAAAGCTGGGTTCTCTCTACGTATTTGCTGTGTATTATGTTCAGGGGGAGGAATAATCTATCAGATGCTTTGGCATACGGTAAAACGATGGTTTTTCTGCCTTTCATATTCAGAAAAAAAATCCAGTCAGATATATATATATAGATCATACTGAATAAACTCTAAATTACAAAGAGAATATAAGAAAATGCTGTAATCTCTACGAAAAGGGAAAGAGGCAGGTGGCCAGACGCAGCCTACTTACCTGACACCTGAAGAATGACAAGCGCAAGAATCCACGCCGCGGTCGTCCTTGTGAGAGCCATTTTCATGAGAATTTGCATCGTTAACTATGTTAAAAAAAATTGCTTGGGGTTGTTTTTTTAGGTTTGTTTATTTGTTTTCCTTCTACGGATGAACAAAAAAGCGCTAGGTGTGGTAAATATAACTAAAAGTTCCTGTTTCGATAACGTGTCCTTAGGTCTCTGATTGGGAGAGGGGCTACGGGGTTATCGTGTTTCCTTTTTGGAAGCTCATTGAATTGCTGTGCTTTTTGTTTTTTTGTTATTCACTATAGTGACTATTGGATTTTTTA
>NC_051410.1:12855210-12855798 GCF_015228065.2 Penaeus monodon
ACGGGCTATTGTAAAGGGAATTTATATTCAGCCTTAAGTTCACTGTCCTTGGCGTCTGTGAATGATTTCTTCATGCAAGGCGAACCATTCACGTTGCTGCTCTTAATCCGTAAAATGTCACCAGTTTGAGAATGTCTCTGTGTTTCGCTCCTTAGTCGCAGCATCCAGTAGTCGCACAGACGCGGAAGATCTTTGTCGTAAGGCGACTTTGAGCAAGAGATTTGATTTAGTTCCAGCGTTGACAGAAAGCGATCCGACGGGCATATATTATATTTTCACACCTGTTCCTTCTGTTTTCCTGTATGCATAAACACCCGCTTTCCAATCCATTAGATATGTATATTTTCATATAAAGGGGGGGAGGGTAGCAGCTAGGAAGGGACTAAATCGCGACGCTTAAAAATAAAATGCTACCGACGTTTGTACGACAAGCGTGGAGAGGCCCCAGGAGGCGCCACACGCTGACTGAAACTTGGGCGAGTGGCGGCCGCTCGAAGCCTCCCTCTCCTTTCTCTCCCAAACCGAGGTCCGAGACGCACTGACGGCGGTCGACTCGTGTGCCGCTATTTATCCCGACCAACAATATGG
>NC_051410.1:12858782-12859253 GCF_015228065.2 Penaeus monodon
GCCCCCGACGCGGCCATCGGGGCGTGAGGCATTCCTGCGTATATATTAACTCGACCCCGACTAACGAGGGAAATGATGACCGGGTTTATTCGCCAAGTGCCACGACGTTCCGCGAAAACTTCCTGGACGTAGGAGCTGTTTGTCTGGGGTTCCTATTTGCATCTCGGGGGTGGGGTCAGGGTGAGGGGGGGGATGAGTGTTGGGGGAAGGTGTGATGGAGGATGGGATGAGGGAGGAAGGAGGGGGTGGAATGAACGATGGAGAGGAAGAAGGGGGAGGGGGCGGAGGAAGGAGAGGGGGAGGGGGGGGAGGGGTATGAGATTGGGAGAAGTCGCGCATTTTTTTCACTTTTTATTCCTCTTTTTTCTTTTATTATTTTAACCACTTAAATGGACATGGTCAATTCGGACTTATATTTTCTAAATGTTTAGATCTCCCGGAATTAGGCGGCTTATCCGGGTGGCAATCCAG
>NC_051410.1:12859321-12860107 GCF_015228065.2 Penaeus monodon
CGTTTCATATTGGCTTCTTTGCATAGGAGATTTCAAAACCAAGATATCTGCAATACCGAATTAAAGCTCATTCTATATTGACTCAATTACGTCGTTAGTAAGGATCATGTTATTAAGATATATGCAAATCTACTTACATCGTCGTACCTACAAGACCACCTTGTACTTAATAATCATACCTGCTCACGAGAATTAAGGAGTTATAACAAGGCTTAACTGACTCTTCACTAATCACAGGCTACGGAATAATCGTAATTCGTAATAATCGTAATAATTCTGGTTCACTATACACTGTACCGCGGCAGTTGTAGAGTGAATTTTAGGTTGAATGTGAAAATACACCTCCATTATTGCCCTGGGATTCTGCGATCTCAAGATGATATCCTCTTTTGGGGTAGTTATAGTTTCAGCAGAAGCAACCTCATCCTACCGAAATAATTCTAATATGATTCTACTCATCCAGGCAGTTATTAAACTTCCATGAACATAAGAGTATCTTTAATATTTTCACTCATATCTTTGATAGAAGTAGAAATCAGAGAGCCATCAAATCCCTGAGTGATTCAGTTGAAAAGGAGCGGTCGATAAAAAGGAAAAGGAGCTGTTGATAAAGACATTATTTTTGCAATTGTTGCTTGTTACGCTAGAGTACTTTCATTGACGATTTAGAGTACCTTCGTCGATGACATCACGACATATCACTTGTCACATGAATGAAATGGTACAATGTTCCTTATCGGGAAAATATCGAGTGATGAATCTCTGTCATCCGAACAGTTTACGAGC
>NC_051410.1:12861056-12861249 GCF_015228065.2 Penaeus monodon
AACGGTTTTCTTCTTGTAAAGCGCCAGAACAGGTAAATGCCGTAGGTGCACCAGCGTGACTCACTTTCTTAGCTGACTTAAGGAAGGTATTTTCTTACTGAATCAAGAGAGATCGATAAGCTCTAGCTAAGTGGAGTGACATTTGTAGGTCGTAAAAAAGTCTCAAATTCTAAGTTCTAATAGTTTTTTTTAG
>NC_051410.1:12861655-12861826 GCF_015228065.2 Penaeus monodon
TTGGATTTGCAGAGTTGAGTGTCGTCACGCACCATTTCCAAAGAAGAGTTCCCAAACTCGACACAAGCGAAAATACAGAAAAAATAAATGAGTCTCTTTTTCTACTTCCTCAAAGCCTATTTTTGTTGTTTGCGCCTTTTCTGTCCACACCTGCGCCGCGCCACGTCCGTG
>NC_051410.1:12861915-12862248 GCF_015228065.2 Penaeus monodon
CTCACCGTGTTTGGTTTTTGTTGGAAATAAACACTGGTTAAAGTTCTATGGACCGTGAAGGAACTTTGGTAATGGACCATCCCCTCGGCTTTTTTTGTTTCGGTCATCTGCGTTGTCTCTCTCCTCCCTTTTCTTCACTCTATTTTCGTACAAATATGATGTTAGATGACTTATCTTGCTTTCCTGTCTTACATGCCTTTGTTTTCTTCTGTTGTGTCGATCATTCCAACTGCCAGATTCTTCGCTTGCTTGTGTTGTTCGTTTGCGGTGTGTAATCAGTTCAACTTTCAATTTTACTTTCATTTCGTTCAAATGATTTTCAGTACCTTGTCC
>NC_051410.1:12862280-12862946 GCF_015228065.2 Penaeus monodon
GTTATTGTGTATTTATCGACTGATCATGTCTCGCCAGTTCAACTTCCAGGTAACTTTGTTTGTTTTCAAACGTTATCCTTTTTTCATCATCATCTCCCCCCCCCCCCCCATTTTTCTCTCCTTTAACCCATTCCTCCTCCTCCCTTCAACAGTTCCCCCTTTTCCTTTTCCCTCAGCCTTGTTTTCCGTTCACCATCCATTGTCCTTTATTCCTCAATTTCCATTTCTACAGTGTTCATGTGTTTGTTTTTGACCAAGTATTTATTAGAATATGCTGTTCAATTCCGGAGAACGATCGGGCAAATAGTCTATTCAAACCAGATTGCACACATACCTGGTTTCGAGAGAGCGATGCAGAGGAAGGGAGATATAGAGAGAGATACAGATGGAGGGAGATAAAGAGAGATACAAAGCGAAGGGAGATATAGAGAAATGCAGATGAAGGGAGATATAGAGAAATACAGATGAAGGGAGATGTAGAGAAATACAGAGAAAGGTTGTGAGAGAGAAAGGGGGAGAACGAGAGGAGGAGAACAGGGGAAGAGGGATGAAAGTAGAGAAGGGAAAGATGGGGATAATAGAGGAAAAGGGAGGTGGTAGGAGAGAAAGAGGAGAAAAGGATGACCAAGAATAAAGGGAGTGATGAGAAAGACCAGGACAGGAGAG
>NC_051410.1:12863376-12863558 GCF_015228065.2 Penaeus monodon
TTGACCAAGGAAATAGTAGAATAAATCGCTTGGTTTGACAGTAATTGAAACATATTATTACTCTATTTTCCTTCGCCTTGTCCTCATGACATGCCATTAGTTCTCGTGTCTAAAGCAACAGATCAACTTCAAAGGTCACCATGCAACGTAATTATATGCATGCTAAGCCATTTCGTCACTGT
>NC_051410.1:12863636-12863733 GCF_015228065.2 Penaeus monodon
CAGTGTGCAATGCATCTGAATAATTGAGTGTTTGTCATGGATGGTTAATGTTTTAATGTGGAAATGATTATGATTATTGCAAGTGTGCATGACTGTT
>NC_051410.1:12865513-12865641 GCF_015228065.2 Penaeus monodon
GGAAAGGAAACAGTCATGCACACTTGCAATAATCATAATCATTTCCACATTAAAACATTAACCATCCATGACAAACACTCAATTATTCAGAAGCATTGCACACTGATAAAAACAATGATAACGACAAT
>NC_051410.1:12867747-12868002 GCF_015228065.2 Penaeus monodon
TATACTAATTTAATGTTAGGGAGTTCAATCGCTACGATATTTATCATTACATCATTTGTTTTCATGTTTGTCTTCTAAATCAGTTCGACGGCTTTTAATTAAATGACGAGCATGCATAATCAAATAAAACTGCGCTCTTTGCAAATTCACTTTAAACTCTCTCAGATGAAAATAAATCATTTCCTTTCAGATTTTTTTTCCATTAATTAGTTTATTCATTCTCTTTGTAAATACATACCATTGTGTTTATGAATC
>NC_051410.1:12868594-12868950 GCF_015228065.2 Penaeus monodon
ATTTATTAGCTACAGTATTAGAATCGAAAAGTTATAGAAAGTCAGCATTTAGTGAACACATTAACAATTGCCAGATGTCATCAGAATCTATGAAGTTTTAGTCTCGACCTTTTAAAATATTCGCCTTCTTTTGTTTCGTTTTTACTTGTAAACTTCTAAAAATCAACGAATGTTCAATTTTGATTGTATAAGAAAAGAAAAACCTGTACTATTAGTAATGTTTGTTTGGAAATATTTATTATTGAGAAACTCCCAGAATAGTGAAAATCGATATTATTTTGGTCTCTTCGGTAGACTAAATGAAATTACAAGCAAGTCTTAAAGTATTATTACCGTCATGACTTTTGTAATTACGA
>NC_051410.1:12869002-12869550 GCF_015228065.2 Penaeus monodon
ATTTAAATTTGTCACTGTTATCGTGAAAGGGAGTAACTGCAAGGCGGAAAAGGTTACGTACCAACAGGACGACGCAAAACAGAGGAACTGCCAGCAGACGAGACACCTGCGCGCTGAAATGGCTGTTTCATGAAATGCCATTTCTTCAAACAGCCGTTTCACGAAATGGCCGTTTCCTGAAATGACTGTTTCCTGAAATGGCTGTTTCCTGAAATGGTGTTTTCTGAAATGGTGTTTCCTGAAATGGCTGTTTCCTGAAATGTTTTTTTCCTGTAATGTTTTTTCCTGAAATGGTGTTTCCTGAAATGGCTGTTTCCTGAAATGGTGTTTCCTGAATTTTTTTTTTCCTGAATTAGTGCTTCCTGAAATCTCTTCTGCGCGGCACAATCCGCTGCCCAAAGCAGACTCGCCAGATGCCTCTAAATGCGCGAATGAAGATTGGGATTCAGGCAGACTACGTGCTGTCGCCTTTTTCCTTTCCTTTATTTCTTTTCTTCTTTTGATAATTACAAAGTTCTTGTGATGTTCGTTTTCTTTATTGTAACGGC
>NC_051410.1:12869577-12869958 GCF_015228065.2 Penaeus monodon
GTAATCGGATAATTATATCCAGTGTGTTTTATACGCCTCCGCTTTCTTACAGCGCATCAGAACTCATAACCTGCATACCTTATTCATTTTTCATTTTCCAATCTGTTTTACAAGTGCTGTATGAAAATTAGATATGGAATGGGGAATTAAGAATAGAAACTACATGGTATATGCAGTGTCCCAGGCTGTGTTGCATAATTGCGATAAATGAAGTCATACTCCGGCCACGCCTTTTTCGCATGTAGACTTACATGTAGTACATGTGTACACCTACACACTTGTGTAGATGTACACATTACTCATAAGCATATATAGTGGAATAAAAATTAATTACACATCTGATGGGAAAGGGTTAAGATTATATCTAAAACGGTCACTGAG
>NC_051410.1:12869995-12870402 GCF_015228065.2 Penaeus monodon
CGGTTGACATAGTGCTATCGTTAATAAGAGAAAATTTATTCATTTGAATACGTAACCTTCTTTTATTTACCAATAATTACAGTTTTTTTCTGACCAACCATCTTGTACTTGCACGTTATCAATAAATCACGAGGTTCTAACGGGTCATGAGGCCGAACATAACGTGAAACTTGGCTGGAATATCCGTAGAGTTACAGCAAAGTCTACAGTACTGGCATCTGCAACTGAGCTAACCTGCGACAGATTGGAATTTATATATTTAGTATGAAGTATTGTTGCTGTTCCTAATTCTGTGTTATTGTTGTATTTGTTACGTCGTCATTCTGGTTGTAATTCTAACATGTTCCTATAACTGTTAATTCATAGATATTTATACTGTAACATTAAAGTATCTGTGTATGTAGTAA
>NC_051410.1:12870521-12870780 GCF_015228065.2 Penaeus monodon
TTATTTATCTGTCTTTCTAAATGTCTGTATGTTCTGTTAAGTACGTATATCACTACAGTTATTATATTAATGCATGTATATATACACAAAAAGAAGCACATGCACGGAATAAATAGTAACGTGCAAAGAATACGCCTTTGCTATGTGGATAAGAATATATCGCCAACACGACAGTTATTTCTACGTAACAGTCTGGACCGTTCTGAACGGTCTCTTGAAGGTAATGAAGGTAATACAACTACTCACCCCCCCCCCCTTA
>NC_051410.1:12870954-12871218 GCF_015228065.2 Penaeus monodon
AGGTTCAAATTATTTCAACAAAGGGGATCTCGTCCACATTTGATTTTTGTTTTTTTGCTAAGCCGATTACATGTTACATCGTTAGCATTGAAGCAGGATTTGAAAATCGAATAACATTTAAAAGAATATAAATAGAATAACACGCAGCAAAAATATGTTCAATATATAAAAGGCAGAAAGAGTGATGAATTCAGAATAGTTCTTTGGATTCCTGGCCCATTAGCTTAGTTATTTTCTCTTTCATATAGTTCGTATTTTTTGTAG
>NC_051410.1:12871353-12871529 GCF_015228065.2 Penaeus monodon
TTTACGACAGCTTTTTACAACTGTAACAACTGAGTCCTACAGTGTAAGTAGTGATCATGCTATTGTTAAGGATACTGCAGCTGATAACGGTAGTACAGTATTTATAACAATATATTCCTTAATTTTAGCAGTAACAGTAAGAACTACTTATTTATTTCATGGAACTACAAAAGCCA
>NC_051410.1:12871832-12872305 GCF_015228065.2 Penaeus monodon
ATCAATGCTCAATAGATATTGCAAATGTGACATAGTAGTCTTTGTTCATTAGGCTGTAACTCGCAGTCACTAGAATAATTCCCGTACAATTATTGTAATTAATATAAATGTTAATGACGAAACGTTTTTAAAAAATGGAAGTGCGGCCAATGTTTATGTTCCGAATGCAGTACATAATTCACACAGACGGTTTCAACCTGGTGACGTTACGCTGAATTATTGTTTTGTACTAAGAGTCAGTTTAGAATTTATGTGTTCTGCGCTACATATTTCATAAAAGGGAGGTGTATGCCTTTTTTTCTGTCTAAGTTAGAGATGATATCTGAGTCTTCTGTTTTATCTTTTTAAGTCGCCCTCTCAAAATTAAATTATTTTGCAGGTGCTCTTATTTATGGTGGTATTATGTACAGGTAGGGGATACGGACTTACTACGTCATCAGGAAAAGAATGTATAGAAAGGGGATGATATTTTC
>NC_051410.1:12872431-12872705 GCF_015228065.2 Penaeus monodon
ATATGTAAAATATGTAGTACTATAAGAAAAATTACGAGTACTAGTAATAACAGATTCTTTTTAAATGTGTTGCCAAAAACTAAAAGGTAACTATTTAAGAACAAGTAAGAAGGAAAAGGGATAGAGGGCGAAGATGGCGTACATGCGTTTGCTTTGTGATAGTGCCACGCGTCTCCAACCTGGCACCGCCTCCTGTTTAGGCACATTACAGAGACGGGTCATTTCTCATTGACATATTCACGTCTGCATTGTACCCAACTTCTGTCATGATAGT
>NC_051410.1:12873010-12873506 GCF_015228065.2 Penaeus monodon
TATTTTTTAAGTAAACTGAATTAAAGTGATATCAAGTGAATCAGACAAATCCATGAAATCAATGTGCTGCGAACCGTTGGAAACCTTCTAATTCCTCATGCTTCCCTTTCTTCATGATTATTTTGTCTGTTTTTAATTAAAAATCAACCTAATCATCCTAAAAACATATAATATAATATGTATTGTCACTTTCCTTATGAAACAGAAAAGTTTCCGTCGCTTGTATTTTTTATACCTTCAAATATTTCATTCGTTACCGATATACTGCATACTTGTCTGTTTTGTGTTTGCAGCTTATTGTTTAATCATTTAAGTGTTTGTCTCTTCTATTTAACCCAGAATCAGTATTAACCTATTCTTTTTAGTATATTAGCATGCACTTTGGTATGTATCAGCGTAAATAGTCAATACAAATAACTACTATATTACGGCATATGGTAGTTCCGGGTTCGTCAGTGTTATCATAATGTCTAAATGGTATTACATACAAACGTAC
>NC_051410.1:12874128-12874409 GCF_015228065.2 Penaeus monodon
AAAATCGATTAATTCTCTTTTATTGCCAGAACCGAGGGAAAAGGTCAATCAATCTGTTGCCTTTAGTGTCGCTTCCCGAATTCTCTTTTTTTCATATAATTTATCTTAACAGAACTTATTTATTGAAGCGTCTGGCACTTTGGTGATGGAGTGGTATTTTCTCAGAGAATGTAAGTTCTGTTCTATCATTTTATGCTCATTAATAGTTTAATAACTGGTCTCTTGTGGCGGGTCCGCCGGATGGATGACGTATTTCTACTTAATAAAATGCACACATTCAT
>NC_051410.1:12874634-12875165 GCF_015228065.2 Penaeus monodon
TCGTAGCAGTGCAAGTGCAGTAGCTATGTTTTGTATTCCTTTGAGTTACGTAATGCGAATTTACCTTCTGCTGAATTGTAATTTATATTCAAAGGGAATGCGCGTTCACAATGTACCTCTTCATGAAGTGTACAGTAATAAAGTACATCTCGCTTGGACTGGCAGTAAAGGTGAAACAATTGCTCATTCCATTGTATGCAAGTAATTCTAATTGGATAATCTGGTGTTATGTGATACGTGCTTGTCCGTTATATCTATACTGCAGTATGTCAAATAAGTGTCAGGCGATATAAATGGGCCTCTTGTAAGCAAATTATGTGGAAGCATGTCTTATTAAACGATTTCTTTTTTCTTTTGGAAAGTCACTGCATGACTTTTGTTACGTTTATATTCCTGTTAGTTTTAGTCTTGATTAAAGGCAATGGCAGTGTCCATTATGATTTCATTGTTGTTGGAAAACTATCTTTTTTTTTTGTATTTCATTTGTTAGAAACATCTCCATTTTTTCTATGGCTAGAAGGTCGTGCGTCG
>NC_051410.1:12875188-12876428 GCF_015228065.2 Penaeus monodon
ATCTTGAAAGTTTCATCCTGCTAGCAAGCTGTCATCCCCACGTTCTCGACTGCTTCTCCTAACCCTGTGATTATTTTATGTGAATGATTGACGTACCCAAGGAAAGGTGTCATTGCCTTAGCTTTAAGCACTTTATTTTTTTCTCCAGTTGTATTCTAAGTGAAATGAAGTTCAAGGTATATAGAAAGAGAAATTAAACTTAGATGTTTGCAGCTAATCATTTCCATTCATCCAGCTGTTGTACCGTTAAAAGAGTTCATCGGAGTAAAAATGTGCGACCTTTGTGTATGTTTTCCGTTTACTGCACATTTTTGAGTACGTCGAGAGCTCAGGTGTAAGTCCCCAAAGTCCATGACATTTCTCGCGAACTTCTATATTTCTAATTTAGCGTCCGAATGCTCTAAACAGGTAGTTCTTCGCTTCTACAATGTAAGGATTTAAGTACCTGATGGAAGTGGGATAATTAACGTGCACTTTCTCTCTGAAACTTTTACATGGAGAGGCTACATTTGTACGTTTGTACATCTGCAATATAAAATAGCTTTACTGTATCCGAAGATTAAGCCAGATATTATCCTGTCTAATAAAGATAATATAAAGTAGAGTGGAGAAGCGGGAGTTGCTAAAGGTTTACAACAATCGCTAAAAATTAAAGAATCTATAAATGTTCACTGCTCTAACATCCTTCATCTTCAAGAAAAGCTTAATCATCCCCTTCTTATAAATTTTCACCCAAAGGAATTGGGTTTAGCTGCTGTGCTATGAATCCTTAATATCTCTCTTCCCACGTCAGAGATTAACTAGGGTTAAATTAATTACACGCTTGCATATCTGTGATTCTTCCTCTTAACATAAAATTACTGTTATTGCTGGCTGATAGGTTTCACTGTGAGAATGTCATAACCTCCTTTTCTTTTATTGGTACATACTGCCTTTTAGAAATATCTAGAGTTGAAGTATACATACTTCGAATTATTATAATAATTAATCTTTACAGTACTCGTATAGAGGTCCTACAATAATGCTTGAAAGTGCAGATATAGTTCAGTTCATATTGCATACCACGTAGAATATTCTTGTCATCGCTGAAGATAGGGAGAAATATCCTAGTTAAGTGTTAGTAGTAAGAGGCAACATCTGCTTGAAACTTCCATTCCCAGAAAATTGTGGCCATTGGTATACCTACCAGTGCTAAAGTACGACGCGGGAGAGGGAAGAGAAACAAGGAAAGAGAAAATTT
>NC_051410.1:12876612-12877933 GCF_015228065.2 Penaeus monodon
AGAAAAAAAAATATTTCTTACAAGGAAAGGGAAAATATTGTTTCACGCGCTAGAAATATGCACGTGCTGTTTTGCCCTTTCCCTTGATTGAGCACCATCTCCAGTTCGAGACAGGGATTGAACGTTGCCGCGAGTCCAGCATACAAATTCACGCTAAAGGCCGAATCACATTAGCCCGTATTATGGGCGCATTTTACTTCCACACCGGTATCTGTGTGCCCGTTTTGTACCAGAGTATACTGACGCACCCGCACAGACTTAGTAAGACATATAATTAGCCGATTGTTAAAGCTATGTGAACCACGCGTCGGTGTGTAATTTATATGGATCAACTATAATATAGAAATGAACAATACATTAAAATGAATATTGCAAGTACCGCTTATGTTTTTATGTATCATCGGATATAAGATACAGAATATACTAAAGCCACACATATATTGAAGATCTGGTACATTGCGCTCAAGTTGTGAGAGTTTGCCTAAAGTTTGAGTCGCTCATCCTCATTTTCATTCAGCTTCGAAACAGCTTCATTGGCGGATTCAATCGCGTGACTGATGGATGACCGTTAAGAAAAGCTCAATAAAGAGAGAATGTAGATTCAGATTACAATATGGATGCTTTAATGTAATGTCTTACTAGAAAAAATAATTGTAACGGTTTTACAAATAACAAGAATGATAGTGCTATATACATACCTAGGTAAAATTATATGTTATTAACTTGACAATTCCCTGTTGGATAATGTACTTTAACGAACAACAGTGTTGGGCGGTTATGGTGAGGGAACTGGAGCACGACAGCTGTTATCAAGAGGAAGCTGATACGCGATTGGCTATCATAACAGAACTGAGCTGTGATTGGACGGGATTCCGGTGTTCGGATGCTTGTCCGAAATTGAGGGATAAACCGCAGATGACTCGATCCTTGGCTCACAACAATTTTCCAGTTAAACTTCAAGATCAAATCTCGATCTAGAACGCTGGTCTGACCCGAGCTCGAATCCCAGGCTCAAACCAGGGATCCGAACGTGGGCCTCAATGTTTATGCATATTGGACAGACGGATTCGTATCCCCGCCATGAAGTGAAGTGAAACGGTTTGCCTTTCCGATTCTCAAGATAGAATCCGGCATGTGTAAAATGCACACCACCTTTCTCTCTTCATGTTTTTATCTCCCTTTCTATCTTCCCCATCTTTTCCTCCTTCTTATTCATTTTTATTCTTCTTCTGTGATTCCTTTTATAGCCCTTCCCCCTTCCTTACTCTCTTCTCTTTCTCATCTGTTCTCTCCACTTGCATATGAGCCTTTTCCCCTTTTT
>NC_051410.1:12877997-12878130 GCF_015228065.2 Penaeus monodon
CCCTTCCAGGCACACGTGCTATGGCAATACGAAGGTTATTTATTATGGTGTCAAGAGCATATATACACATTCATCTCGTGGATTTGTGAAATGATCAGACTTTTATTGCAAATTGGATACTTTGCTCACGGTC
>NC_051410.1:12878639-12879307 GCF_015228065.2 Penaeus monodon
ATTCGCCAATCCTCCTGCTCCAGTCGCCATCTGCAGAACGAGAGGGAGGCTGGTGCTAATATCATCTCTCTCTTCATCATCATTATCTCTCCCTTCCTGCCTCTCGCTCGGACTCGTGAGAATAAGAAGGGAATGGTTATGGTAACACTGATTAAGAATTCAATATACTTGCAAAATGATTCGGTATACTTGCAATGGAATTCATCGTCTGTTTGAAAGGGTTTGGTATAGTAATAAAAATTTCAAATATGCTCAGAAGATATTTCAGCATACTTAGAAAATAAGCCAATCTTACTTACTGCTTGCAAAATATTTCATTATACTTGCAAACAATTCAATATATGATTAAGGAAATATATAATATAATCACAAGTGAATATTTAACAAAAGATTTCAATATACGTTCAAAATACACGGTGTCAGCTGTTTATAATTACGTAGTAGGGAATATAAAGAGTAGTAAAAAAAGAATTAGATTTTTTTTTTTTTATTAAAAGTTACTATTGTGACTGTTTTCTCTTTCCGTTTATACTTTTTTTCGGTCTTTTGTCAAAATGTGTCAAAGACTTTTTATAATGCACTGTGTTAAACCTGTCCAGCAGTTTTTGTTTTAACAGGTTGTGATTAATTTTGTTTGTTTTTTTTCTTGCTTTACATTTTACATGAGA
>NC_051410.1:12880455-12880607 GCF_015228065.2 Penaeus monodon
ATCATTACACATTATTTGCTTAGATAAGACGTTTGTTATAAAAGTGTAAACGAGTGTTATTTTCGTTTATGACGGTAGGTGTTAGGAAAAGGTAGTGAGTTTTATTAGTACGCGTGTGTGTACGAAGGAGAGAGTAAAAAAAAAAAGAAAAA
>NC_051410.1:12880658-12880877 GCF_015228065.2 Penaeus monodon
TCATATTTATGCAGTTATAAACGATGTTTGCTGTAAAGAGCGACATGAATTATTTTCGGCTATGAACCCGAGACAAATTGTTAATTAAAAGTATTAGTTAGCCGTTGCTGAATAACTTAGGGGAATAGACTGAGCTGTATTAGAAAAAATATTTTCCCTTTATGAAAGATTATTATTACATTTCATTGTCTTTGGCCGTACCTGCGCTCAATTTCTTAA
>NC_051410.1:12881009-12882192 GCF_015228065.2 Penaeus monodon
CTAAGCCCTCATTAATACACCCTCATTTTCCTTCGCTAATAGTAGGTCTGCCTGTGTCTACAGCAGTCGAGCGGACCCTGTAATGTTTTTCGCTATAAGCTATTTTTTCAGTAAGAGTTTTTGTTACACAGTTATTGCGATTAGCTCCCTTTGCTTTGAAAGTGGACGACAAAGTGGTTCGTTAGTATGGTAAAGGCAGAACTGGGGGGAACTGCACTTACCACACTGATACTGATGTAACATTCTGTAAAGATTGTGAAATTGTAGGAAAAAAATCTGCATGTAAGCAACTCCATGCTTAACTTCATGTTCGTCCTATACTAATGCGCGTAGGATGTCAAACACTGCATAGTCGTAGAAGAGTTTTGCCTCTCGTTTTACCCTGCAATCGAACCATAACTTTGTCTCTCGAACTGTAATTCCACGCCTTTAATCCCACCTCGACGATCGCTTCCTCCGGCCAACACGCTACCGAGGTCCTCTTCCTCTTCGGCGTCTCATCATCCCGTGACATTTCCCCCGATGTGTTTCTCTTGTTTCCCCTCGCCCCTTCACACCCCTCGGGCCTCCCCAAGCAGCCTTCAAGTCGATCCCGTGCTTCCCTCCCCCTTGAAGGCTGAGGAAGTTACCTGGATGAAATTAATTAAGAATTCAATTTACTCTCACACTTTGTCTTCCGCACCGGTTAATATCTTTCGCGCGGCTGGAGAAAAAGTTAAGGAAGGATGGCAAAGGGTCGTAGTCTCACCAGGAGCAGGCGGACCGTGAGCAGCGACGGCCCTCGATAAAACCCTCGTCTCTTGGGAGTGAGCCTTCCGCCATGCCTCAGCGCCTGGCCCGAATTAACGCCATCACCTCCGCTATTAGGCTTTGTAGGGTTGGTTCTGTGCTATAATGCGGATAACACGTACTTCGTCATTCATGGATATAAAGTAGGTTCGGCTAAGTGGTGGGATTGAGGCAGAAAGAGAGAAAACGGTCACTTTAACTGGTTTATATATGGATACAAGACTGGAGATTAATTCAATTGAGAAAGGGGAATGAAAGAGAGGAAAGGGGGTGAAATTATATAGTACATGTCTGTGGGTAGATAAAATGCATGGGTGTGAGAATGAGGATATGATATGACACAATTTAAATATTCTTATTGCACTCTTAAACACAGGGGAGATGATAAAGTCTA
>NC_051410.1:12882231-12882529 GCF_015228065.2 Penaeus monodon
CTACATAACCCCACCACTTCAGACGGCTACAATCAAAACGACTTAGTGAATAAGGTCCCTATCATGCGAATAAAAATTGTCACAATCACAATGAATGGGTCAGTCTGTAATATACGTTAGTTTCGAGTCTGACTATACACCTCATTAGACGGCAACACTCAGAATGGCACAGAAAATATTCCTTGTTAATTGTCAGTCAAACAGACCTCTGTCTTTACTAAAGGGAATATTTCCGTTGACAAGGAATAATGCTACTAGCCTCGTTTGCACATTCGAAGGTTTTACAGCTCCACGATTA
>NC_051410.1:12882873-12883119 GCF_015228065.2 Penaeus monodon
CTCTCTCTTCGTAGGGTGTAAGTAATCAAACCTACACGAACCAAATACTAATGAGTTATTAAAGTGTGAATTGCCATTATTAATATTATTTAGAAACCTTATTTGTCGTTAATAAACTGTCATGGGAATGTCTGCCAGAACTTACCCATTAGATATTCTGAAGAGATGAAAGTTTTTTTCGAATGGCTTATTGCTAATATTTTATATTTTATTGTGTGAGATTAGTTAAGATATGGTGCTTCCCGT
>NC_051410.1:12883623-12884571 GCF_015228065.2 Penaeus monodon
CGCTCTGCTTCGCCATCACGTATTTTCCTTTCGTTTGCTCCGCCCGGATATGTTGCACAAGCCGTTCCGCGTGGAGCCACTCAAACCGCCCTTCAGTCACTATCTGTAGTTGCAATTACATATAGTGACTGCAGGGTGGTTTAACTGATCATTTATTTGCTTAAGGCGAAAGGGGACGATACTAATAATACTAATACTAACATAAACGGAAGGAAAAGAAAATCTGCAGTTGAAACTCAATGAAAAATATAGATCATACGATAATTTTTTTTTTTTTTATGTTTGGTTACTGTTAGTTCGTTATTTAACATTTCATAGGAGAAAGTAAGAAAATGGATTATATATACAGCAAAATTACGGGGTAACAAAACAGCGAACATAAGAAATACGTCACGAATGAAAATGCAACTTGAAAGGAAAAGTCAAAAGGTTCAGTAGGTTATTCAGAACAGATTTTGAACCTCGGCAATAAGTTGAAACAGATTAATTACTGGCCACAGCAGATATCATAGATTATATGTCGAGATAAATTGTTTTTTTTAGACTAGGTATAAACTAGCAAGAGTAGGTTTACACCTTATTGCAACCGGCAAATTATATATATAAAAAATGGCACAGTGATATCCCAAAATTAGAATGAAAGTGAGATGACGTCACTGTTGGTACACATTCCTACTACTACTACTACATTCCTTCCTACTGTTGCCTACATTATAAATAAAAATCATTCCTTCATGACCGGCAAATCCATTCAAACAGTTGTAGACAAACACCGCACATCGTAGAGTATTAATATCTATTAGCTTCAATACTTTTTTATGTATCTTTATGCATATATTTCATCTTTGTTTCCAATGAGCTCTAAAAGATCTCATCAGCGAGCCCGGACGTAATACTAGGCTCTGTATTTTCATAAATCTATATATAATCATTCTGGAGGGCCAATTA
>NC_051410.1:12884954-12885110 GCF_015228065.2 Penaeus monodon
TGCAGTAGTATAGTAAGTTCTCCTTTATACCAGGGAATTTTCGAAAAACCTATAATGCATTATATATGTCATGTAAGTAGATTAACAACTGCTAATACATTATTCCCACATTCCTCCTTACCATAAAAGTTACTCTTTAGTTTGTACTCCACCTTT
>NC_051410.1:12885244-12885633 GCF_015228065.2 Penaeus monodon
CGAAAGTTTACACCACGAGTATATCCGCGGAATGTGAATAAATTTCCCAACCGCGCACAAAAGGGAGAGAAGGATTTTTACGAACACCAGTACGACAGCTCATGCTAAGAGAGCTTTCACTTTAAAACAAGGAAAGCTGTTGCTGTTGCTCTTAGAGCTCTTGGGTAAAGTGTGTGACGTGAATGAGATCTCTGGTAAGAGTTTTGTTTACGGGTCGACTCCACCTGCGTTCCCGTCAGCTGGTTTTCCGTCTGGATCGATGGGCGTGAAGGACGTGCGGTTGGAGGGGCGTGGGCGGTGGGGAGAGGATATGTGTGTATATGTGTACACATTTGTATATTAATCTTTCTCGCTCTGACAGGACGCGCGATGAATATACTGCACACGCG
>NC_051410.1:12885716-12886515 GCF_015228065.2 Penaeus monodon
CCCCCGTCTCATATATACACAGAACTACTGTTTACCATTTGTAGATATATTATGTTTTTGATATATGGGGGTCCGTTCAAGCCAATCCGTTTTCTCTACTCTTATATTTTAGGCAGGCGGAGAAGCCAAGGACTTACTAGGACAGAATGCACAAAAAACAAATTGGTTCACTCGCAATAATAGACTGGTGTCTCGCTGTCCGCCTCCCCCTTCGCAGCCCGGCGACTAAATCCCGTGTTTGGCCAAGCTCATCGGGAGGAGCAACGAGGCGCTAAAGGTTGTCGAACGAGGCTCGAAGCGACCTCCCCCGCAGAGCTTCTCACGATCCCCAAACAGTGTCCGTCTCACAGTCTTCTGGAGGAAAAAAAAACACAAAATACTCGGGAAAGTCCTCGGTGTTTACGCTCGTCCTTTCGTGCATGTCGCGAGAGGAACCTGGAGGAACCTTGAGTCTCTCTCTCCTGACCCGCGTGTGTGTCTCTGAGCTTCGTGGAGATGATTGGGGCGGCGGAGGAGAGATGGGAAGGAGACATTTTTGGAAACCTTCCTCGTCGGCAACAGGTTGCCTCGGCGGAACTTTGGCGGAGGGAGACGGACACGATGCGGATTTATTCTTACGACTCGATCTCGTGGTTTTCCATTTTTCTGGCCGGAGGAATTCTTTTCTTTTTTTAAATCTAAATCTGTGATCGATAAGAGTATATGTGCGACTTTCTTTGTGGATGTGCGCGGCTCTTATTAAGGGTGCATTCCGGCGATTCTTAAGTGAGTGTTATTCTCTCTAATCTGTGTGTTTTAA
>NC_051410.1:12886632-12886775 GCF_015228065.2 Penaeus monodon
ACTTTACCTCTTTGTGATGCAAGATTAGAAATATTGGATCATCAGCATGGCGGTGGTCGCGACTGCCCCCACGCCGCTGTTTTCCCTCTGGTCCTGGGGGACTTGGGGTGAAAGCGGGGTGGAGATGAGCGTAGACAGGCAGC
>NC_051410.1:12887080-12887430 GCF_015228065.2 Penaeus monodon
TAGCGAAAGAGGAAGAGAGAGAAAGGGATAAACAAACGAAAAGAGAAGAGAAAAAGGTACCGTATCATTTCACGCCAAACTGGTTAACCACTTTATCGAGCACAGTGGATTTTTTGGTTTAATGCTCATGCTATTGTAGAATATTGCATTTCATTTAGCGAAAAATTGCACGTCACTTGGTGGATGTTATATGCGACTCTGCTGTTCATTGGAATAAATGCTCACCTGAGGGAGGAATTTTTATTATTATTTGAACGGGTAGTGAATAATATTCAAATACACTGAACACATAATTTGACGGGATATTAAACGCTCTTTGCATACGTGGGTTGCCTATTATTTCCATGGGC
>NC_051410.1:12888091-12888393 GCF_015228065.2 Penaeus monodon
ACTCCTCCCCTCTATTCTTCTTCCCTCCTTTCCTTCCTCCCCTTAATCTTTATCCCCTCCTCTCCCTCCCTCCCTTCCTTCTTCCCATTTATCTTTATTCCCGCACATCCCCTTTGCCGGCCAGCCCAGTGTCCGAAAATGGGAAGATTCTTCAGCTTAGCGGCCGCCCCATTCCGAAAACGTATTCCCAGTGCCACAGTGCCAGGAATCCGCGTAGGTGCCCGATCCTTTAGAGAACGGTGGTTGGCACAGGCATTCGGACGAGTGTTTTAGGATGGAGGGTCGAAACAAGTTCATGGTGA
>NC_051410.1:12888757-12888832 GCF_015228065.2 Penaeus monodon
ACGACTTTCCTTTGACTGAAGCAGTTTCTCCAGACTTAACAGATAGTTTGTACAGTTATCTTTAATGTATGTTTA
>NC_051410.1:12888933-12889622 GCF_015228065.2 Penaeus monodon
AAACTGATGTATATTTTCTATAATTATAGAAAAAATTTCATATTCAGCTTTCCCTTTTCTTCTGCTTTTTTATCATATTCGTTCATTAATCGATACGTGTAAATTCTTATTGTCCTAAGATCGGTTCATCCGTTAATTCGGGAAAATTCTCTCCCTACATTCCTAAAATTCGTCAACCCGTTAATCCGCAACAAATCATGTCTTATTTTCTTTAAATAAGCCCATCGTTTAATTTTATTTTGGTTAACATTATCTTCCTCTCCTCCTAAAGTCCGTTAATTCTCCAATTCGCAGCAAAAATCTTCTCACTTCCCCAAAATCCAGGCATTTATGAATTCCTGGATTGTTTTTCTCCCATCCTGTAATATATCCACCTTCTATTTCATGACAATGTTCTTCCTGGATTTCTGAAATTCGGCTACCCATTAGTTCATGAGAATTATCTTTTTGTATTCCTAAAATCCATTAATGCATAAAAATGCTCTTCCTGTAATCATGAAATCCGGTTATCCATTATCCCGTGAAAATTCTCTGCCAGTCTCCTTTCTTTTCAAAATTCCTGAAAGAACGAAGGAAAATTGCATACGTGTAACGGAACAAACAAGATACAAATAGAGAGAAACAGAGATAGAGAGGAATAGTAAATATTTCTCTTCTTTGTGTGAATGACTTTTTTTTCTTTTTACTGT
>NC_051410.1:12889851-12889941 GCF_015228065.2 Penaeus monodon
GACCATAATCTGCCTAATTTGGTTGAACTTGTATTGACTTAAGGGCCTTAGTTGAATATTAAATAGGGTTGTACTATATTGCTCGCGTTG
>NC_051410.1:12890568-12890887 GCF_015228065.2 Penaeus monodon
TGCGTTTCGTTAAACTCTTAATGTTTCAGTTAATTGCGGAAGACATAAAGTCACTGTATGCAATCAGCTGATCATATCTAAATTCAACTAGAGATTATAGTTGGATAAACTGCTGTTGTCCAAAGAAAACTGTAAACATTTTTCTTCCTGGAATTGCAGTTACCGAGCATACTGTTGCTACACACGTGCTTCAACTGTTCTGTCTTTTCCAACGGCATTTGCAGCAGGTTCTTACTTTATGTAGATTAGCTGTACTGAGGCACGTGCTGAAGTCCTCACTGAAGTTGCAACCTGTGATTGCTTTCGGTTCGCTCCCTGC
>NC_051410.1:12891362-12891839 GCF_015228065.2 Penaeus monodon
TAATGTTATATATTCCTAGTTGGCTTGGTGATACAACTTCTACAGACTCGTTACTTAATTGACTCTTTGCTTTTTCGTTCGTTCGTTATTCGTATTCGTATCACTTGACGAGATGTTCAGTTCAATAAAAACGGAGAAACTGGCCCGGAAATTCGTTATTCTGGCAGATGTCCTGAAGTCAGGTCATAAGCCGAAACATCGCTTACACAACAGATTTCACCTGTTTGCTTTGGATGAAGTCAACAAGAAACCGCACAGATTACTCATATAACTTTTTGTTTCTAATATAGTTTACTTAATGTTGTTTTTTTTCACTTCCAATGTAAATAACACTCGATCCTTGTGGATATTATATGAACACGGTCACTCACTGCTTTAAAATGAAAGGTCTTTTTAGATTCTGTTTTCTAAGTGGTCAGAGGTCCCACTAGGTCAAAGCAGGTCAAAAATGCTTTCTTTCTCTGTTGATGGCTGGTT
>NC_051410.1:12893661-12893811 GCF_015228065.2 Penaeus monodon
GGGGGTGAGGGCTGGCTGAAAGAGAGAGAAGGGATGAATAGTTTCATTATATGGAACATATTTTCATAAATAAGCTTCATTCCGCCCCGCATTGCGCACACTAATAATTCTTTATTAATACACTGAAAATAGACTTCAAACAACGTTTTG
>NC_051410.1:12894373-12894449 GCF_015228065.2 Penaeus monodon
AGCAAAAGCATATAAAGCATGCGCCCCTCCCCTAACCGGCCCCACACGATGCGAAGTCAAACACCTTCATATTCGA
>NC_051410.1:12894470-12894638 GCF_015228065.2 Penaeus monodon
CACCGGATCTGAAAGCGGTGTATTTTGCCTGACGTTGTGACTTCATTCGGTAGGAGATTGCGTGGGGGAATACATATGACCGTGACATCGTTCTCATGAATTTGAAAAGATGTAGGTGCTTAAGGCTTAAGGCCGTGTTCTCTCGCCGTGTGTAGTTTGGAATCTAAA
>NC_051410.1:12895625-12895941 GCF_015228065.2 Penaeus monodon
AGAGGCAGAACTAGAGATAGATACAACAAAAACAAAAAAGACAAAGAACAGAAAAAAGAAGAAAAAGAAGATAAATAAATGAAAAAATCAGACAAGAAGAACCAGCTCCGCCAGAATCCCTTACACTCTGCCAATATCAAAGAGCGCCAAAGAATCCCTTTTTTTTAATCGAGTTACGTGGTCCTCGTCTTGTACAGGAGACTCCGCCAAGGTTCGTCTTTGATCGGATGACGGGTGGAGTTTTAGCTATTCAGACAGTGCGATTCCACGTGGTTATTGTCATTAGGGTTGACAGCTGTTTAGGTGTGTGGTACGG
>NC_051410.1:12896294-12897187 GCF_015228065.2 Penaeus monodon
TAAGAAATTAGAGAATGCATTCATGCGGAGAAATGAACTGGCAAGCGACCTACCGTTGGCTCTGCAGACTTAGCACTAAGGCCGTGAAAAGATGGGATTACCCTCACCTTTAATACATGCATGATGTCATTCACTCTTAGGCATGACTCTGAAAAAAGAGTGATGCTTATACTTCATGAATAGATTAATCGACGGTGGTTTTCATGTAACAGTATTTGGGGATTTTAAAGAAGTAGCATAGTATTGGTAAAATTTTCTCTTTGAAAGGTGCTGTATACACAGGCAACACAGTTTTTTTAACACCGCCAGCACCCTGCGAGCAAGTTTTCCGCAAATCTTTTCGAGGAGGAACAGCAGGTCCAAGGGTCTTGAAGTTTGGGTCTCACTACCTGGCAAACCTGGTATATGTATGATGATATGCATATATGATATTTACGTACGGATGCATGTAGACGTGGAATTTATGATGGCTATTTGTGAAGTTCTTCTCGAGCGGGCAGCAGGTTGTGTGATATGCAGATGAGGCGGCCCAGCTGCGGCCTCGTACGTGCTGCGTGTGGCTGAGAAGTCTTGTGTCCCAGATATACAGTAACATTACACATTTTTACAGATACAGAGCTTATGTTTCTCGTGTAAAGATGAAGAAGATTTTTTTAAAAGAAAGAAAGAGGGAGTAAAGCATTAGCAGTCACAAGGTTTGAACACTGAATGTCGCTGCGACATTTCCGAGTAGCTGTTGAGATGAAACATGTCAAGGTACAGAGAGACACGTTTCTGTCGCTGGCACTGCATCGCTCATTCTTCCGCTCCCTTCCACGCTCTTCCCTCGCATAGCTTCCTCTTCCCCCCGAGGAGAAACGAGTCTTCTTATATTTCCATCCTTTCGCAATCCT
>NC_051410.1:12897234-12897670 GCF_015228065.2 Penaeus monodon
TCCACCCGTCCGCAGGCCCCCGTGATTCTCCGAAGAATAGTGAAGAGAGACGGTTGTGCGTACATTCCCTTTATTCTCGTTGCCTGGGATAACCACTCAGGGCCCGTAACAGATTTGCGATAGGGGAAAATAACGAAGAAGTCGAAGAAATAAATAGATACGAGAGAATAACATTAAGAATAACGAACGATGCGAAAATAACGAACTATGTGTAAGTAAAGAGTGCTGCATTTTCCTTGCAGAGTTAGATCATTTGGGTGATGCTTTAGTGTGTCTTTAAAGTATATATATCCCAGCGACATTTATATCTCTGTAATGGTTAAAGTTTAGAGATACTTCATAAGTTTGTTGTCTTGTTTCTCCCGTGTGAAAGTTTTCAATTATAGGTGTACGTTTGTTCTCATAACCACGTGACCGTTCGTTTTGGGTCTGGGTT
>NC_051410.1:12897953-12898038 GCF_015228065.2 Penaeus monodon
CTGACGTAATAAAACTCATGACATATATCGAAGAAATGTTAAAAAAACAGAAGAAAAACAATTAACCTCTCCTCTTTCCCCCAGC
>NC_051410.1:12898131-12898447 GCF_015228065.2 Penaeus monodon
GCTCAAAGCGAGGAAATAAACCGAGAAAATAATCACAGCCAAGGCGGGAGAGAAGCGAAATCCATCTCGCCTGTAAATCGTCGGCTGCCTTGCTTTTGCCAACGAGGCCGCCATAGCAGCGGGCGTTCGTCTGTCGGATTCATCGCCCTCAGGAGAAATATTCCCATGCAGAAGGCGCTGAAGGGCAGTCGGGTAATTGAAACTAAAAGTTCGTAGTCTTTGTCAAATATTTAGCGTTCGGAGAGAGCAAAGGACCTTTTGTGTAGCCTTTACCGCTCCCGTGCTAAATGGACAGCTAATTAGATATTAGGGTTTT
>NC_051410.1:12898840-12899230 GCF_015228065.2 Penaeus monodon
TTTCACATTTATTCCGAATTTGAAAAGCTGAAGGATTAAGCAGACAGTGACATTTAACTTTATCAAAAAATATTTCTCAGCACTTTGGTTAGCAGAAAGACATCTGGAACGAGTAGCATTATTCCTACTTTGCATAAAAAAAATTGCCAGGATATACGTCATACTTACGTCATTGGTTAATATTATCGCCATGTTAACTTTTTTTTTTTTTAATCCTGCTATATAACATTATTTTAGGGGAATTGGGTCAAATAAAAAGGATTACGTAACCGAACGCATTACAACCATTTATATTAATATTTATTTATGATTTTTTTTTTCATATGTATTCACCTGCGTAGGAAAAAATAAAGCACATTGTCGACATTCTTTATGTCAATATTACTACTG
>NC_051410.1:12899907-12900052 GCF_015228065.2 Penaeus monodon
GGTCATATTGCCATCTCCATATTTCCACGTCATATCACACACGCCCAAGGCACACCGCATCTCGTACTATTTCTTAAGGCCCGTGACACAACCGCACAACGGTTGGTCCAAAGCAGTTGTTCCACCAGGGTGTGCGCGCGCGCGG
>NC_051410.1:12902774-12904331 GCF_015228065.2 Penaeus monodon
CGTGCGTGCGTGCGTGTTAGGGTTATAACTTTTTGAACTTTATTTTTTCCAAAATCAAAGTCCTGCATCATGATTGAATGAACTTTTTGGTATAATTGAAGAAACCAAACTCCATTTTCAACATTCTTTTAAAAAAGTCCCCCCGAAGCAAAAAAGTATTAAATGCACATTACAGCCAATGATATGAAATGCGTAACCGTGCTAAGTTATCACAAGGTCCAATACAAGTCAGTTTGACTGAAAATGGATCAATGATAATCTGTACTGCCATCATAATATACTGGAGTTTTAGTTTCTATTCTTGCTTTCACTTTATAAGCCATGTAAGTTTGGGGAAATCTGTAGTGATATATTGTAGCCTACAGCTTTCCCAGAATCCTAGAGTTTCAGTTTCACTTTCACTGTATAAGCCATGTAGACTGTAGAGTTGCGGAAATCTGTTTTGTTCAACTAGTGATATGTTGTAGGCCTAAAGCCATCCCAAAATTCTGGAGTTTCAGTTTCTGTTCTCACTTTCATACATGCACTACCATGTCGAAGAGAAGAGAGCCTATCCCTTTAGTGCAAACCTCATTAATGGACAAAACAAGAATGCCACTAAAGAGAGACATAATTGGCCGCTTTAAACACATGGCACCAGACATCAAAGGCCGGAAAGATAGACTGAAGAAAATTTCCAAGGATGTGAAACTTTTGTGGACTGAACAACTGAACTTTCCAATAATCTCTGATCAAGCAATAAGTGCAAAGTTGGAGAAAGGGGTGCAAGTGTTTGATGAATGCACCAGACGGGGAGATTATGGATGTTTAGATGATGTATTTGATGTCACAAAGTTGGATGGGGAATGGCTGAATGCTGAGGACAAAGATCTGTACAAGGTACAACAGGACAAGTGGGCTACAGCACTAGAAAATATGCTGACCTTAAAACGATACACCCATCCAAAAGACTGAAAGCCAGCACACCTGCTAGCATGTCAGCTCCTTCATTTGACGCTGTGCAGGAAACTGGCACTGAATCAGAACCAGAAGACTTGAGAGATAAGAGCTACCAGCCCGATGATGCTCACTCCTCCACGAGCAAACACCACAAAACTGTGATTGCCATGAACCTGGTCACTGGCACAAAAAATTTCGACCAGCAAAGCTGCTAAGATCTGCCAGAAGCTGTCAGTGGAAGGAGTCAACATCCCCACCATCCCACCCAACAGGCACTTTTCAGGAGAGCAACCCAGGTGAGTTCAATAAAAATTCGTGCTCTGTTCTGATTTACAGTACTGGACAGTGAACAGTGGACTGGACACATTGTTCAGGCTTGACTTAGCAATGTCTTTTGCTCAGAGCTGTGAGCAATTACATTCTAATTAATTAAATTACAATTACAAGGTATTTTTCTCATTTTTTTCAATTCAATTACAAGACTAAAGTTTTAGAAATTAAATTACAATTACATTTTATACTTTATTCCATTAAATATGGAAATAATATATAATTTCAGCAACAAGGAGTAACTGAAGTGAATTTTATAAATTACATAAATTGAGGTAGTAATTAATT
>NC_051410.1:12904418-12905676 GCF_015228065.2 Penaeus monodon
CACAGCTCTGCTTTTGCCTTTCATTCTCGCAGGTCAAAGAAGAAATGAAGGAGAGAAAGACAGATGGTCCCTCCATTTTGATGGCAAACTTCTTGAGGGATGAGAGTATCAGGCAGTTGTTTTGAAGAATCCTGACTCCGAGATCAAGCTAGCAGCGCTGGATCTGAATGACAGCAAGGCCGAAAGTATTGCAAATGGCATCTCTGATGTGATCGACGAATACAAGCTTTGGGGTTTAATTAACATGATTGTAGCTGACACCACCAGCGTCAATATTGGGAAGCAATCTGGAGTTGTGGTGAGGCTTCAAAGAATGTTCACCAGCAGAGGCCACCAGGCACCACAATTCATCAGCTGCCAACACTGCGTCCTAACAGAATACTACGCTTAGTGATGGACCAGGAGCTCGGAGCCAATACAAGGTCCCCAAATATTGAGTACTTTTTTGTACGCAATCCGATTAACAACTACGAAACATTGAAATCCAAATTTGTAAATGGAACTGATGAGATTACTTATCGGTCAGGGTGGAGAGATGATATGCGGTTTCTCTACCACCTGACAAGAGTTATGCGCTTCCATGATGAACATGGTCGATTCCCACTGGTGGAATTTAAAAAAAATCCCCAAGATCAGCAATGGTCATTGGAATTCAAGAGCCATCCTTGCTATTCTTGCCTTCATACTCATGCCAGATGCAAGGCGTAGGCTGAAGCGAGTTTGTCTCTTCATTTTCACTGCTTGGGCTGACCGATGGTTCCCTGACCAGAAGTTTCGTGTAACCGACTTTGCTGAGCTAGAGGAGGCTTTAGCGCCCTACCAATCAGCACTGGGATGTCTCAGAAGACATTGGAAGCAAGAGCCATAAAAAATTGATATCCCACGCAGCAACCAATGCTGTGAACGAGCAATCAAAGTGATGCAGAAAATTCATGCCGCATGTAAGGACAAGAGCAACGTTCCACTTCGATTCATCGTTGCTGACAATCATCATTTTTTTTACTTTTAGTGGCCTATTTTATGTTATCTTTATACCCTGATTATGTTTTGTTCCTGTGTTATTAAAGAGAAATTTGCCTTTGGTTATTTTATGAAAAGATACTGACCTTCTAACGGTAATAATCTTGTTGTTTGGTAGGCTTAACGAAAACTTCATTTTGAGTCCGGGGGAACTTTTTTTTTTTAATATGACCAGATGAAGGTCAATTCCTTTCATTACTAGTAAAAGTTCATCAAAATATGATACAGGATATATAGG
>NC_051410.1:12907805-12908105 GCF_015228065.2 Penaeus monodon
TCATATAGCTGCCTCCTCTGTTGGTATGATTATACTCCTACTTACCGTTCTTTCTGTCATTATTATCACAACCATATCGTTGATGTTATTATTGACAGTCGTTGGTGTTGAAAGTGTCTGTGTCATTTTCATTTGATTTAAACTTTTTGTTTTGAGTTTTTATTCTAATGAAACAACACTAGGCTGGTGATTTAATGGCAAATTCTTCATTTACATGTGAACTGTACCCTTTGTAGAACCGGACGGAGATTAAAGGGCCAGATTTATTCAATAAATAAAAGCAACACCAGCTTACGTATT
>NC_051410.1:12908142-12908495 GCF_015228065.2 Penaeus monodon
GAATCCCGATAACGTAAACAAGCATCTACCATGCTCTCCATTTTCTTTTAAATCTCTTCTTTATTTCTCATCCAGAAAATAAAGGAACCAAAACAACACAAAATCACACACTATCTCTAGGTCGGAGGAAGTGCTCCGTATACAATGGCACCTCTCGACTTGGTCCCCGTTAAGTATTGAATCTGTATTGGGCCTCGTGTGAATGTCGTTAGCATGTCAAAGGGCCGGTCAGGTACTGGGCCCAAAGGAGGAACAAAGCCCACGCTCGTAGCCAGAGGTTGTTTACAGGGACGCCTTTCGACTGTGTTGGGAGGAGGCGCTCGGATCGGGGGGGGGGGGGAGTGTTCCTCCCG
>NC_051410.1:12908631-12908893 GCF_015228065.2 Penaeus monodon
AGAGGATGATGTGGATATAAATAATAAATAATGATAATGAAAACTTGATAGAAATTAAGAATCGTGACACAAACACTCATGCGTTATCGGCGATACTGACGAAACGTGGTAATGGTAATGGTCGCTTGTAGTATTTTCCGCAATATGTTTGAACGTTTTGCCAAAAGCCGAAGAGGAATTTGGGTCCCTCGTTGTAACTTACCTGAGGAAACCTGCGTTTTTCCCCTCATTTTTACCGTCCCTCCCCTTTTCATATCTATTT
>NC_051410.1:12910078-12910312 GCF_015228065.2 Penaeus monodon
ATAGCCGCCCCCCCCTCCCCCAATCATCGTAGCCTCCATAAACCACGCAAGAAGAAAAAAAAGTTAAACTCCGCAGAGCCACGAAGACAGAAGCGAACAGGAACCGACCCGGAAACTTTTTCTTCGTGGATATTTGACAAGTTGAAGTCGCTTCCGTTTGATGTCCACTTGCCTCACTTAAGCCCGTAATGACTAAGAAATGTTCCGCGAGCCAACTTCTTGATGGAGAATATG
>NC_051410.1:12910807-12911643 GCF_015228065.2 Penaeus monodon
CCACTCTTTGCTCAAAGGAAATCAGATTGTAAAGTTGAAATGACAATATGTTTTACATCTTAATGATTCTTTTTCGTCTTCCTTTCGACATATAAAAATAGATGAACAAATAAATGAAAAAAATGGATAAAAAAGAGACTGAATAAACTGATAAATAATAAAACAGATAAAACATATGCAATAAAGGCAATTGCAGAACGGAATAGGCAAAGGAATATGCTCGAAAACTCTCCATCAGTATTCCGGTGAGGATGAGTCATGCTACTAAGGGCAATCTCGGACATCGAATTTAAATAGTGACTGTTTCGTTGCTCTTATAACCTTTCAGAATAAGTTTTAAAAGCAAATTACAACTTTATTACATCGTGTGTGTTTTTTTTTAAGCAAATTGCAACTTTATTACATCGCGGCTTCTTTGTTACATCGTGTTGACTGAGAATTATTTTTCAGAAAGAGTTAATTTTGAGTGTATATTTTTTCAAGCGGTCTGGGACCCTCAGATCGCACGGAGACTATAGAAGCAACAGGTCTTTCATATTCCTTTAAGCGAGCGGGTTTCGGCCACAGAAATATGAAAAAAAAAAATATAATAATTCTTTCAAATAAATTCTACAAGAGTCACGATCTTTCAATATAAAAAGAAAGAAAGTTTAAAGCTCGATGTACATTTTTAGTGCCCCTGAGAATTTATCTTCTGCTGCACAGCCCGAACACAAAAAAAGTGTGTCCTTTTTTTCATTCCGCTGTAAAGGGAATGTGAATGTCCTTTTAGTTTATAGACCAACCTGTTGTGTATCAGTCGCGTTGCCCGGGAAGTCACGGTTTCTTCTTGATTT
>NC_051410.1:12912032-12912138 GCF_015228065.2 Penaeus monodon
CCCCACACAACAAGCGTGCAATACATATGCACATGTACATGCACACGTTCACACATTCTCATCAATAACATTTATTAAAACTGTACCAGCGATAAAAGGGGTGTCG
>NC_051410.1:12912344-12912430 GCF_015228065.2 Penaeus monodon
TAGAACCAGTTTGTATCTTCAAAACCAAGTATTAAAAGATTCCTGTCGGTATCTACTACGAACAGGAATAATCGGCGTAGTAACGA
>NC_051410.1:12912622-12912749 GCF_015228065.2 Penaeus monodon
GGGGAAGCCAATCAAGTAACTTATGCAAATGCGGTAAAATAGATGTTTTTAGGACAATTAAGTTATAACCCATAATGCTAGCATGTGATGTGGCATTGGGTACAAGCCATTCAAAACTCAATTAGCA
>NC_051410.1:12915445-12915975 GCF_015228065.2 Penaeus monodon
ATTTAGCGTTGCAGATAAAGCCTATAATGACATCTTTTGATTTTTTATTATATTGTAGCTATAAGTATCGTTTTATTGTCCCCTTAGACCATTTTATTCTTCCACATGTGAATATAGGAACATTAGTAGTTAAACCACAATTCTGGGCCAAGCTGCTCAACGAATATGCACGTGCTCAGGTGATGGCAATGGCTTAAACTCATTATTTTTATAAGATTAAGTGACAGTTGAATCTTTTAAGAATTAATGGGAACTATTTTAAGAGATCTGGGCTCTCTTTTTATCATTACACAAACATTGTAATAATACACACGGGCATATGTTTTCCTAAACCATGCATGCATGCCCGACTCTCTGTCCCTCCTCGCCCGACCCCACTTTCTCTAAAATGCATGTTTTATATTTTATTCATCTCGTGCTTAAAGTAATCCAAAAACGCATATGTACGAAAGACGATATACTACTCAGTCTCACTTATTCATTCATATCTGCAATATCTGCTGTAACTCGTGTGACATCCTGTATTTATA
>NC_051410.1:12916025-12916490 GCF_015228065.2 Penaeus monodon
TGGTCTTAAGTAAGCCTCTTAGGGAGAGGCATTTTTTTTAGGTAATGAACAGCATTACAGAGAGAAATGAAGAGGCACATTACTTGCCTAAAATACTCGTACAGTACACCTAAAGTCTACATGAACCACGAACAGCAACTACCTCAACTACAACCGGTGTTTAATGAAGGCATGGACTACGAAAAAAACTAAATGCATCCTAATTGAGAAGTTAGACTAAGATCGTGTATTTGTTTCGACCAATAGAGGGGCAGCTACATTTCTCCAAGTATTTTCTACTAGAAGAGATGTCTCGCCGGTGTATCTACTCGATTTCTTCTGCATAAAAAGAAGCTGGAGAGGAAGATTTTAGATTTGACAGCCGTCATTTGAACTTCGAAGGGAATTACTTCACTCTGGAAGTTATGGCGGTGAAACTTCCCGCCATAAAGAAGTGGCAATGCGAAAAACAAAACTTCCTCCAAA
>NC_051410.1:12916928-12917013 GCF_015228065.2 Penaeus monodon
ATGTTGCATCTTGGTGGTCGAGGCGGCGCCTCCAAGGGAAAAGGTGTTTGTAATTGATGTGTTTGGATGGTATTCTTAGGTGTGA
>NC_051410.1:12917304-12917705 GCF_015228065.2 Penaeus monodon
TTATAAAGGCAAGGTGTCCGTTTAAGTATGGGTTGTATATCGTTGGCTTTGAGTAAAAGGAACATTACATTCGTTCTCCTTGCTTACGTAGCTTGTGCAGAGAAACGTCTTAGGCGGGAATGTTGCCCATTGCAGGAACTAAGCGTTACTAGCGGGGTAGATTCAACTATACATTGTAAAATTGCCTAATGATATCTCTGAATCACTTATTTGAAATGCCTTCACCTTGAAACCTCACTACATGGCCATAGCTCCTCGATCTCATATGTATACCATGTTAGGAAAGGATGAATGATAGGAAGGGTTAAGCGAATTTACATATGCAGTATATTTATGTGTGCGTGTTTGTGTATTTATGTGGTTAAATATGTATGTGAAAAGTACAAACTACATGGAAGGTA
>NC_051410.1:12917832-12917924 GCF_015228065.2 Penaeus monodon
AATGAATGCCTTCAATGCGATATAAAAGTCTTTATATACAATAACGGAAGTATATATACGCGTCAATAGATATGATAACAATATTGAATAGC
>NC_051410.1:12918047-12918360 GCF_015228065.2 Penaeus monodon
TTCTTCCCACCCTTTCATCCCCGTCTATCTGTCTATCTTACACAAGGGAGGAAATCCTAAAATATCATAAGCATCATATATTAATCTTCTTATACTGTCTTACTCCTCAGCAGGTCAGTACGTTTCCTATCGACGTCTGCTCTGCACTGTTATGAAATAATAAAAACAAAATAAACCGTAAAACAGATAGGAAATGAAAGCGTGATTTTTTTTCTTTCTATAACGGACGAACTTTGAAAGTTTTGCCGTTACATTCCCGGAAAGAAAATGCTTCGATGTGTAAAAAGGAGAAAGAGAAAAGGGAATGGAAAAG
>NC_051410.1:12918934-12919386 GCF_015228065.2 Penaeus monodon
TAATATCAAGAAAAAAAAAAAAAAACACTGAAAACATATTTCAGAAAAATACTACGTTGATCTTAATCAACATGTCATTATGAAAAGTGTTGGCTCTGGTAAAATCACAATCTATAAAGTTAGCTTCAGTTGGACCAAGAATCCTCCCAAAACATGCGGTGTCACGGGCTCTCGAGGTGTTAAATCCGGCTCAAGTTCAGCGGATGGACCCAGTACTTTTTTTCAAAAACGAGAGCGTGCAAACTCCAAGACGTCTATGATGACACAGCCTGTAGTTGTCATGAAGTGGCTTATGTACGGGGTACCCATGAAATCCCTCTTCACCTTTTAGTAGCGCCATGAAAAGTGGCTTCTGTACATGGGGTTTTAAAGTACACATACACACACTTCGCAAATCGTATTGTAAACAAATACCTAGAAATCTTTCCGTGGAACCGTACTGTATTTGTTTG
>NC_051410.1:12919429-12919934 GCF_015228065.2 Penaeus monodon
TACAAGGAAGATGGAACGGTTTGGTCTCTCAATACAGAGCCTTTCAACTGGAAGACTCGCTCTCATTTTCTTAAAAGTCGGCGGTGGAAAGAGACGGAACCTGTGGTATCATGCGTCGCGGAAAACCTGTGTTGTCCCCCAAACACACGCTAATGTATTTGCTATTATGAATTCGCGCATTACATTCATACACAAATAGGAGAACGGGAATATAGGCAATATGTATTTATCCGAAAGATTTAACAGATGTTTTTGAAATCCTCATTGGGGAAAAAACAAACCCGAAGATGAAATGGGAAGGATTTTTAAATTATCTCAGCTATCGTAAAAAAAACTATCGAAAATTATTCTCTTTTTTTGTTATTGCACAGAATAAGCATGGCAGTATATTTTATGAATTAAAGACGAACAATCATTGTGTATGCCTCATTTCAGGTACAAAGATCTGTATGCATGTTGCTTTGTCTCATATGCTTTATTCTCTCTCTCTTAGATAATATGTATG
>NC_051410.1:12922859-12923037 GCF_015228065.2 Penaeus monodon
ATAATCTACGTCCTACATCGTGTTTAAAACTTAACTATCGCAAATCCCAGTAAAATACAGGAATTAAAAAACAACACCGATGCAGTTATCATCACCGATGTCAAGATCAGAATAAAATTTATCTTCAAGTTGACGATAATTTAAACGTCATGTTTTGGATTCTTGGAAGACTGAAGAC
>NC_051410.1:12923288-12923955 GCF_015228065.2 Penaeus monodon
CTAACCTATCGAAAAACCATTTCACTTTTATTATTCATTTCTCTTTCAAACATCCTAGGCGTGAAATGACTTTGGCTCTGATAAAGCCAGCGCGTTTAAAAAACTCGAACGCATTTCTCCCTCCCACAAGGCGCGCCCGTTCCACCAACTAGCGCCCAGCAGGAGAGCAATCAGGAGCGGCCTTAAGTAGTGTGAATCTTGACCCCACGAGACGCAAACTTATTAACACTCCAGCACCGAACCAATATCCGCTCCCCGGGCCACGAAGGCGCCAAGCCACGCTCGTCCGTAAGGCGGGTGGGCCATCCGCGTTCTCTCCGATGATCGACCTTGTGGCCCCGGTGCTGTCGCGGCCGTAGTGGCTTCCGAGGTCATAATCCCCGCGAGACCTGGTTATGACGGACTCTATGAGGGGAAACGAGGGGAAAATATGAGAATTATGTGGCTACGAGGGAAAGGTGCGGATGGTTGACCCAAGGGCCATTATCGCTTGCCGATGCTGATCACACGAAGTATTGAGGCCAGTCGTAGTGAGTGACGTTAAATTTCCTATGGCTGGAGTTCCGAGCCGTCGGGGTTATTCACGCTGGTTTGATGGTTTAATGGAAACAGAATTTGGTAAAGAAGGCGCCTCGCTGGTGCCGGGAAATGACTAGGCAGAATGGAG
>NC_051410.1:12924033-12924407 GCF_015228065.2 Penaeus monodon
CCCGGTTTGTTATTGTTTGCCCTGATATCTCATGTCATCCTTGTAAGCCGTTTTCTATGATGGAAACAAATTGCAGGATGAAATGAAGCTAGTTATAAAAAGTGAAACCCCCCTTACAATAATAAATCTAAAAGCAAAATCAGATTGGTATGATTAAATCTGCCGTACAGAAGTAAGCAATCTTCTGTTCTCTGACCGCCGCTTAAACCCCGTATTATATGCCAGTGGGATTTTAATCTTTTAATTTTGCAACATGTCGAGGTGTTTCTTGCGCATTCTCTCTTATGTTACCCGCGTGATTTGGAAAATGGTAGCATCCATGCGACTCGTGCGTAGAGACTATTTATCCCTCTATTAATATATCTTTTAGGTAC
>NC_051410.1:12925404-12925843 GCF_015228065.2 Penaeus monodon
CTTAATTTAAGAGGATCTACCGGTTCTTAAATGATTCAGAAGATACAGCAATTTTACAACACAGTTAAGGTTCAATGATGACCAAGTAGTCTGTCGAATATCATTGTCAAAGTACAATTAGAACAAATTTGAGAAAAAAGAAAAATGGAGGTTAGGTGCGGAGGCAGTCGGGTGATAGCATGAAGGAGCAAGGAAAATATAAGCAAATAAGTAAATAAACAACCAACTATGCTACGGGGGAGGGGGCACTGGCCTGCTTCCCTTCCAAGAAGCCGCTACTCTGGCTTGTGGCTGATCTTGTCGTGTGTTCAGAGCTCTCCATTTTCCTGGAGGAACTACCGTACAGCCAATTTACTCGGCTTCCAACTAGAGGGGCCTTAATGTATAGCTTAATTTCCTCTTTCTTATTCGGATTCGTTTTTAAAAATTAATTCGGTAT
>NC_051410.1:12926001-12926334 GCF_015228065.2 Penaeus monodon
GTTTTGTAATATTGTTGTACTTCCCCTGTTTTTTCCCCGCTGTGTGCTTCCCTCTGGAGCAGCTTGGTACTATTACTTGAGTGGTTCGCGTGACCGTATCATGGTATATAGAAAAAGTATGATTCCAAATGATATGTTGGTGCAGGATCTAAGCGCATGGAAAATAAACTTCCCAATATGCCTCACAGTCTCGCTCCCATTTCCCTGTTCCCTACGACACCTCAGCCTCTTCCTTCTCAAACTTCAACGGGAAGATTATCATAGGAATTGTTGTTATCCTCGAATTAAGCCATTCTCATCATCAACTATGTCTGAGATCGCAGACGTTCAATT
>NC_051410.1:12927921-12928498 GCF_015228065.2 Penaeus monodon
GAACTACTTTTGCAGTTCTTGGCTGCTGCACGTAACATAGAGTTATCAAGTGCGAAGAAAACCTTCAAGTGCCTCGCCTGCCTATGTTGCTGACCCTTTATCTGTCCCCGTCTGTATTTTGCCTATACAGAAATACGAATCTGATCCTCTATACGAACTATAACTCTGTCTTTCATGTAAGACAAGCCTAAGGTACTGCAAAAACAGAAACAAAACAGTTATTTTTATATTACATTCTCATAATACAAATAAAAAAAAAATGAAAAAATCAATTCTTATTTTACGTTCTCACAGTACACGGCAAACCATTGACTCCCTAACTGTAACTCTCGTCCATGAAACTAAGCCGCCTCTTCGAAATTTGCTCTGAAAAGCGCGGTCCTCACGATTATCCAAGTTTTTTGTGTGTAAAAAGCATGAATAAAATACAGGCGGTCGAGATTTCTACTGTTTGTAAAGCTCACGAATAAAAATATTGACGATTAGGTTCAGAACGCTAGAGAAGAAAATTTTTCAATGGTCAATAGTCGTTGGCCGCCATTTCTCATTCTTCTTAGTTTTATTTCTCTAAATGTGT
>NC_051410.1:12929153-12929553 GCF_015228065.2 Penaeus monodon
ACTCACTCAGTCCATATAATTGTAATTGAGTAATAGGACACGTAATTGTAACAATAATGGCAATTTGCTAACCGAACGAGTAATTAAGCTATCCAAACCAGTGCAATTACTGCAAGCCAGTTCACACTCCAACTCCGGCCCCGTCCATAACTCGGTCAACCCCCCCGGTGCCTGTCGGAGTGCCATAGTGCCATTCACTTGACGGACGTTGCAGTCAGTCGTGCAGCTGAGAGCGCACTGACGGAGTGCTTTTCTGACATCATCCGACTTCGCTGGGGAAATTTATTATTAGGATTGAATTATTGAAGTTATTATCAGGATTGAATTGAATTTATTATTACGGTTGAAGAGGGACAGCTGTATTGCACTTAGGACATCACTTATAACTTCGATTAGGTGT
>NC_051410.1:12929658-12929836 GCF_015228065.2 Penaeus monodon
ATGATTTCGTTCACCCTATTATTCATTTGAAATATGAGTACTTGCTCGTGTCCTTTGAATATTCCTTTGCTCACTTCCAGTTATTCTGGGTTATATTTTTTAAATCGAATTTCTTTAACCGTATTTTCTTAGATAAAGGATTGCAAGCGTTTTCCAGACCCTCTACAAATTAAATTCC
>NC_051410.1:12929907-12930202 GCF_015228065.2 Penaeus monodon
CTACTGCACATTGCCATAGATTTTTTTTTTCAAGAACAAATTCTGATTTCCAGCAAATAATGTATGAAAAGTTAACTTGCATGATTTCTTTTCCTAGTAAGTATTGTTACACAATAAAATTTCATTTTCTGTCTTACTTAAGAAAATGTTCATAAATTAATCACTTTTGAGAAATATATGTTTATTCTTGCAGCGGTTTTACGAATACAATATGAAAAAAAAAATCTTATTCTGACGATTTAATCAGTATAATGCAGTGAAATGACATACTGAGAAGGGCAATTTCGGTAGTGAC
>NC_051410.1:12930228-12930466 GCF_015228065.2 Penaeus monodon
CGTTTTATCGAAGCATATTTAATAACCTTAGACTTTTAGTTTATAATACTCATTTCTTTGTTATTCCTTTCACTTTTCTCTTAAACTCATGCAATGAATATGATTCGTTATTCTATATCCCTTAAACAATGACAAAGGAATGTTTGAATTATAATTATATTTCGCGATGATTATTTACATTATAAAAATGTATCCTTTCAACGAGTAAATGAATTGCAGATGAAGAAATATTCCGCAG
>NC_051410.1:12930516-12930643 GCF_015228065.2 Penaeus monodon
AGAGGTTAATTTTGAGGTGTCTTATTTTTTGCTCGCGTCTTGGGGTGTCACTCTCAGGATTCCGCACATTTAGTCTGCGTTATTTTCACCGCCAAAAACTTGAGGGGGGAGGGGAAACACCGATGGT
>NC_051410.1:12930809-12931025 GCF_015228065.2 Penaeus monodon
AGATGAGGTGCAGGGAGGGGGCTTAAGTGGAATAAGGAAGAGCATGAGAGAGAACTATTGGGTAACATCCGATAATTTGTTCATGCGTCAAGGGCTTACTCTATTTGTGCTGTTGAGATGCTAGACTAGAGGTATGTGTAAAGTGTCACGAGAAAAGGCACATTCTGGAAGCACCTTAATGGGTACTATTTTGCGCCAGGAACACGCACTCACTAT
>NC_051410.1:12931154-12931526 GCF_015228065.2 Penaeus monodon
AATCGACGAAAACACTAGAAGACCCGAATCACACCCAGCGCCGCCATGACAGCAAAGCAAGTCAAACGACCAAATCGCCAGGAACCAGTAATTCAGAGAAACTGCATTTTACTCCAAGAGCTTTGACGACACAGCTATTAATCCCAAGGACGTGGAGGAATGCCCCGGCTTCTCCCCAATCCATAAGGTAATCCATCAGGAGGTTCATTGAGGGATAATGTACGTGTGAATTAGCATACAAGGAGGATACTAATAAGGTATGATGAAGGACCAAACAGGGTGATCACGCTCTCGTAAATGAGGACAATGGGAGGAAATTGAGGGCAAAGGGGAGAAAAGAGGATGTAGGCCTATATGCTGATTTCCCCTTCC
>NC_051410.1:12931600-12932368 GCF_015228065.2 Penaeus monodon
GCGTAGATGGAATAAGATATTGGCGTACTTGTCTGTCTCGTATTCAAATATATTGGTTCAATGGAAAGATATCCAGTGTTTTTATCATATTAACTTTGTCATCATGTTTTTCTTTTTCTCTTTGTCTAAAAGCAATTTGTATTTCGCAACGGATAAAAACAGGACATTGCGGACATACCAATTCCACAAAAGCGTAATTTGTGTTTCGTGTCCATTTTTCCCTCAGCTGTGTTGTCGGTGTGTAAATCGCTTATCACTATTATCATAGTTATTGTTTCTGATCACTATTGTTGTTGCTGCCTTCGTTAACATATTATTACCATAGATAATGTCGGTGACATTAGTAATCAATAACATTTGGTTCCTTCTTTTTGTTATACGCTGTGATTTATTTTTCAAGATATTGAGTCTGTATGCCGTAGTTGTAGTCTTTCTCAAAGGCTACAGAAGTTTTCACACAATTCCAAGTCTTGCAGATGCAGGTGGAAAAAAAAAGTCCTTTACAGACCCTTTTACAAACTAATAATATTCAGCCCGGTTTCCTCTAGACTGCATTTACATATCCGCGTGTAAACCCCATTCTCTATTCCTTGACTCAGATCTTTGCAGTTTCCCTTAGAAACAGAAATACACCTTTCCACCCTTTTGAAACTCGACCCGTGCGCCCTTCCACTCCGGCCGGCGCCTCCCTTTCCGCCCTGGAAGATGCGCGGCCTTTGCATGCGATTCCTTCAGCTGATCGGGAAGTTACAGTGACGCTGCCTGGAG
>NC_051410.1:12933425-12933655 GCF_015228065.2 Penaeus monodon
TATTATTTACTTTCGTCCTTATATTTACTTCTACTTCTTGTTTGCCCTTTCATTTCTTTTTTATCATCATTTCCTTCTGTCCTACGTATTTTATTTCTCTCTTTTCTCGTCCTTGCTCTCCTCTGATTTTTACTCCTCTATTTACTCTTATTTTATTTTTTTCTTCTGCTCTGCGTGTTTACGTGTATTCTTTTTTTTTCGAGATGCGCCGGGGATTAAATATACCGAAT
>NC_051410.1:12935598-12935808 GCF_015228065.2 Penaeus monodon
TCTAATCAACATCCTCATTTCCGTTTTATCTAACCTTTTCCCAGTTGTCTTACAAGAAGTGATTCAACTTAGTGTGGTCTGCGCTATAATAACAGCATTTCCGCGCGTTTTCTTCGAGGGTATTGCAGCGGCGATGAATGCATGGAATGGGAAAAAACGTTCACATAAAGCGATAAACGAAGTGGAGAAAATTCTGAAGAGATGTTTTCT
>NC_051410.1:12935999-12936533 GCF_015228065.2 Penaeus monodon
TTTTTGCGCTTATGTTATAGGAAATTTTGTGTAGAGGGGAAGCGTACATGTGTGGCTTTATGAAAGAACTAAGACCTATCTCTTTTTTTGTTTGTGTTCGTTTTTTGTTTTTGATAAATTCGGAAACTGATAGCGAACAAACATTAAAAAAAAAAAAATCTCGAACTCTTGCCATCACGGTGCATTCCACATTAACTCTCCTCACAGGCAGAATACTTAGAAAAAAAATATACCTCCCCTCCCCCCCCCCAAAAAAAAAAGTAATTTAAGGATGCAGATATTTACACTTGTGGAGTAAATATATTTTAAGAGTGGAAATTGCGTGTTGATGTTTTATCTCCCTCGGAATTTGCGCGTATTGGTATGCTGTGCAGATAAATGGATGGAGGGAAACTCACGAAATTAAAGCTTTTAAGTTGCATACTAAAATCACTTGGAAGATGTGTTATTTCGATTTGGTATTCTTTATTTCTCTCCATAGATACATATATTTGATGTTTAGTGTTTTGCTTCGCTTGTATATTTTTTTATTTT
>NC_051410.1:12936727-12937071 GCF_015228065.2 Penaeus monodon
ACATTATGTTTATTATTTACCATAAGTGTGTAGGGTTTATCCATACGCTAGGAGAAGTATTTTTCTCATTTATTTTAAAACACGATATCCAACTCCCTTTTCGGTTACTTGATTATTATTAATGCCAGCAGTAACTATATTAAAGATCCATACTAATGATAACAATAATGTCAGTGAAGATAGTGACACTCAGACTGCTAATGTGACTTCTGGTAGCACCGACTAACCCTCTTAAGGTCTAATTCCAGCTCCGAGTTTCCCCGAAGTGCCTTTAAAGGGAGGAAATAACGGTCAGTAGTACAAACCTACCGGGATAATCCGAAACGGGGACAGTGTTGCACGTT
>NC_051410.1:12937097-12937671 GCF_015228065.2 Penaeus monodon
CTACGTAATTGACAACAGAAGTAATTGATTCTATTTTTTCACTTATTATGTCTTGTGTTTTATCTCATTTTTTTCATGTAAATCTTTTATTTATTTTCTCCGGCATTTATCGTGTTTTCTCAAAATTTATGACGGCTAATGAAACTAAAAGGCAACACAGTTACAAAACAACACATAGACTTATCATTTATTTGCACTAATAATTTTCCTTGCTGTTAAAATAGGAATGTGGTTAAATAATTGTATTTACTCTATTGATATATGTATTTTTAATCATTAGTGCTACCAAAATTGTTTCTGATCATATGATTACAAGTACTTATTTTATTGAGGTCATTGTATCATACACTCAATCTCTATGAAGCCTTAATTAATCAAATAACCTTAAATGCCATAGGAATATCCCCTTATCGTCTGTATTTCATTTCTAATGTTAATCATATCAATTACATAAAATTATCATAGCAACTATTAAATGCTGAAGAGCTTTCTTTTCGCTGAGATTCTTTGAAAACAAAACAGATAAGATTCCTAAATGTATCTGTTACGACAAAACAGGCTTCTCAACATAAAG
>NC_051410.1:12938373-12938905 GCF_015228065.2 Penaeus monodon
TGGTTATTGAAATGTATCACCTCAACGCAAAAAGAGAAAAAAAAATCTGAATGTTGCAAATGATATAAGTGAGATCTCATATAGCAAACAGCTCTACCCAAAAATAAAATCCCGTAAATGCTAATCTTCTCAACATTTGCCTGATAGCAAGCATTTGATTTTATGCGTACATTTACATAAAGGCAATTCCCAAGCCCATTTCGCAAGCAAGCATCACGAAGGCTTGGTGAAAGCGGAAAGGATTTTTTTAGTCGTTAATGGCTTGAAAGTCTACTTGACGCGGTTCGTTCCTCACAGATGCGCCTTTCCTGGCCAAATCGGGAAAAAAAAAGGCTTGGTATTGTATGTGTATTTCACGTTATTCGGTTATTCGTCCATTACCATCTTGGTTAGCTTGTGCAGGATCTTTAACAGTCATAAAACATTCGAGAAAGAAGGAAGTTGCTGTCCCACGATGAGCTGGGTTTGTTGTTTCGTTGAAATCTTCCGTTTATGCGGCACGAATAGTGTCTTCAAGATGAGACCCAATCAT
>NC_051410.1:12939026-12939155 GCF_015228065.2 Penaeus monodon
CAAGCCTTTGTAAATAATGGTTATGTAGTAGTCACAGATGATTCTATGATTTCAATATAAGCATAAAAATGTTAGACATTTGTCTTAAGCCCTTACGTCATTTTCCTAACTCAGAAAGTAAATATGAGA
>NC_051410.1:12939528-12940269 GCF_015228065.2 Penaeus monodon
GTGGTTTTACCTGTCTTAAAGTAGCTTGGCTCCACATGCCTTCAACATAAGCCAGATGCCTCTTTTGGAATCTCCGAGTATATTGCGGTTTTACGTCAAGGACATTCCTATTAAGTCGTAGTTTTCTAACACGCCGAACTAAGGCAACATTCTATGCTTGAATATTCGGGCCCCAGTGATTTATCTATGTACGACCATTGTCCTTGTAACTATGCTAGATGAAATGACGTTCTTCGAACATAATTTGTTATCTTTGCTCTCGAAGCCAGGTACACATTTCTTGAGCAGTTATACCTTCCATTTTATATTGTTTTTATTTTGTCTATATATTCTGGGACTACTTGATATTTTGGTTTTGTAATTACGTGGCTGACCATTTTATGTTTTATACCCTAACCTCACACACTGGAGGTCACCACTTATTTGGTTGCATGTGAGATGCTCTTTCCTATGGAAGCTGCGATGCTGGTCTTTTTTTTCGGATGTGACATGCAGCCACATATACATTTTATCATCAACAACATTCATGATGTTCAAGATGCTCCAAATCAGTCTTGGAGCGTGATGCACTTCCGGAATGTTATTGTTTGTGAGACTGAGCATGCAGCACAGAGTCAGGAAGGAGTCTGACCGAAGTTTGGGACGACATAAGGCACTTGTAGTACGTCTATCCCCATACTACGAAATTTAGGGCAGTTGGCAAGTCTACTGGTTAACTGGTGTTCTACAGAGCACAATCAC
>NC_051410.1:12940567-12940667 GCF_015228065.2 Penaeus monodon
TTTTTCAACTCCCCGACCTGGCTGTTGTGCATCCACTCAAAAAGCCCAGCAATTTCTGGCAGTTCACATGCTGCATCATAATACTATGTTCCGCTGGATG
>NC_051410.1:12940727-12940800 GCF_015228065.2 Penaeus monodon
AATAGTAATGAAAATATAAGAAGAAAATGATTCACGTAAGGGGACTTGGCGACTGACTACCAGCACACCCATG
>NC_051410.1:12941169-12941376 GCF_015228065.2 Penaeus monodon
GCCTTTCCAAATCAACTCTAGCAATTGTTTCGGTTTCATCTGCTCCCAGGTAAAGATACCTTTTTTTTAGTGAGTGTACAATAATCCAGAAGATAAAGGTATCATCATTGTAACATCTACCCTCTTGACTAATTGCCAGATATGAACCCAGTTCATCCTGACTTCCTTGTGATAGGTTTGATATGAGCATGAGTGGGATTATCTGTC
>NC_051410.1:12941727-12941962 GCF_015228065.2 Penaeus monodon
TGTGTAGCTAAAGGTATTTGCTGTTGACCATCGCTTTTATTAGTAGTCCAATTTACAAGTCGGAGAAGGAGCCAGCACGCTCAGTAGGCTACCAATTAATCCCTCTATATACCACGTAACGCCATGCTCCACATTGACGTGAAAGACAAGACTATGATATATTGTGGATCTGGATTGTGTATGTACTGGTGCCTCAATGGGTGTTCTTTGCTGTTCTTCAGGATGAGATTGAGCA
>NC_051410.1:12943587-12944281 GCF_015228065.2 Penaeus monodon
ATTAATTTTCCATATATATGACCTCCCCCATGATGCTTATATTTTCTAAATATATGAATGTTGTGTATTTGCATAAATGTATAATTTCATCCACAGTATGTCATCAAGGTATAGGTATTGGTTATAGCATATACAGTAGTCTGCATATATATTTGCAAAAGAATATAAATATTTTGTGTGTATTGGTTTGTATATGTATTTTACCTTTGTCTATATGTCTACATCTTAAATATCAGTAGGTCAACATGCATAACTAGATATTGTTCAGAACAATTTTTTTCACTTTTTTTTTTCCCTTAAAAACCATTTGCATGAAAGAGAGAGGAAGAGAGATTAGTTTTTTCACATGAACTGAGGTGTAATCAGTAATCACACCCACAACTATGGTTATTAGTAGCTAACTGTTTGTATACACCAAATACCATCTATTAACTTTTTAGGTATAATGAAATGACTTATAATGAGAAATCTTTATTTCATATTACTGCCTTATTGCATAGATGATAAAAAGATGTTAACATGAGCTGGGGAACAGACTGCACAGTGCTATGTAAGCTCAACCTGTTTCTGTGGTAAATGTTTCTTTTTTTATCTATTTGTTTCTTTTCTTATTATTTTTTGTGGATGAGCTGTTAGTCCGTTTCATGGTTAGGTAGAGATATTTGGATCAACCACTCAGAACACAGCTCCATGT
>NC_051410.1:12944308-12946312 GCF_015228065.2 Penaeus monodon
CTTTTTTGTCAGTTTACCATGAAAACATGACTAAACATTATGCTGGGATAGATGGCCCCTGGTTTTCAGCAGTAACCGTCCATGGTACATATGCCTGCTAATCTATTATGGAGGCTTTTGGGGATGCATGGGGGTCAGGTGTTATGGGGAAGATAGCTATATCACCTTCCCTTTGTTCAGGGGAAGTTACAGTATGGCAGTATACACAAAGTTTCAACAAGTCTTTGTCGGCAATATCCAAACACTGTTTTTTAGAACATTTCAGAACTGCAATACCCTTTGGGACTATTAATAAACAAATAAGGCTGAAGTCCCATATTGCACAGTGCTGAATTCATGGTGGAAAGTAAGTTTTAATTATAAAATAATGCCCTAATTATGCTTAACCTAAGAGAAGCATTTGATCATCATCATCCAACAACACCATAGAAATGCTCCTCTAAATTCTATAATGAATAATACAACCCTACGAAAATTATTGTTTCAGAATCAAGAGGTAAAATCCATAACAATAACAGATGCATTATAAAACCTTCTTAATCCCAACATGGAAACTCCTAAGAATAATTCATACCCACAGATTGACAAAACAAATATTAAACAATCACTTTAAGCAATCCACCTAAAAATCAAGATAAAATCAAAGGTTTTCAACAAGCAGTCATGTTGGTTTGGATTAACAAGGCTTTTTTGTAATCAAGCAATCAACAACATGAACGGTAGACTCTATGGATAGTGCTCTATCAAAAACAAATGGCTTAGGCCTGCACATAATACCAATAGGAATCTGATATGCCAAATAGACTTGGGGAAAATATCTAGCCAACTAATTAATAATAGTATGCATACTATTACATTTATTGGAACTGTAAAACTGCAAATGATCATACTGTATATATACACACTGCAGTAAAACTCACAATTGGCTGAAGAAATTGGATGTATACATAATCTAAATAATCACACCCAATCAAGGATATGAACACAGCTTGAGATAAGACTTATTGAAAGTTAAGTGTGCAACCTTAAACTGTATACATTTCTCAATGTTACACATAGGTTAAACAAGATTTTTTGCCTCAGACATTATAACAGCATTTTTTTCTCTCACTTTTACATCAAAGACAAATCTTTGCAAATTTAATGCAGGTGCAGATCTTTACTTATCCACCTCTAGAACATCTATCAAGTCTACTAGATTCAGATTCCTTTTTTCGGTTTTCAAATTCTAGGGAAGGGTCTATTAAGGTTTTAAGTTTCATTATCATGTCCATTTCAATAAAGGGATTTACAAGAAAAAATATGATTAAAAAAATAAATAAAAAATCACATTACCATTCTTTATGTGGGCACAAGGCTATTTTGAAACTATCTTAAATTTCTAAAGGCCACACATTGGTGCAGTATCAAAGATTACTTCTTTTCTGTCTTACTCATACTCTGTCTGTATATATGATAAGTCATTAAGAGTCCCTGTGAGCATTTACAAATTAAAACTGATCATAAAAGCATCTGACACAGTCACATGGCTTAAAAAGAAAATTATAGGAAGCCTTTGTAGTAAGGACAATTTCATTTTCATGATTATACAACTTATACAAACATTGCAGCCAAGATTTCTTAACAAATATGTCACAAATATACGTCTTGCAGAACTGCCCTTCATTCACAACTATTAAACACCAAAATTGAAAAATAAAAAATGTAACAGTTCTGGGTATTACTTAGATGGCAAAATAGTGAGTGCTACAGTTCCCCTTGCTTCTTTCAGAATATATACTGCTTCTGCATGGGTCAGTCCAGCTAGTGATTCTCCATTCACTTCAAGAATCTGATCTCCACGCCGTAGGGATCCTTCACGAGCTGCGGCACCACGTTCAAAGACACTCTTCACATATATTGGCAAATCACCTAAATTGGAACCAAAACCTCCAACGATCGAGAACCCAAGACCATCATCACGTCGCTCCAGCAAGATTGTCCTGATACCTGATGTTTCCTGGG
>NC_051410.1:12946347-12946591 GCF_015228065.2 Penaeus monodon
AGGGGTGGTGTCTGGGGTGGCAGGTGGTGTGGCTGGATGAGCGGAGGCAGATGTGTGCGGGGGATGGGGACAGGGGGTTCTGGCGGGACTTTGGTGCTACCCTCAGGGGAGCTGTCACTTATTGTCACTGGCCATGTGTTATTCCTGAAAAAGGGTGCATGAAAAATGAGATTGCTGGTACAAGAATGAAATAAGGTTCATTATTAATTTGCAAAGTTTAAAAGAGTTTTGCAAGAGAAAAAGA
>NC_051410.1:12946623-12947665 GCF_015228065.2 Penaeus monodon
AAGATGGGAAAGTGTTAGAAGTCAGTACTAATACAAACCTTTACTTCCTGTGTATGCGATGAAAATACAGAATAAATATTAGGTATCCGCTAGTAATACCTAAAACATTACATCTCATTATCACTCCATCACAAAAGCATTTTTTTGAAGTGGGAAATTCCATTACTAGTACTGTGTTTAACATAAACTTGAGAGCTCTTACGCGTTGTTATTGGAGTTAGCTTTCTTGCCAGCCTTAAGTCTTCCTAATTTCATACTGACAGAACCTGGAGCACACTTGAGGATAGCGGCTGCCTGCTCCTGGGTAGCCTGGCGAAGGTCTTTATCGTTCACTTCAAGGATCTGATCACCTTGCATGAGCCGACCATCACTCTCAGCCACACCACCCGGAACCTAGAATGTTGTAATTGAAAAGTTAGACTTAGTTTTCCTAAAAAGTCCATACTAGGAAGGTGTAAGGAGATGGTAGGAGATGCATATCATTCTAAAAATACCTTTAAAACCCACAATGTATACTAATAAAATGTTATGCTATACATAATATTTGAACTCACCACATCAGAGATGAAGACACCAGGGCCATTCTTACGTCCAACTATAGAAAGTCCAAGACCCTTGCCAGACTTCTTTGTGAGTTGGACGGTGATAATGTCATACAAATCCTCTTCCTTCTGACTTCCCTCTTCACGGTAAACAACCATTTTTACCTGGAATTCACGACAGTTGTTATTGACAACTGATAGTAAGATGCTAAGACGCTAGGGATGACAAAATAAAAAATGAGTTTCATTTAGCATTATTTCTATTTTATACTCTCAATTATAGATTGAATTCCAAAGATATTTGAGAACTGCTTCTTATTAGTAATTGTGAGGATGATAAGAAGAAAGTAGTGAAAATGGCAAAGAAAAAAAAGGATGACCTTCCCTATTTCGAGTGACCATTTGCACAAATAAATATGGTTTGTTTTTACTCCATGTGTGTGAGCTGCTGTGTGTCCTTAAAATATGAAGCATGTTACAAAATATGAAGCATGTTTTAC
>NC_051410.1:12947698-12948814 GCF_015228065.2 Penaeus monodon
TCACTAAAATGTGAAATTTGAAATGAAAATCTCTATTACAGGAGTAATCCTCTGAACTTGTTTTAGCATGAAATCATTAAGATTCTGTTCGGTGGAATAGAAAAATATACTGTTTATGTTAAATTACAGAACAGAAAATAATAATGAATCTTAAGCCTATGATATTTACTGGGCATTAGTTCTCTAGTAAAAAGATGAAAAATGATATAAGGATAACAACTTCAATTCTATCTGCCTTCAGGATGGGTCTTCCTAATTGCTTAAGAAAGTGCTATTAATGTGCTTCTCAAAATGTTATTTTTACCATTAAATTTGCTAGGATGAAGAGAACACTACCAATGACAGTTACACTACTAGACTTAAACAGAGCTGGGTTCTATTCAAGTTTCCAATTGGCAACCTAGGGAGGAATGCAGCCTACAGACTTGTACAATGCTATTGACAAATAGGTTAATTTATAGATACCTTATTTACAAGCTAACACTTACATATTCAAGACCTATTCTAATAACTGCTTACATTTCTTTAAGTAAACATGGGGATATTTTTTTATTTTTGTTTTTGCTTAAGTTAGCTTCATAAAATAACTGACTGATTTTTGTATTATCTATAGTACTGGACTTCTAGTATATTTTTTTTCCAAGGAAGGTTGGTGTGTTAGGGAAAATAACTCTTGTTAACTTTACCTTCTCCTTATCCTTTATAACATGCAAAATGAAGAAAATGTAAGTACAAGTTTATGAAAAAGAAGTGTTCCTAGATTCAAACTTAGAATGTAAAAGTACTAGGTGAAAAAGAGAAATGTTAAAAATCAAAAAGATAATGGCATAAAATGAGAAAATTCCTGAAATAAGAATATTTTGAAATATCCAGGCAGAAATATACACATTAAGCATGTAAATTCCTTTCCCCTTCAAAGAAATTAATCTTCTCTGGATCACTATTACATATTTCAAAGACTATTCCTCCAAATCAATGTATATAAAGCATTTTCACATAATAAAATTATTTGATTTGATCTTTTCTTGAGGAAAAGTTACTAAATGGAATTTTTAAATTCTTAAAATTATCAATTGCATGAAGAACAACCCATGGTTTAAATTAAAGAGTGTATTC
>NC_051410.1:12948853-12949938 GCF_015228065.2 Penaeus monodon
TTTAGACAATATTTTTCTTTACCTTTGATGGAGTCTGCCGTAGAACACTTAGAGCTTTCTGGTGTGTTATGTCCCTGAAGTTCTCATTGTTGACATTAAGAATCTGATCACCTGGTTTCAATCTTCCATCCTTAGCAGCTGCACCGTCAGGGTAAACTTCATGGATGATGATAGCACCCTAAAAATAAACAATGCATGAATATTTTGCTATTATATTCAGCATGCACAAGTTTTCATTATGTACTGTTATTTTGACTATATTTTTGTCTCTCTTTTTAGTACTGTATACCTTACTCTACCTTGTCTTTTTTGGGCATAATGCACATAGATTACATAAGATTCAGAGATACAGCTATTGTTCCCTTTTTTGTAATAGCAAGAGAATTTGAAACATCTACTTGTTTTTTTTTATAACTACACACAAACTGAAAGATAGCAACTGTTATGACTTACAACTCTAATCTATCAAAATAAAAGAAACTACACTGTTTTAGGAAAATATTCTTTTAAATGCTGAAAGAATTGGCCATGACCATATAATACAACCAGGACTATAAACAAAACTCCATTAAGTATCTCCAAGCACAAAAAAAAACATTAAATTAGCCCCCAAAAATACCCATGAAAAGCACAGTAAAAAAAAGAACAGAAAAACAAGACATAATATCTAACCCTTAAACCTAGTTCCTTTCTTAAACATTTATTTCAGCATCTAATGTTATCAATTTGCTTAAAACTGCAACACATACTCATCATGAAAATTCACAGATACATTGTCAAACATGAAAAAAATCAAAAGCATTATAAAAAAAAAGCCCTTTCTTCAGTCAACAGAAGCAACACATAATAACACCACTACTAAGCACTTATTGTTCATTTGGTTCACACAAGAAGCCACAAGCTAATACATAAGGCTAGTACTTCATAAGTACTTACTCTCTTGAATGATGCAAGACCATGAAGGAAGCAAGAAGAAACAAATAAAATGTTACTCTGATACTTAGAAGAATATATAAATGGTGATTTTATATGGTTCTACAGCACAAAAAATATACATGAAGATGGTTAAACACAGATAAATAGTG
>NC_051410.1:12949963-12951009 GCF_015228065.2 Penaeus monodon
TATATCTTCTAATTTGGTCAACCACTATAAAACATTACTCATAACTATACCAAGAATATGAGTTTACTTTCCCCTCCTCCTCCCTCAATACTTGCATTTACATATCTAAATCACATTTTAGTTTCTTAAATATAAGTAAAAGAAGAAAAATGAGAGATCAGCACATACCAGGAGTGTATCAGAGCCACCCACAATGGACAGGCCAAGACCCATCTTCTCCTTCACAATTTCTATGGTGGTTTCTCTGCCTGGCCGGATTTCTGCTGTTGCTGGGTCCTTTGGAAATGGAAGGAGAAAAAGGAAATGAATATTTTGTATTTTAAGGGCTATTCCCTGCCACTCGATGCCGTCTCATCACCTCGCATTTTGAAAATTTTGTCCACCTTCAGATTACCATTTTGATAGAGAAAGAAAAAAATATGCATTAGCATAATTATTGATTATTAACACCACAAAAAATAAAATACTTAAAGTGTCAGTATCAAAAATGGTTTACTCTACATTTATACAGTTTGATTTCCTTCTTTATTCATATCATTAGAAATTATAATTTTTCTCCCAAAATTCACTCAAATTGTTTCCCAATTACAGGCATCAAGTGTCGTGTTTTCTCCTTCTGCCTACTCTCTATTAGGCTGAAAATGAGGGCAAAATCCCATTAAAAGCATCTGCAACAGTGACTTCATGACTGTCAGTGCCACACAAAGTCAGGTATTTTCTAATGCCTCATTACGGATTTGTTCACAGTGTCCGTTAAAAGCAGAGGCATCTAAATACAGGGAAGCAAATTTATATGCAACATTTATGTTTTACAAAAATTACATAATTAATTATTTTTTTAGATATCCAATGTGCTTCCCTAGAGCCATGTGGCATTTTCACACACACTTCAGTTCTTTTGCTTAATATGAAGCTGACACACCAGCAGGTATTGAAAAGTATGCTTATTAAGAGCAATATTCAGACTGTATCTGTAAGGCCAACAGAGCCAATTATGAAGGCTTTAAAGCAAAATAAGCCACTGCCATTGTGCTGTACATATTCAG
>NC_051410.1:12951557-12953981 GCF_015228065.2 Penaeus monodon
CAACCCACACCATTTTGCAGGTGTTATAATCTTACTGAAATTCACAAGTCTAATGGGAATTTGCACTGATATGGGTGTTATTTTTGTCATTCTAGCTAATGGCAATATGTTGCTTTGCTGGAAAGAGCTGAAACCTTCCTTCTACCTCTTCTATACTCTCTGGTGGAGGAGGAGGTTTCTGAAATGAATTTGTACTTGTGCACTAATGATAGAACTGAACTTCCACCTAAACAAGATTTTTCAAAAGGTGCTGCTGATTTTTTACTCATATACTTTTAAAACTGTATCACAAAATGAAATAATTAGCAGCCAGACTAATTGTATCTGCATTTCTATAAAAAAAAATATTAGTCATGAAGCTACTCAAATATCACTGTTTTCTCCACACTGAGGTAACTTCTATTCAGAACCAATCTTTGCTACCTCTTTTGATCCCTCTGGCCTAGGATTTCCTTTCTGAAAATGGTAAACCCAGCAAGTTTTAGATATCAAATAAGACTTTTAAAAAATTAATGATCTATCATATTTACATAACTGCTAGTATATTTCTGCAGCTACTCTTTTCAGGCTCAATTGTCATCTTCTCACACCTCATGTATTAAGTGGCTCAATTTATTTGTATCAGATTTTGTCACTTGCTTTATCACAAAAGCAACAGGTACAAAGAAGCTTTGTTAGCTATCTCTAGATCCAGGATTTCCTTTCATAAATTTGTAAGAGTATGCAATTCATACTATTGTAATAATTGTACAGGCTATTGAAAATAGCAAATATTATGATCATAATAAATTTAAACAATAACAATTCAGATTTCCCCTATTTCCTCTAATATTTGCTGTTATAAGGAATTGAACCAATTCAGGATCTATTCTTCCAGAAGGTACCTTTTGAAATTGGTATTACTATAAGTAAGCCATTTGACATTAAGTACTATCCCTTATTCTTGAATCTGATAAATTGACAGTAAATCCCTTTTATGAGTAGCATTACAACAGCTCACCCAGCACTCTTTTCTGCTCACACAACATGGCAGTGCTCTAACCAGTGGCTTCAAAATATATTCAATTATATTAATTTTTAGCATCATCAAATCAAAAAAGTCTTGTTACTACTGTTGCTGCTTTTGAAATTGGAAAAATCCTCCCACTAATATTTCTTTTGTAACTTCTCAAATAGATTTCAGTATGCACACATTAGTAGATATTTCACGCTTGAGTTCTTCTGCGTGTAATACCAAAATGGTCAGAGTTAAATTTGTTTGCATACTATAAAGATCAATAGCAGCTTATAAGCAGAAGCATTTTGCTACCTCTTTGACCTCCTCTGTTGCAGGATTTGTCTTCTGAAACAGTTATTAAATGATATATATATCCAAATAAAAAATGGCTAGAGTAACAAATTTCTTTGCTTTGACAAAGAAAGAGGCTGCTCTTTCGAGATCTGACAGAAATATAAACAACACTGTACAGCTTTTCACAACACACTCAAAAGGCATGCCATATCTGAGCTGCTCAAGCTATTGGCAGCAAAATGTGTCAAAATTCATTTTTTCTTTGCAATAGCAATGTATAAGCATAAGCATTTCTTTGCTACCTCTTTTGGTGCCTCTGGTGCGGGAGTTGCTTTCTGAAAAAGGTATTAAATTGTACAGCTAACTAGAGTTGCACTAGATATCTTTATACAATATTTACTGGAGTTTTCATTTTAATTGCTGTTATTATTCAGAAGCACTTGTGACATTGACAACAATGTATGGTTAGACTACTGTATTAAAATAAAACACAATCAATTATTTGGCTGGTAGCATCCTATAAGCAAAAGCATTTGCTACCTCTTTTGGTGCTGGAGCAGCAGCTGCACCCTTCTGAAAAAGGCATTAATTTGTCCATTTGGGGTGAAAGGAATATGATTTTGTTCCACATGCAAAAATTATATTTTACAAACAAAATTAAATTAAAGGAAGTAGTAAAAGAAAAAAATCTTTAAAAAAAATCAAAACCTCAAAATCACACAGTTAATAATAGTGAAAGTAATTCAATAAAGGATGATGACAATGACTTTGAAAAATAAGGGAGGATGACAACTGCTTTAAATATCACCAACCTGCTTAGGCTCATCTGTTGTAACAAGTGAAGAGGGAGAAGATGCAGTTGATATTGAGGAAGTCGTTGAGGTAATGGAGGCCAAGCCATGCGAAGACAACCGTTCCACAGGAGCAGCCCGGCCAGATGGAATAGGAGGGGAAGCGGGGGCCATTTGGATTTCCGTTGATGACGTCACAGGTGTGGCCGCAGGGGGGGGCAAGGAAGAGATCGATGGTGGTTTGGCAGGCAGGGCAGGTTTAGGCCCCAAGGAAGGTTTGGGTGGCACATCTGTTGAAAATATGTTGTATTGTCACGAAATGGCCTTCTCTATTCTCACAGA
>NC_051410.1:12954002-12957780 GCF_015228065.2 Penaeus monodon
CCATTTTGAAATAGAAAAAAGAAAAATACAGGGAAAGAAAAACAGATGGAATGAAGCTTCACTCCTTCAAGCTCTGCTAAAGTGATTTACATATGTACATAGATCACGCACTACAGTGAGAGTTTCAACATGTACCAAAGTCAAAGAGTAGAGTGCAAAGAAATATTAGTTTTCTTCTGAATTAGAGTGAATTTTCATTTAGTCTCTATGCATTTCCGATCATACTTCTAATAAATGCTTCTATATTCATTAGTCTATCTACAAAGCCACACAATAACACCCAGCCATATAACACTGAATGAAAGGAATTTGGATACTATAAAAAATTAAATTATTGAGAAAAAATATCACACAAGGCTTGCATTCCTGTTTTATCTGGGAACAGACGTAAAGAATGTTTCAGGATTTTCATTTGCTATTAAACATTGTTAAAAAAATAATAATAATTTTACTAGCTGTTAGTAAAATATTATTCAAACAAAAGCAATACACAAAACTTGTGATAAAATTGTGATATTTAATGTTTTACAGTTATTAATCACTTTATGTGGCAAAGCTAAGAACACCATCATATCACCAATAAGTGTATAAAGAAAAAAAAAAAAAATATCTTGAAAAAATGTAAATTTCATAGAAATTATTTTCATTTATTTTCTTGAGACTTCAATATTTCTTGCAATTATTCTAATATCATAGAAGAGAGACAATTCATGCCATTTAAATGAAAGCTTTTCAAAAATGCACAAATAATATCTGCAAATTGCACCACCAAATATTTAAAAACTAAAACACAAATAAGTGATGTAAATGCATGTCAAACATAAATCATTTTCTCCTTAAGCTCCTTCTAGGCTACACAATCCAGGTAAAGGAACACATTTTCTTTCCTATTTAAGACAAAACATAATGTATAGCATACAAAATGCAATACAAAACAGCTAATGCCAGCTACAAATGGTTCCTGTAAATTATATTTCTATTTGTTGCTATCTTCTGGTTTTCTTAAAGAGTGAGTGAGTGAGTGTGGCAATTTGTGACAGAATAGTGTTAGTTTGCTATACAAATTAGTTGCATTAAAAATAAACCCTAATAACCATTCCATAATCTATAAAGGCTTTCAATTTGCAATGGCACCAAACACTAAATAACTATACACAAGAATATCATCTCTTAATTACATGTCAGGATACAGAGATATACCAAGCAATACTGCCAAGGATGAAACACACAAAATACAACTTGGACGCATAACATGACAATAAGGTATATGTATATAAAGAAGGTGGTACCAGCTGTTCAAGAGACTGGTAATGCTGGTGTTGTACAGGGATTGGATGAGGCATGGGGAATACAGGGAAAAAGTCATAATAACAAATATATTGGGATAACATGTCGACACGTCATACTCACAGGGCCATGCACCAGCCCACAATGACCACCAGGATCACGGCGCAGCGGCACCACACGGCCAAAAAGCACAGAAAGTGAGGCACAACACCGTGTTAGTATCTCAATCACTATCGCACAACATTAGATACACACAAACACTGTCTACACTCAAACATACACAGTCCATCAATGAAGATCAGTGACAAACAAGGAGAGTTGTATCAAATGGTTTTCTACTACGAAATAGTAATCTCCCTCTCTAATTTTTTGTGAATCTTTTTCATTAATCATTATTATTATATGTAGTACTGATACTTGGTTCATTCCAGAGAGGTTTTGAGCTTCTCTTTCTTGTGTAAATGACTGTATCATCTATATTCAAAACAATATCAATAAACAAACTTACTGACAAGACCAATATATAAAATGTACATTGTCATGAAGAATTACTTAGATATTACTCTTTTGCTGCATAAAAAGACAAATTAATGATTTCATGTAGTCAAATATTTACTAGCACATAAAAGTTACGTCCTAATATTCATTCAATTACAATATATTCTTGAAAGTTACCATATAAATAACTTAAACTTTCAATGAACCCTTAAAATCTGTATTAAAATAAATGAGATTAAAAAAAAAACCTTCATCAGACCAGAGAGAAGATGAAAACAGGTTCTGTTCTACCCACGTCTAACAATAAAGAAGATTATAACAGATTAACAAGAGAAAAGAAAAGACTAGTTAACTGATGAAAGCACATCTATATACAAAAAGCAATAAACATTTCCACCTTTTGCACGCAAAAATAGAACTTGTCAAAGTTAACTTCTAATATTCCTGCACAAACACTACTGCTGTAAGAGAGACTTGTTATAACCAGATTTATAAGATGCCAAACAATGAAAGAAAAAAGATTCTCATAGTTAATCTCAGTATCTGACTTACTTCCTCATGGGTAAATATGAGTAAATGAGTTGAAAAATTAATTAACTGACCAGCAAAAATGTATATACATTACATAACACAATTTGCCAATAATCTTGCACTTATCTTCTGAATAAGAATGAAAATTCTGTATTTACAGATACCTCAAATTTTCTTGCATCACTAGACAACAAATCTCAAAGTTCTATCGATTTTACCTGGCTTTTTGCCTGCACTAGGCTTCTTTGGATCACCGCCTGCTGCTCTTGCTGGGTTGGCTACCCACATGTTGATAACACCCTCAGTTTTCTTGAGAATGCTGGTCGCCTGATCGTAATCAACTCCAACCATTTCTTCTTTGTTTACACAAAGAATTATGTCTCCTACCAGCAATCCAGCCTAGAAATAATAATAAGATATTAATTCTGTTAAATAAGAGTGAAGACTGTTTCCCTTCCTTTACATTATTTAAAAATATAGATCCATGCTGCACAAATACACACACTACAGTCGAGTGAAAAACATTAAAATATTCCAAGTATTTTCATTGACCATAATATAATTTGCATTTTTTACACTAACATAATCAAACCTTTTTACTTTCGATGCAGGGCAAAATTAATTAGTATTGCTCAGTTCAAAATGGAATTAATATCATAGGCAAATAAGATATTTTAAAAATTATCTGTTCTTACCTCTGCAGCTACAGATCCCTCCTGTAAATCTGATATGAAGATACCCTGGCCATATTCTGCATGTTTACCCTCAATGATCATAATGCCCAGGCCTGTCGAACCCTGTGGTGAAAACAAGATTGTATTAGACAAACAAACTCATCAACAGATACAAATAAACATTTGAGAATGACCAACTCATCTAAAATATGTCTTCATATATAACACTGTGTGAAAAATAATGTATGGTAAATGTATTTATTAAATGGTTAGTGTTTACATGCATGTGCAGATACAAGCTATGTTTAGATATCTGATGCAATTAATTACTCCATGCGGACAGCAGGGCTCACATTAATAATCCCAGCAGGTGAAATTTATCATCAAATATTCCTGCTGAGTGATACCTACCTAATTACCAGAAGGCTTTGATACATATATAAATGTTGCTGTTGTGAAAGATATAATTATTTAGCAAATCATGGTTATAACTTCTTTATGAATACAATTATACTCTGCTTTATGACCACAAAGAAATGGCTCTTCAGAACACAAATGGAGCTATTAAGGGTGAATAATTTCCCCTATGCAAATATCAGTATATAATCGAATAAACCTAATGAGTAAATAACACAAAGATATGAGGAAAATCCCCTCAAATGCGAGGGAATGAAGAGCAAGAGACTAAACCTGACCACATGATAAAGGACCTGGTTAAATTATGAAGACAAAGTGGGCGTGTGCTATAACGTCCAATGATAGTGCTGGGTAAGATCCACTGGGAAGAG
>NC_051410.1:12958678-12959543 GCF_015228065.2 Penaeus monodon
AGAACCGACTTAGATTTTACAGCACACTTCACACTGTATCTGGATGCGATCTCGACTGTCTTGAGCCGTTATCAGCCTCTTAATTCACAAGAAAAAGCTAACCAGACCATGGGCGTCTGCCTGTCCGGATTTAGAATAAATAGCAATATTTCGGTCTCGTAAATTTTTCTTTCTGGCTAACAAAGGGTTATCCAAGTTCCGGCAATGAATAAACTCATGTTTTTGTTGTTTGCGTTGTTTAAAAATATGATGGGAAATGGAGTGATTTTAAAAGTGCGGCCGACGAGGTCGAAAAGAGAATCACTTTTGAGTTTATTTTAGACTTGTTTACAAAAGACAAATAAACATAATAGTGATGAGATTATAGATTTATTAAAATGGGGGAATGGAAGTGATACTGACTGCCGGTTGCCAGGTCATCAAGAGATCAATAGGTTTTCACGTTACAACCTAGAAACGATTCCAAATTCTGTCGGTAGAAACTGACAATGTGTCTATCTTCTCTGCTTTTAAAATTGCGAAAACAAATTGCCTGCTGGATGCACCACTTTAAGTTAATGGCTACGCTGTTTCTCATCAACGGACATCCTACGAGTATTTACGTGCAGAGTATAAACTAACATTCACTACATCAATCTACATCCACTCAATGAGTAAACAAGCGCGTTCATCACTGCAACCAGGAAAAGTTGGTTGGTTACTGGTTGCATAGTTTCCGTTCCTTTAGCTTTCCGTGGCTCATATCCCTCTGGCTTGTGTATTTAGCGATTCGTCAACTTTTATTTGTGGTTCAGTTGCGTTTACAAAGGGGATATTGCGTGTATGCACTTTTCCCATTAAGACTGTTAATTTAAAAATTGCAAAG
>NC_051410.1:12959567-12961396 GCF_015228065.2 Penaeus monodon
ATGAAATTGTAACAAAGAATTCGAATAAACGAAGAAATTTTTAATTTCAGAAATATTCGCAAATGTTTACGAGGCGTTCTGCGAATTTTGTATTCGAGGGTAATTTTCACAGATCTGCTGAAAAAAAAGTAAAAAAGACGACCAAAGGACTTTTTTGACGTATATTTTGTTCGGGTTTCACTCGAACTATTCCACCCTTCCCTTTGAATAAGCCCTTCTGAATTTTAACCAGCTTCGCAGCATCCCGTTCCGACTCATCTAGATCACGGGTATAGTGTGTATTGCCACCGGGCAAGCATCATGGTAAATCTACCTATCAAAAACAGGTGTTGCCAGATAATCCTAAAACTGACAAATGAATTAGTTACAGATACAAATGAAAATATGTCAGCTTCAAAGGTAAAATGCTTACACTGCACCCTGTTCACTCACCGACAAGAGCCAGCAACAGCACTTGGGATTTAAAAAAGAGAGAAAAAAAGTAAAAGAAAAAAGGTGAACACCTGCCCTTCACACATGTGCGACTCGAAATTGCGCACCACAAGTGTTGGGCCATCGCTCGCGCCTTTCACCCGAGGCAGGGTCAGCGAAGTGACGTCCGCGGGCGATCGCTCATCCGGGAAAACATTGGTGTTTAAAGCGGCGGCGGAGAGACATTTCGTCTGCAAATAAATCATATCGCGCGCGCTGTTACCTGGAATAATGTAGATTTGATTTCGGGGGTAATGTATTCAAATCGTCAAAGCGTCAGTTTCCATTGTACGCACTCAGTTTAGCATAGATATTAGATTTCCGCGCGTTAATTCATGAAGACTTGCCAAATGGCGCTCTAGCGTTCAGAATGAAACAACCTCCCGTCACCAATCAGTGGCTATTCTTAATCTATCTGGCTGGAGTCATTACATCGGCTTCAAAGCTAAATATACTGATCGCGTCGAACTTTAAAGCAGCGCGTCCACAGTTACAGCCGGATCATATAGTTGTCACTGAGCCACATGTGACGCTCCCAATGGCTTGTGCAGTTGAGTGGTTCGCTTATTGCTGCGTGTTTGAATTAGCGCTACTGCAACGGACGTCATTATTTACAGCTCGTATAATTGGGGGAAATTAATGATAGTTACTGCGGAATAAAACCGAGGAGTAAAATTTACGGTAACTACCGTTGCAAAACTGCAAAGTTGAGGCCATAAACACAGTTGCATAATATGCACCTCATCTATAATTTGATGGCATTAGAGAACAAAACGACATGCTTTCCCTGGTAACCGAATGCATCCTAGTCCATTGCAAATTGATTAGTTTATGTGGACAAGCAAAAATACGTGGGATGTTATTTTAGTGTGAGCCAGCGTGACACCATAGCGATGATGTACATACAAAATTACCACAGTTACTGCAATAACTCTTTTAATCAATAGCAGATCTTTATGTAACCATATACTAAATTGCCCTTATATAATTTGACGCGAAATACATGTTTATCGGTGAAGGTCAAAGGTCGCAAGTTCGCAACAACAGTGACGAGTCGCTCAAACGGCGAAACTTACCAACATTATCACTTCCTTAATGGCAAGATGGACTACCTATACATGGGATGCAGAACTATGACAATGCAGCCCAAACTACGTCTACAAACTAAGGCTTTCTGGCACGATGGCACAATAGGTAAAGTATACCAAAAGGCAAACTAATGACAATGGACAGAATCTAACAATGTATTTGAATGACAACAGCCAGGATAACTTATTACAGTATTCGAGGCACAACATGAACAACGCTGCTACTAGTGAAGAAAACTGGCTTCCTCGTGTACACATGCGAGCGGGCGA
>NC_051410.1:12961537-12961675 GCF_015228065.2 Penaeus monodon
CGTGTGAGTGAGTGTGTAATTGGTGCGTCGGTAGAATATTACATGTCTCACCGGTCAATGGAACTTTAATCAGTCGATGGAAGTGCCCGGGAAGCTTAAAGAAATTACTCTGCTTTTTCCTCAAATGGTATGAAGGGC
>NC_051410.1:12962174-12962412 GCF_015228065.2 Penaeus monodon
CCAGGAAAGCAGAGGGAATCGAAGAGCATCCAGCTCATCTCCCTTCCAGGGAATCAATTACAAGGGGATGTTTTGCGAGGAGGACATCTGGCGCCCCGGTGATGCTGATGACACCGGGGAGGTTTATGGAAGGAGTTTCCCGTCTCCCGCCGCCCCTTGTCTCGACGTGAACGACGGCTCCGTAAACAGCCCTCTCGTTTTAGATTGTTTATTTGGTTGCGCAGCGCCCTGGAGGGTG
>NC_051410.1:12962596-12963301 GCF_015228065.2 Penaeus monodon
CAACAGTGCGAGGAAGATCGATGGCCACGTTCTGCATGCGGAGGGGCTCTTTCTAAGGGCACGGGCGCTGGACCGGGTAAGGACACGGGTGTATCTGGCTATTGCCTTGGGGACACCGAATCGGGGAAGGACACGGATTCGCTCGACTAGGACACACGGGCAGGCACAAGAGTCAAGAAGAGCAAAGTCAGGCACAGACCAAGATTTAAAAGAGAAAAGGTGAGGCAGGACAGATACCTTCAGGTTGGCACACTCCACAGGATCAGGCTGGAAGGGGGTGGGGGAGGAAGAGGGACCAACACCCTGGTGAATACACGGCGATAAAAGGCGATAAAAGGCCGGCAAACACAAAGAGAAAGAGATTACAGATAAAAGAGGACAAGAAACGGCTCCGGCACGACAAGCGTGAAAGGGCGAACGCCAAAGGAAGCTGCGGAGCGATAACTGCTTCGTGTAAGGCGACTAAGCTCTCTAGGACTGCTAGGTTTCTCACGGCCATGAATGCACCATGATGTAATAGCCCTTAATTAGAAGCAGTTATAATAGCAGTAGTAATAGCTGATATTTACTAAATGGAGAAAAAAGTGCTGTCGTTGTTATTGAATAATGGTTGCATTTTTGATAAATTTTCATCGGTATTCATGAAGCAACTTTTATGAACACGTTACTAAGGGCAACTTCCCTCGACGCTACCGGGAAATGAAA
>NC_051410.1:12963379-12963964 GCF_015228065.2 Penaeus monodon
ATCATCATTTTCTGCTCCTTGAATACGAAATGTTTGATGGGTATTATTGTACTGCGAGCTGTGTTGTAAGGTAGCACGACGTTTATTTTGAGTGGCACGCTTTCTGCGTTTAACAAGTAATGAATTAAAGTAACAAATACAACAAATACTTGAACATGTAACACCGTAGTCCAGACGCGTCCCCGAGGCCTACAGCCCCAGCGGAGAGCCAGAACCTCATAATCCATTAATCATTCTTATCAACTCGATATCTTGCAAAAATCCTCAGCATGGGACCGATAAGCCTGGGGGGTCCGCCTAGCGATACAGGAGGCGCGTGCAAATGACAGAGAAAAGCCTGCTTCAAGGCCTACGCTGGGAACGGCTGAAGCCGACTGTGCTTTTTTAAAATAAAGGGATAATCTTCGAAATAAGAGAACAAAAACAAAACCAGGAGAGGAGACCAGAGGCAAAGCTCGCTGATTGGCTGCGTGGCCAGGTCCTTCGACAAACAACAGTCGCCATTAACTACGAGAGCTAAATGAGCCACATGGAGGGTAGATCAGCGTCCCTCTACGAGTTATATTCTATCTAATCACCGTAAAC
>NC_051410.1:12964232-12964463 GCF_015228065.2 Penaeus monodon
AAAAATAAACAGCAACAATCTTTGTGGTAAATGGCACCCCCCCCTTCTGCACGGCTGCCTTAGCCCCTGTCCCCTCCTCTTATTTCCTTTCAAAATAACTCGGATATAAAATTTAATTTGCAATACGCTCTTTCTTTCCCGTTTCTTTCCTTCTTATCTATAACATCTAACAAGGTTCTGATGGAGCAAGAAACAGCTGCAAGCTCGACTTTCTTAGCCCGCATTTTTTTT
>NC_051410.1:12964485-12965220 GCF_015228065.2 Penaeus monodon
GCCGCGAAATTATACGTCAACGGCATTCATTTCAGGCTATTTATGTTAAGGGATGCAGCGCTGAGACAGGTCACATTACACTGGAAGTTGGTGTTTCGTTCATCTCAGGGCTACACGGGCGGGGGCGGGTAGCCTACAACTCCATTTTATATTATGCAGTTACACATTTACTCAAGTCTATGAACAAAGGATATCTTTTTTTACTCATCAATATATCAAACTAACACCTATATGGGAAAAGAGGAATTGCCCTTTGACCTTTAGTGACCTAACTTTTGATTCCGTCTTTATAATTCATATGCCATGTGATTAAATATTTTGGAGGGTTTCCTCGTCTCACAGGGACGAATGGATAAGGTGGATAAGGTCATTTATGTAATCCATACCCCCAAAATTGCCCGAATATTGCCACTGGAACTCACAAATACAGGTTCAATGCGAGTTACAAAAATGGTAGTCAAGGTTTTCTGGTGAAAGAAGTAGTTTACCAAAAGTGATTGAATTCGGGTACACCTTTTGCACTTGGTTGGCCTCTCCACTTGATAGACTATATTCGTTTTCCTCTCGTCACTGCATAATGGTCTTTGTCAAGAACTTGCTGCAGCACTGACCAACATTGCAAGAATTTAATAAAGTATCTTTTATTAGATTTATTTAAAGATATATATACAATCTTATTATCATTAGATTTAGAAAATCGAATGAGTCCCCCCCAAAAAAATGATGACATAAAAG
>NC_051410.1:12965260-12965431 GCF_015228065.2 Penaeus monodon
TCCCTTTTTCCTCTCCAGTGGCAAAGAAAAGTCTTGGAAAATGCGGGTGAAATAACACCAGCTGATACCACGCAGAAATTACCCGCGCCCAACACAAACAACGACAAGAATCCGAAATTAGCGAATTAAATAAAATGATAAGTTGGATATGAAAATGAGAATAGACGGAGG
>NC_051410.1:12965732-12966243 GCF_015228065.2 Penaeus monodon
GCCCTCTGATAAAAAAGATCAAAAACATGCCACGGAAGACGAAATAAGAAAAAATCGCACAGACCGCCCGCGCGAGGACCGGCCCCGAGCCCCAGCCGGCTGCATAAGCGAGAGAGCCGTTCGCAATAATCCCAAACTTCAATTACAAATATCATACTGGGATCGGCCGGGCGTGAGATGGCGTTCGCGCGATCTGGCTCTGGACAAGGTCGGAAGGTCAGGCCTCGATCACGCCATCCACGAGCCCCCGAGTCCTTATCACTTCACACTTTTTTTTCCTTTCTTTTTCAATTCTTCCCTTTCTTCCCCCGTCTTCTATATTTCGGGCCGATTTCTATTTCGTTGGGTTTCTCGGTCACGTTACGAGAAACAAGAGGTGAGAGTCGTTTATCGGCCCCCCGAGAGCTGTTTTATCTTTTCTATTGCTGCGAATATCATTTTTTCTTCGAATGGCGGCGTCTCCGACTACTTGAAACTCTCTCTTTTTCTGTCCCTACTTTGCTCTCTTTAT
>NC_051410.1:12967504-12967710 GCF_015228065.2 Penaeus monodon
TTCAGTGGTATGAACGCGAAAGAGGTATAGGGGAACAGTTAATTAAAACGCATGGAAGAAACAGATACTATAAAAAAAAGTTGAAATATACAAAAAACGCGACTTGTTTACATTCGCGGATTCATTTGAAGGATTTCTAAAAATCTAAATTCCATCCAGTCTGGACAGGATACGAAAAATGATGATCACGAAAAGAAAATATGTGT
>NC_051410.1:12967922-12968074 GCF_015228065.2 Penaeus monodon
CGCGCGCGTGCCAGCCAATTAGGAGTGCTCGTGAGGGGATCGCGGCAGAATAACGTCTCCGGGTCCTCCTCGCAAGGCAGCCCCGTCTCTTGCGCCGCCCGTGCCACCGGAGAGGAAGGGGCGAGAGGCCGGGCCAGGCGGAAGGGCATCTC
>NC_051410.1:12968162-12968716 GCF_015228065.2 Penaeus monodon
TTGTATGTCTTAGGGGCAGGATGGTGGAAGGGGAGGGGGTACGGCCAATAGGAGTATTATTAAAGGAGGTAAAGGGGGGGGCGTAAGCGCTAGTTGGAGAGGGATGAGGGCGGTGCATGCGTGTTGGGGAGAGGAAGGAAAGAGGAAGGGGAGAGGGGAAAAGGGGAGGGGGAGGGCCGATGGGGGGAGAGAGGTGTGACATGTTGACGAGAGAGTTGAAATGCCGACATTCCCGTCATGGTAACCACTGTGAGATCCGGGAGTCGACAGCGAGATGTCCCTTTCAAGAGCAGCGAGGAGAGAATGAAAGGAGGGAAAGTGAGGATGAGAAGAGAGGAAGAGAGAGGCCGTTACGGCTGAGGGGAGAGGGGAAGGAAACTCCGGTGTCAGGAATCCGCGAGGAGATGAGGCTCGATCCAAATATTATGCCATTTTTCGCCCTTCCACTCTTAATTAAACCGAACTCACAACATTATACTCACCCTACCCGGCCCTCCTCTTCTAATCTGTTGCCATTTTATCACACCTTTCTTTTCATCTCTCTTTCAATTTGT
>NC_051410.1:12968853-12969127 GCF_015228065.2 Penaeus monodon
CAAGGCTCAAGAGTAAGGGCGCCCCATCCCCGCGAACAAAAGTCAAAAAATATAAATTCCGCGAGGGCCAGACGGGCTCTGATATACAAAGGAAAAGTAATAAATGACCAATAAAGATGGCGGCGCGGCAGGCAAAGGATGCTGACCAAGCCTCGGCTCTCCGGCGAGTGGCTCTGCTTGACCCGCGGCCGCCTCCGTCGCCCTCAATGCACCGAGATGCGCCCTTGTCTACGGCCTCGGCTAATAGAATTGTAAAGGAGAACGACTGTGCGAC
>NC_051410.1:12969361-12969507 GCF_015228065.2 Penaeus monodon
CAATAACCTAAAGATTTAACGATTTTAAGGACTCTCTGGCGACACTGAGAGACGACGTCAAAGCACAAAGCAAACAAGACGACAATACGGCCGACGCAAGACCTCAAGGAGAGGGAAACTGAAGCGAGAATAAACAAGCTTCCTGC
>NC_051410.1:12969609-12970220 GCF_015228065.2 Penaeus monodon
CGTGCACTGGATACAAAGCGGGAGAGGAATACATAAACATTGATAAGCACGTAAAAAGTAAAAGAATAACACGATAAAAAAAGAAGGAATCCACAAAAGAGGAAGAAAATACGTCAACCACGAAAACGGATGGCATGATAAATGGAAAATGAACAAGGGGAATAACAAAATAACCTAATAAAGACTGGGTATAAAGACGAAGCGCCCCGGGAGAGGGAAGAGGAAGACCCAGAATTTGTGGGGAAGGCCGGGGGGGGGGGGGGGGCGCCGCCTAAATGAAGAGGGATGAAGATTAACGAATAATGGCGAATAGACGAGGAAATAAAAGGGTGTGATGACTCGGCCCGACTGCAGTAGCGCGACACGGGCGGCGGGAGGCAACTTGCAACGGAATTTATGTTGCAAGGGACGACGTAACAATGCATCAAATGGGACACATTAAAGCTGGGACGATAGTGGTGAAATAGACAGTATAAGAGAGCACTACATTTTTTGTCTGTGTTATCTATCCAGCATTGCAGTCCAAGGAGAATTAGAGACTGAGAAACGAGGAAATTTGAAAATAAAACAGCGTGGATGGAACACACACAATGCGCCGTCACGATTAAGCG
>NC_051410.1:12970423-12970517 GCF_015228065.2 Penaeus monodon
TGATGCTGACGAAGATCCTTTGGCGAGTCCCGAAGAGGAACCTCGACAGGTGGGAGAACGATCCTGCTAATTGATAGCTAAGGCGCGGAGGATA
>NC_051410.1:12970586-12970740 GCF_015228065.2 Penaeus monodon
CGGGGAAGGAGGCAGAAGAAAGAAAAGGGGAGAGGGCCGAAAGGAGAGAGAAGAGAGGAGTAAGGAGATGAGGGAGAGAGGGAAGAGGGTGGTAAAGGGAGAGAAGAGGGAGGTGGTAGGGGAGAGTGGGAAGAGGGAGGGAGATGGGAGGAGG
>NC_051410.1:12970805-12971099 GCF_015228065.2 Penaeus monodon
GAGGGAAGGAGGGGGAGAAGGAGAGGGGCATCAGGAAGGGCGGGGAGAAAGGGTGGAGGGCACGAGGGAGAGGGAAGAGAAGGGGACTAATTACGGATAATTGCCCTCTTGTCTACGGTCTGAGGGGGTTTACGAGGGGAAGGGGGGGGAGGGGGCACCAGCAGCTAACGATACCGACGTGAGAAGAAAAGAGGGCTGAGTAGGGAAAGGGATGGGGGGGGGGGAGGTGGGGGAAGGAAAGAAGTAACCGTGGAAAATTTCGGAATAAGGAGAGGCAGAGAATGAGAAAGACCA
>NC_051410.1:12971206-12971271 GCF_015228065.2 Penaeus monodon
CCCTCTCCCTCCCTCTCCCCCCTCTCCTTCCCCCTCCCCCTCTCCTCCCATCTTTTCCCCTCCCT
>NC_051410.1:12972236-12972338 GCF_015228065.2 Penaeus monodon
CAGAAGAAAAGTATACCACACCCGTAGGTGAGAAGAGCCGTGAGAACAGAACAGCCTCCGAGCCTCACGTTCTTCTAACATCATCGCCAGGTCAAGCCATCG
>NC_051410.1:12972438-12972566 GCF_015228065.2 Penaeus monodon
ACGATTTTTTTTCGAGAGCGGCGCAACCCTGACATTTATTGAACTATTTCTCCGCGCCCACTTTGCGAGCCGCCCCGGGCGAGGGCGGGGAGAAGGTGACGCAAAATGGCCAAAGGAAACAAGGGTGT
>NC_051410.1:12972814-12972898 GCF_015228065.2 Penaeus monodon
CACGATTTGTCATTAAGAATAAAAAAGTGACTTTCCCCAAAAAGTCCCTCCAGAAAGGTGAAGAAAATGATCATCAGTATCTGC
>NC_051410.1:12973511-12974028 GCF_015228065.2 Penaeus monodon
TGATGTTATAAAAAGTATTAATACATCAAGGAAGAACATCGACATAGAAATAGAAACGTAACAACACCAGTAAACAGTTAAGAAAACAAAAACTGAAGAAAATTAAAGTAAGGTAAACGCAGTGTATAAAAATAAGATTAACGAGAAAAAAAAATCCCTGCAATTTAGGGGATACGAGCATAAAAAAGTTCCTGCTTGCATCCTCGTTAAAAACCGGGGCCCAGGGGTTGCAAGTCCTCTTCTCCCCTTTACACCCAATCAAAAAAAAAATAACATGCCCAATTTTTTTTTAAAAACAAGAAATATATAAATGGAGAAAAAAAATTTTTTTATAAATTTTGCAAATCTTGCAGGTGAATAACCCCAAAATGAAAAAGGCAGGGAAATCAGTGCACGGGATCTAAAGGGGGCATGTGGGGAATTTAAAAAGGATTTCGGGCAAATAGAACATACTAAATTTAAATATGTCAAAACTTTACATTTACGCACCCCCCGACTCCCCCACTCCCACAAACCT
>NC_051410.1:12974431-12974643 GCF_015228065.2 Penaeus monodon
AAACTGATAACGGCAACTTAAATTTTTAAAATAAACCCGCATCGCTATTCTCCACTGGTTCCCCAAGGGGGCGGATAAAAGTTCCCAAAGCGGCAAAATAAGAGCGCAGAATCCGGAAAGGGAAAAGGGTCAGACCAAAAAAAAAATCAAAAGGCATAAAGGGGAGGCCAACCCCCTAAAGCTGCCCCAAAAGCCCCCCGCATTTGCCACAA
>NC_051410.1:12975050-12975165 GCF_015228065.2 Penaeus monodon
CAGCAAACATCACACGACACACGGAGTCCCCTTGTCCAAAGCTAAAAGGCTAAGAGGAAGAACTTGGATGCTAAAACACGGACTTCGGTGCTTTCGGGAGGAAAAAATTTTTGTC
>NC_051410.1:12976006-12977308 GCF_015228065.2 Penaeus monodon
TCTAAATAAAAAAGCAAGCAAGCAAAAGGGAAAGGGGGAGGGCCAAAAAGGTTTCAATTAACAGAAAAAGTTAAAAAGGGAAAAAAATACAAGAATACCCCAAAAGTTTCAAAACAGGAAACCACAAGCAGTACGAAGGGAAACTAAAAATAAAAAAAAAATATTTAAAAAAAAAAAAATCAAAAAATAAAAAAGGGAAAAAAGGAAAAAAATGAAAAGCGGAAACAAAAGGAATAAAGAGGAGGAGGAGAGGTCGTGAAACACGGTCAAGGCGACAAGAGTGGTTCGAGGCTCTTGAGAGACGGATTGGCCGAACGAAGACGCCAGTGACAAATACATGGGACGGCCGCGCAGCAAATGCCAAAGGACGAGGGAAATGGGAGAAAGGAGACGAGGGGGGAGGGGGGAGGGGGAGGTGGAGAAAGGGGGAGGGGGAGAAGGGGGAGGAGAAGGAGGGGAGAAGGGGGAGGGAGAACGGAGGAAGGGGGGGGAAGGAGGAAGGGGGGGGAAGGAGGGAGGTGAAGGAAGGAGAGGAGAGGACGGGAACGTGGGAAAAGGGAGGAGAGCGGAATAAGGGGAGAAGAGAAGGAAAGGAAAGGAGAGGAGAAAAAGGGAGGGAGGGAATAGCAGAAAGGAGAGGAGGAAAGCGAGGAGAGAAGGAAGGAGGCGAGAAGGAAGGAGTGCATGAGGAAAAGCGAGGAGAGTGGAGAAAAAGGAAAGAGAGAAGGAGCAGGAAGGAGAAAGACGAGAGAGGAGAAAAGCAAATTCACGGAAGAGAGAGAGAGAGCAAAGACGGAAAGCGAGAGGAACGTAGGAAGGCAAGACGTAGAAGAGGGAGAAATAAAGAGAACGTAGATAAAAGAAGACAAAAAAAGAAAGAAATGAAAACGAGAAAGGTAATATAAAGAGAGAGAGAAAAAAACAAACATAAAACACACACAAACAAACGGTTTCAAAGAACACACGACAAACAAAAAACTTGAACAGAAGACATAACAGAATACCAAGAAAAGTAAATAAGAAAGAAAACGCCGAGGTGCCTGGTTATGGCAAATTGACAAGAGGAAGTAGCAAAATCTGGCGAAGAAAACGGGAGCGACGTCATTTTCACGGTCTGGCGGGAGGAACCGGCGGAGGCAGGCGCGAGCCGGGGAATTTGGAAACAAATAAGGGCGGTGCGGAACGAGGTGGGAAAAGGTCTCTTTCACGCTTTTTTTTTACTCTGCCTTATTCTGTCTTTCTGATTATGTCTTTTCTGCCTCTTTCTCTGTCTCTCTGTCTCTCTGTTTCAATCGCTCACAA
>NC_051410.1:12977673-12977992 GCF_015228065.2 Penaeus monodon
CCCTATCTACCAATTTATCTATCTTCCACACTACCAATCTATCAATCGCTCTCCCTGTCTCCCTCCTCCTCCGTAGTGACATTCACCTTGCGCCCCCCTCACCCCTAGCCCCCTCCCTCTGACGCAAGGCACCGAGGGGGAGACACAGCCCGGCCAGGTGTCACCTTCAAACAAAGGGCGAAGAGGCTTGGTGGGGAAGGGAAGGACCCGCCTCGGACGACAGCCGCGCCCGCCGGAACATTCATTCCTCTCTCCTCGCTCGGACAGGGATGCACAAGGGCGCGCACAAACGCACGCTCGCAAAGACACGCAGACGCAA
>NC_051410.1:12978119-12978191 GCF_015228065.2 Penaeus monodon
AATATATACATTACAAATGCATACACCTGAACGGGTATGTGCACGCAAAGACTAGGAAGGTACGAGAGAAAG
>NC_051410.1:12978385-12978514 GCF_015228065.2 Penaeus monodon
AAGGGGAGGATAAAAAAAAATGGAGAAAGATATTAAGAAAGAGGGAGAAGAAAAGAGAAAGACAAAGAGACAAAACAACGATAAGAAAAGAGAGAAAGAAAAAAACATAAAAGCGAGATAAGAAACCAA
>NC_051410.1:12978565-12978745 GCF_015228065.2 Penaeus monodon
ACGCCGTAAGGCCACGCAGTCGGTTACGAGCCTTCCCGGGAAAGCGGCGCAGGCGCGGAGGGGGAGAAACTGCGAGTGAAACCATTGCTCTCAGGACGTAAAATAATGAAACGGGGAAAACCGGGGACCATATGGAGCCGACAAGGAAACGGGAATGAAGTAAGAGAATCGCACGAAAGG
>NC_051410.1:12979200-12979630 GCF_015228065.2 Penaeus monodon
CTTCGTTCTAACCACAACAGACCACAAAAGCCCAATCAGCGAGCTTACTCTCCAAACCAAATCGAAAAGTGAAAGAAAAATGCATATCCGTGAGTATTTCCTCTTTAGTGTTACATTTTTAGTCCCAAATATGGATGCATTTTAATGTATGTACAGGTAGTAAGTGTTATTTAAGATTATTAAAAATGTTTTATGTACAAGAAAACATTAAAACTTTTCCGTCACTTACCTTCTTCATAATGATGTTCGTGAGCCCCTTGAAGCGTGCATACTTTTCCTCTGGTGTCTGTAGGAAGAGTAAAAGGAGAAAATATGAATTATCATTCCTCTGGACTACTAGTAAGAAAAAAAGAAAAAAACGAAAACCGGAATCATATATATATAGCAGTATATCCGACATTATTAAAATTCGACCAAGGAATGTAAATGT
>NC_051410.1:12979665-12979798 GCF_015228065.2 Penaeus monodon
GAGACCTAGGCCCACTGCAATACGAACAGTAAACCTTCAGATCGTAATTCCGAGCACAGGCCCCAAAACAACGCTATATTATGCTTTCTTCCCGACCCAAAATTACGTTGCCAAACACACGCCCGCGCTGGCT
>NC_051410.1:12980087-12980163 GCF_015228065.2 Penaeus monodon
GAGTTTTTACGATGAAATATTTTTAGAGAGAATAACCGTATATGTATATGTATTTTTTTTTTTTTCAAATTTGTTA
>NC_051410.1:12980217-12980308 GCF_015228065.2 Penaeus monodon
GTCGACTCACTATGATTATGCTATTTGATTATGAGGCACATGTCCACTTCCGGTTCTTTTTATTTACCTAACGGATACTGTATAAGGGTAT
>NC_051410.1:12980624-12981135 GCF_015228065.2 Penaeus monodon
ACAACAACAATAATAAAAGAATTAATAAATAAAACACTTATTAAAATATACAGAATCTTTAAGCTATTTTTAATACTTACGTGAATGCATGCAGATAACACATACTTATGTAATTTTTTCAACACGAAAATTGAAAATCGGTGCTCTCCCATAGCATTTACTGGCATTAACCTCTCGAACATTATCAAAACCCATATAAAAAATGTACCGGATCACAAAAGCGGATATCATCGCCCTGTTCACACACATGTAAATTGGGCCAAAGCTCTTAAAAACATTCGAGTGTAATGCTCACAAATGGTCCGTCAGTAATGGAATAAATCACGGTCCAGCATCACGGAACTCCGCTGAGCCAGCGACCCACTCGACTGAACACCGGCGCTCATAAATTCACGAACCCATTTCGCCGTTTTTTATTTCGTGTTCTTGTTTTGTTGTTGCCGTGGTTATTTCGAATGGTTGTTTGTCTATTCTCATCCGTATTGATTTCGGAATAAGGAGCCCTTTTCGA
>NC_051410.1:12981177-12981488 GCF_015228065.2 Penaeus monodon
AACAGCTGTTTGCTAAATTTCATTCATGGTTGTTTCTAAACATATCTACACACACCTTAGGGACCATTCTTAAATCTACGCTTTCATTCATAAAACCTTTGACGTCCAACTTACCAGTCGGGTGGAGCAGCGGAGGGACGGGTACCATATGACGTCCATGAGAGCATGGTGCGCCCACACGCCCGAACACCCAGCACACCCACACGGACCTCACCACCGCCCACCGACGCCCCGGTACTCGCGTGGGCGTGCGTACGTCATGGCTACGAAATTATGCTCTATCGTTTGACAGGAGGAACAAGGAAACGTGG
>NC_051410.1:12981520-12981997 GCF_015228065.2 Penaeus monodon
CGTGCACAGGGAAGGAACTCTGGAGTGACTTTGTGGGCGTGATCTTCGAGGTACAGGTACAGTGGTTCATGTACCGGTCTCACTACAAGGTCTACAAGTTCTAGTCACACACCCGACTTCACCTGCCATTCAGGTGGTCGCCCAGGCAGTGGGAGGGCAGCCTTTCCTCCATTGCTTGTGCCAGATCGGTCCACTGGGAATTTTCCTCGCGCCCGAACACTGCACTGTCGCTGGCCGTATGGATTATCGCGTCATGATGTTGACTAAATATAGCAAAGCCCGTATTTATCTACTAGTTCATTCATTCTTTCTATTGCGAAATGAACAAAGTCGTTATCATAACTCCATTTGCAGACGAAAAATATCTAGTATCCTAATATCCCCGTGGCATGTCCTCACCCCAAGTCCCCGGGCCCTGGAGTCTCAACGCAACCACAAGCTCACGTGCTGACACACAGATTCCACAGGCAATCGATA
>NC_051410.1:12982189-12982535 GCF_015228065.2 Penaeus monodon
CACGGACGAGAAATATCAATAAAATTAATAAAAACAGCTCACCTAACACGACCCCCAAATACCCACAAATCCCCCACAATGGCGGCCCTCCACGCCACGGATAACCCGCAGTCCACTCCAGCCTTTCGTAAACCTGCCTCTATTAACGACCCTATACTTGATCCCCTAAGGTAGCCCCTTTGATCCCGCGCTTTTGGGGGGTCCGATCCTTCGCGATCACACGGGAATCCTATAACGACCTCCGCTGAGTCTACACGGCGCTTATACATACCCCTCGACAAGCGCCAGGTCAAGCACCCAGGGCAATGGCGCCTCGTTAACGCTCGGGGGGAGGAAGTGCAGGGGC
>NC_051410.1:12982660-12982755 GCF_015228065.2 Penaeus monodon
CTGATACGAGGCTGGAGCAGCAGCGAGAGAGTCATCAGAGTGGGACAATATGGCAGCCCTACACAAATCATCTTTCATATCAGGTCACAACAAAC
>NC_051410.1:12982901-12983190 GCF_015228065.2 Penaeus monodon
AGCCTGGTAAAAAAGACAAAAGGCGGGGACAGAAGATTTGGGAAGACGGAAAATAACAGAGGAAAGACGACTTCGGATGGAGGAGACGAAGAACAGAGAAGAGCAAAAAAACACAAACTGAGGGAAGAGGGCTCGGGAAGAAGGAGATAATGATGAAATGAGTTAAAGCTTGTAAAAAAAAGATAGGAAGGGGACGAAGGAGACGAGAAAGAAGCCACGGGAAGGACGTGATGACGAAAGGACTGGACAGGGTTAAGAATGCTTCAGCAAGGAATGAAGAGAGAGAGAG
>NC_051410.1:12983229-12983804 GCF_015228065.2 Penaeus monodon
CAGACCCCGACACACCGAGCTCGGTAACGCAAGCAGCAGCGACGGGGAAATCGAGAGCGAGCTGGACTCCCGACGAGAAACAAGCAAAACAAGAATTTCAGGAAGGGACAGGAGAACGCCTGGGGAACAGCTGCCTGAATGAACTGATATTGGGGGCCAGGTGCTGTATGTAAGTGCGGGGGAAGGGGTGGGAGGAGGAGGCGACCTGGGAGGGGTAAGGGGTGCATGGGTGAGGGGAGGGGTAAGAGGGGGGGTGCCCTGGTTTCGCCGACTCTTACTGCCTCTTACATTATTCTATATATTCCTTGAGGAATAAATATTCCCTCCAGTAAATAGAATAAAATGTCAATCGTGATCAGGCATAGAAAACGAGCAAGCGACAATCACTGAAATACATTGCATACGTTTTCTTTACCAATGGCGATCTATTGTCGACGTATAAAAGCAATCAGAGGATCCATTGTCTCTTTATAAGGACGCTTATAGCTTTTCCAAACACCAAGAAAGCAATAATAAAAGAATACACAAAGGGTGAAAAATAACACGAGAATAATAAGGTTGGACTTGTGCCTCGG
>NC_051410.1:12983866-12984004 GCF_015228065.2 Penaeus monodon
TGAACGAGCTAGAAGGAAACCCGAGTTTACCAACAACAAAAAAATAGTCTGGAAAGAGAGAGACGGAAAAAAACTGTGGCTGACTTCTGGCATTGTATGCTCGACTCGACTGAACAACAACACGACAAAGGCAGAACT
>NC_051410.1:12984027-12984171 GCF_015228065.2 Penaeus monodon
TTAACAACGTCCACTTTTCAACCTCCTACAAACGGGAGAGTACACACTGGCCCTCGACAAGGTCAAGGAGGCAGACCGTGGTTACCAAAAACCTTGCAGATGCTTCCAGAACCCTCCAGGCGAACCCTACACTCGGGAGAACAA
>NC_051410.1:12984220-12984309 GCF_015228065.2 Penaeus monodon
ACACATAAGGCACTCTTTCCCCCCACCCCCCGCCCCCCACTGCTGCAGCAGACTCTCGCGTTAAGCACAATGCACTGTTCCTGGGCCTA
>NC_051410.1:12984348-12984448 GCF_015228065.2 Penaeus monodon
TCGCCGTTGTGTGTGTCTGTCTACCTCTTTCTCATTTTAGCAATGTCTGGGTTTTGTTTGTTGAGTCTGTATGCCACTCTCTCTTTCACTTAATCACTTA
>NC_051410.1:12984560-12984709 GCF_015228065.2 Penaeus monodon
CGTTCTCCATATCCCTAACAAATATCCTACACTAAGGGAAATTGTACCCAAAAGTCGTTCCTGACGATCTGCTATTCGCTCCCCCTTCCAAAAAAAAAAAAAAGCACAAACAACAATGACTAAAAATATAGATTAAAAAACTGCCTTTT
>NC_051410.1:12984741-12984990 GCF_015228065.2 Penaeus monodon
TCACCATCGCCACACTCAAACAGTACCTTCGCGTCTTGCCCTCCGACAACAATGCCCGCCGGGAAAAAAACTAATTTGAACTTGAGGAGAAACGGGAGAATGAAAAGACACAAAGCAGGGAGAAGGACGAATCTTGCTTCAGCCAGGTAACCCTCACCCATTTCGAAAGGGACTTATCAAGGCTTTGCGTGACAGCGGTATTTGTTTACAAGTGTTCGATGTGTGTTGTGAACAGCAACTCATTTCTTT
>NC_051410.1:12985223-12985685 GCF_015228065.2 Penaeus monodon
GAAACTTTCTGCTTGGGGAAACAAACATTGAGACTTTTTCTCTTTTACCTTTAAAACAGCCCAAAATCTTCGCGTTGGCAAACAATCAAGCAAGGAAAGAAATAAAGTGCTATCAAGTATGTTCATAACTAATTGCATGAGCTGGATTAAACAAGCAAAATTACGAGGAAAAGCTTCTCCTTGCTCGACCAAAGCCCCGGGCACACTGCGCAAATAAATATTACAATACAAATGTAAAGAATATCAAAACAAAAGAAATTGCATAATCAGGAGCAAGTCGGACATGTAAAGATCAAGATATTTCTCACACAATAGCGTCACCTTCACCCTTTCCCCTCAGTCGGACAGCACAGACGCGCGCAGAAAGCATACGTGCACACACACACACACGCGCACTTTATTGCTTTATCAACCTCTCACTCTTTTTCTTACCTTCTTCCCTCTTCTCCTCCTCCTTCCTTC
>NC_051410.1:12986031-12986474 GCF_015228065.2 Penaeus monodon
CCGTCTCTCCCTCCCCGTCTCTCCCTCCCCGTCTCTCCCTCCCCGTCTCTCCCTCCCGTCTCTCTCTCCCCGTCTCTCTCTCCCCGTCTTACTTGTTTTTTCTCTCTTACTCAATTTTTCTCTTACTCACTTTTTCTCTCTTACTCACTTTTTCTCTCTTACTCACTTTTTCTCTCTTACTCACTTTTTCTCTCATTCACTCTTTCCCCTTCATACACACTCGGTCAATCCTTCTCACTCTCTCCCTCCCTCTCCCTGCCCCCTCTCTCTTTCCCTCCCTTCCCCTTCCTCTCTCCCCTTCCCCCTCTCTCTCCCCCTCACTCCATTCCAATCACGTTCCCTTGCCCTCATCACTCCACCGAGTAGACGTGCCATTAACCTGACTGACTCTCCCGGAGCAATCAGTCATCATGAGTCAACCGCTAGCCCTAGCTGGGGTCGAA
>NC_051410.1:12986955-12987132 GCF_015228065.2 Penaeus monodon
AGGAGGCTGGTATTCGCAAAGGCAAAATGCTAATTATGTGAAAAAGATTATCGGGAAATGCCGATAATTAAACAAAACGTGTAAGGAAAAAGAAAGGTGGAGAAGCCGAATGGTGGAAGAGGAGGAGAATGGAACGTAATAAACACAGGGACCAAGGTAATGCCGAAACGTGGGAAG
>NC_051410.1:12987162-12987359 GCF_015228065.2 Penaeus monodon
CGCCAACTAAGTAATCGAGGTCAGTTCGCTGATAAATAAAATCGATCCTGTCAACATAATGTTTAAAAGCATGCACTGGCACACACAAACAAGTAAAAATAGACGTGCCTTCGCCTCACAAATACACAAACAAGGACATGCCGGACGCCCCCCCCCCTTCCTCCTCCCTCAAACAAACACAGAGAACACGCAGATTG
>NC_051410.1:12987400-12987658 GCF_015228065.2 Penaeus monodon
ACATTATCATGACAACACTAATTCAAAATCACTCGTCGACACCAGAAAGAACGAACCTCCTTTAGAGACACTCCTTGGAACGGCCTCACCTTCGTAATCTCATTCAATTGTGCTCCGAAAATAAACACACGCGAGAGGTCTGGATAAATGCCGAGATGATGTTGGCGGTAAAAGTGAAGACGTAATAATGATGAAGGCAATGCTGGATATTACGTTATTAGAATCATTACTAGTAGTGGTAGAAGTTGGAATAATAAT
>NC_051410.1:12987915-12988376 GCF_015228065.2 Penaeus monodon
TAGTACTACAAAGCATCAGAGATAGAGATACAAACTGCAAGACCAGTTGCTACAGCAATGCACACGACCCTCAGCCGCCCTGAGGGAAGGAGGGTTTGGGACAATGATGAGACCAACGAGGAAACCCCCCCCCCCCGCCTCCTCCTCCTTCTTCGGGGGTTAATGTTCAATCTCCTGACTAATAATGGTGGGAGGAGTCTTCGCGAAAAGAATTTATTTTTACGTTTTAGGAATTCCTGTACGTCACTTTCTTTCGTTTTTCATCCGGGAATGTGATAACATTTGCGTAGATGTGTTAAGCAGGTGCGACGTTGATTTTTATGTGTAAAAAAAAAACCTACGGCTATAAAACATACGTATATCACAAATAACAAGCATGAATTCGTAACTATAGAAAACAGCCTTTGTGTTTTGCCGATCTGATTGTTCGCGATATCAATTAAAGCATTATGCAGCACCGA
>NC_051410.1:12988468-12988538 GCF_015228065.2 Penaeus monodon
ACTATTACTTATTAAAACTTCATGCTCATTTTGTTCCAGGTGCCTTCCCTCCCCTCTCCACCGATGACAC
>NC_051410.1:12988584-12989139 GCF_015228065.2 Penaeus monodon
AAGTCTCTCCATCCAACCGCCCTCAGGCACTATAATGGATCTGACATTTACCTGACATTCAGCGAGCCTCGAGCCCGACTAGTGGAGTGTGCGTCGGCCACCGTGGAGCACTTACGACATTTTTCGCCCGGCGATGTCATCCGGAAGGGTTGGTAAGGGCCAGCGTGTTTTGGTAGCGCAAGGGTGAAGGTACTTCGGTATGAGAATGGGACTATTGCTTGGGAGACAACAAGTAGCACAAGGATGTAGACGTTTGAGAGAAACAAAAAATATATATATAGTCAAGAAATGTTTTCGTGATGGCTTAAGTGTGAGGGTGCCAGGGTGATACAAATCTTTGGCTGCAACACGAGCGAAGTTGTAAAAGCTTCCGACGAGGTGGCGTAAGGGTGAGAGAAGTCTGACCCAAAAGAGAGTCAAAGCGGGCAGGCAATCCGAAAGCGCTGGGCAGATCTCCGTTGATTTATTATTCAAAGGCCATCTGCCCACACCACGGCGAAAGGAATAGACGTGGAGCTCACTAGCCTTTTTTTCTGGGGGGAGGTCGATAAAGGG
>NC_051410.1:12989245-12989360 GCF_015228065.2 Penaeus monodon
TGCAAGGTTAAATGAGGTGAGGTTGATACGTCTGGCGTGAGGTTGAACACGATCGGGGAAGGCAGGCGTTGTTTCGTCATGTGAAAGGCTCTTTAGGATCGGATTTACAGCTGGC
>NC_051410.1:12989422-12989697 GCF_015228065.2 Penaeus monodon
GAGAGTAAGCTGGTGTTAGGAAGGCGGGTATTAAAACCTCATACATTATTCACTCCTGCATTCAGCTGGCCCCGCCCACCGTGTCTCGCAGAATGCACTACCGGTAATTTCGCGGCTCCAGCACTCACTTTATCTTTGCACGCACGTCTCGCCCGGAGCACGTGGCGCGAACCGAGAGCTCGCAAGAAGCAAAAATTAGGGAAGAGGGAAACGCGAAACATGAAGGCGATATTGTTTGTGTGTTTGGCACGCGCTCTTTCGCCAGACTTTGCGCT
>NC_051410.1:12990408-12990527 GCF_015228065.2 Penaeus monodon
CCGCACAATTACGCCAGCCACGAAATTGTTGCAATTACCTCCATCATCAATAGAACATCAATATCGCTGATCACTAATAACGCGGAAGGGAAAAATAATAAAATAATCTCAACAAATAA
>NC_051410.1:12990585-12991108 GCF_015228065.2 Penaeus monodon
TTGTCGTGATAGACTCTTGTGGTCTCGGAAAATCTCGCGAAATGCGGTTTTTGACGACAGCATAAACCGATCTCACCTGTGCTAAGCCAATGGAACTGTTTATTTGCTCTCAATTCACTTTTGAAACTATTGATTCGTATTTTCTGGGTATTTTCGCCAACTTATATTGAGATACTTATGACGTTCTGCGGTGGTGGAATGGGGGGAATGGGAGGAGAGGGAAGGGGGGGGCAATTAAGAAAGTCATTTAGATTTCCTTCCCGAGTGCTTGGGAAACAAACGGAGAGAAAGGAGCAACTCCTTGAGAAATCCAACCCAGGAGCACCAAATACCCCCCTCCCCCATATGTCAGGCCAACCCTCCCCCACCCCACTATCTTCTACCCACCTTCCCATCCCCCCCCCAGCAACCCCCCACCGGATGGCACAGTGGCGACCTGGTATGTTACTGCTTCTCATAATCCTCGCCCACACAATGCTGTGCATGCTGAACCTCCTCGAACAAAAGGGTTGACACGTTGCAG
>NC_051410.1:12991352-12991551 GCF_015228065.2 Penaeus monodon
CCTACGCCCCATTATCACATCTACCCCTCGCTCCCTCCCTCCCCCCATCGTCTCATCGAGTTGCGTCATAGGCATCGATCCTCTCCAGCAACATTTTTCAAAGTCGTTCACAGGCCCAATCGATCGGCAACAAACTTAACACTATCTCTTTTTATTTCGCCCTCTTCCTTTCTTTCAATTCTCCGAATCCTCTCTTTCT
>NC_051410.1:12991821-12992072 GCF_015228065.2 Penaeus monodon
GAATTCCAAAAGGTTAATTACTCAATAAAACATTTCAACACTCCGTAGATCGAGTTATGGACGAGAGGGAAATACCATTAAACTGTTAACCTGAAGGGGGAGGAAGCTCGGAAGATGAGAATGAAAAAAGCGAGAGGAAGATACGGAAAGTGGGAATAGAGGGGGAAGAGATATAAAGAAATGATGGAGGAATGAATGAAGGGAGAGGAGAAGATTAAAAGAGTGAATTGCGCGAAAAAAGAGATTGAGGA
>NC_051410.1:12992337-12992423 GCF_015228065.2 Penaeus monodon
ACGCAAAGGAGTTTGATCTTGAATATATTTCTCGGAACGAAGTATCAAATGAAATTTCCTAGAATACATCTCCAACGTGCGTCAAC
>NC_051410.1:12992458-12992526 GCF_015228065.2 Penaeus monodon
CATTTCAATACATTTTTTCGTACACACCTAACCACAACCTCCCGACTATTTAGAACGCCAAAATGACC
>NC_051410.1:12992566-12992821 GCF_015228065.2 Penaeus monodon
CGGGAGAAACGGAAGAACTCCAAGAAGAAAGACGAAGCAAGAGAAGGGGAAAAGCCGCGGACACTCGAGTCCGCGAAGGATCATTTCCACTTTCGGTCCCGCCCGCCACTGTCCTCCTCCTGAAGGCGAAGGAGCCATCGATTCCCGATATTATTTGAGCGTTGTATCCCTAAGAAGCCCTAGGTCGCGTATCGCATTATCTGGCCTCCTTCAGCGCCTCGAAGGTAAACATTTCCCCGAACGGCTTGTCTCTCG
>NC_051410.1:12992880-12993199 GCF_015228065.2 Penaeus monodon
GCCCTTGTGATTACTGCCCTCGACGCCTCTCTTCTTTCGGCGCTATTTGTCTTTCTCGTTTATTCTCGTTTAGTTCTATTTGCTTTGTTTCCGTCTTCCTCCTCGGCTGTTTTCCTTCTATTTTCCCCTTGTTGAATCGTCGATTTTCTTTAATATTCTTTCCTTATCCTTCCTCCCATTTTATTTCTGTCTATGACTTTTTGTTCACTTTGTATCAACTTCTTTTCTTATCCTCCCCCCTTCCTGCACTTATCCACTATTTTCTTATCTTACGCATCCTCCACATTCGCGATATCCTATTGTATTCTTCTATATACAT
>NC_051410.1:12993494-12993674 GCF_015228065.2 Penaeus monodon
TTTACTTTTTTTTCTTCGTTAAGCCAAAAGCAGTTTTTCCGGAGAGCACAAAGGATATGACGGCCTGCCACGACCCGCTTCCGAACACGTGTTTTACTCTTGCCTTTAATTAAGACCTGCCATATCTGGCTCGATTAGGAAAAGAACGCCAGCGATTCACTCAGGGATAGTGCTCTACCT
>NC_051410.1:12993926-12994311 GCF_015228065.2 Penaeus monodon
GAGTGTGTGTGTTTGCGCGTGCAGATATTCACGCCCATCAGCTGAGCCCGACCGCCCGGCCACTTCTAACCCCTCCTGCAACCCGCTCGTTAGGAGCAACAACGCTGAACCACTTCCAGCACAGAGTTCTGGTGCGCGCCTGCCAGAGATGTCCGGGGGAACATAAAACGATTTCTTTTTATCTCGAAATACCTCAATAAACGCCATAGCGGACAGCTGCAATAATATCAACGGCAGGTGCATCATCCACACCTGCAGGGAGCCACAGATTACATTTTATCTATGTGGGTCTTATATATATCTGTGATTGGTAGCCGTGTGGATCATAAATCTGGCGAAAAATGCCTCCTGTGATTATCTTTTTACTATTTTACGGCCGCCATAT
>NC_051410.1:12994507-12994952 GCF_015228065.2 Penaeus monodon
ATACCAAGGCACTATTCCCCCCACAACATGGGAAAGTGGCAGAAACACGTCTGGCAAGTGTTTTCAGATTTTGGCTTTTAACGCGGCGAGAGAGAAAGTAAAGAGAATTTTATATATACACCTTCCCCTCTCTTTTTTATATCACGTGAGAATTTGAAGACGAAATGAAGTTGAGAGAAAGAAATGGCGAAAAAGAACGAGAGAAAATGAAACTAAAAACCAGGGTACGTTTGTGCTTGAATAAACAATGATTAACGGATAAATAACACAACGTAAATGCTGACTCTTACTCTATACGCAAATTCACCAATAAATGAATAAATCATCAATGCAAAATAACTAAAATGTTGGCAAAATCTAATAACGTAAAGAAATATTCGCTTATTTGTAAAATTTCAAATAGGTCATGCAGAAGAGGAGACACATAGATGGGGGAGTGAGTGAA
>NC_051410.1:12995050-12995375 GCF_015228065.2 Penaeus monodon
AGATATAAAAAGAGAGTAATATAAAGAACGAAAAACAAAGAAAAAGTAATTTAGCTTCGTCCGGGGAGGAGCAAGGTGCCTGCTGGACCCATCTTAAACTCGCCATCATATTTTCCCCCACAACACTATAAACCAGCTCCGGCCGTCACTCCATCTTATCAACACTATCAATCATCTCTAATCGTTCCTGGTTCACTCTTCCTCTTCCTAAAGTAATAAATCAGGTTTTTAGTCCATGTAAACGACAGATCCTCGGTGGAAGCTGAACAAACTGACTAACATTTTGCTGAAAAATTCATGTTTATGCAAACAACACGATGGGAAA
>NC_051410.1:12995698-12997064 GCF_015228065.2 Penaeus monodon
CCCTAACCTTCCCTCTTCACAAAAAGATAAACATCCCCCCCACTATAATCTCGCCCTCGACCGAACCGCTTTCACAGTCCTAATCGGTCTTTGTTTACGCGCCGACGATACACACACATCATTGGTCTCGCGTCTTGAGATGAATGGAAACCCACAGAGGGAAAATTACATTAGCATCTCCGAGGCGGCGTCAAAGGCCCCGTTGTACCCCCCCTTCTCTCTATTCCTTCTCTTCCTCGTTAACTTCCTTTTTTTTTTGTCTTTGTCTATCTCCTCTCCGGTATTTTTTTTTCTTGTTTCTTCTATTCCTAAGCCACTTAAATATAAACAACCATCCCTCTCCCATCCTTATTTTTTCTCCCCTCTAAACCTAACCATAAGTCACCTGGCGATACGTGGAGCCGCGTCGGGGAGAAGAGTAATGAGCAGAAATGGGAATCCAAAATATATAAGATAAAAAATTGAGAGCGGGGACACACACACATAAATCAGGAAAATAAACAGAGCCGTGAGCCCAATGAGCCCGATGAAAAAATAACAAATTGAATAGCAAGGACTGCTTGAGATATTGCCTGCGCTATTGACAATCTCCGGTTTGCTTAATTGGCGAGAGGAAGGGCCTAAATTCGTCTTCTTAACGAGTAATGCGACTCAGACACATGGAAAATATTTTTTTTCGGTAGAGATAAAAAGTACTTGTTAATTGGAACTCCTCATTAGCGCTCAAAAACACCTAAAAATATTCCCTTTGTTAAGGAAATGACATACAATTAAATAAATTTTCAGTCTCGATGAGCCAAAAGCACCGGGCTAGAATAAACACAAACCAACGACAAGAGCAAAATATCTTCTCTTAAATTCCTTCGCCTCTTGTGATATAAGTTATTTAAATGTGGAGCCGCATATCCGTAGAGTTTACACCACGCTCCCATAAGTTTTGAGGGTATTTTGCTTACTTTATGAATCGTCTTTCTCTTTTGGCCTTTTTACTTTTTATCCTACCACCTCACCCTCTCCTACGAACACACGCACACAGAGGCGGGCACACACTTTCAAGCACATTAAACACACTTCGCAAAGCAAATGCTTGAATTTGAACATAATTATAACTTCCACTAAAATTTTTATTCTGCTCTACAAAAAAATAAAAATAAAAAAGGGAATATTCTCAAGACAAACGACACATTTTCCGAAGTATGAAATTTCGTCCTAAAATAAAGATCGTTCTAAGGACAAACAGCCGCAAATTTCCCCCCAAAATGAAATTTTAACTTTGACAAAAAAGGAGAGAGGAAAAGAGGGGAAAACCAGCCTTGCAATATACACAAGTTCACTCAGGGATAGTGCTCTACCTCTCACTCTTAGT
>NC_051410.1:12997197-12997466 GCF_015228065.2 Penaeus monodon
GTTCGGCCGGGTGATCGTAAGGTCTGAGAAATTCCAACTTTTTACGAGATCGCCGTGTGGATCAAAGGAGTAAGTCGCCAAAAACCTCTTTCTGACAACTTCCCGAGGAAATGGATTTATCAAATTACTCCTTCCGAAGTTGCTATCTCAGTCCAGTGTAAATTCTAGCTAACTCGGTGTGGGAATTGACTGGCATCGGTAAATAGGATCCGGCCAATGACGCCTATGCAATATTAAGGGCCAATGAAGACTCTCCTCTTTCCTTAAAG
>NC_051410.1:12997975-12998242 GCF_015228065.2 Penaeus monodon
TCCAAAAAAGAGAAGCAAGTCTGCCTTTGACCTGGAACGCCTGAAGTCACACGCCCGTGACTTAAGGGCGGCTACAAGACATAACTGAGATCTGGAACTGACATTATTATGACGTGACTTTTTACGGAACATTAACGTTCGCCCAAGGGATATCAACTGATTAACATTAAATGAACTCGTTAACTAGATGGCAGACCGTCTAAGCAGAGGAACGGTAAAAATACACAAACACAAACACACGCGATCGCGATCGCGAGCGCGCGAGCG
>NC_051410.1:12998593-12998994 GCF_015228065.2 Penaeus monodon
ACTGAACATTACAAGCGATTGCCGTAACACCGTCGTTGATCTGATAAAAGCGACGACTCATGCATTTTCCAACACTGAATCTTCCAGATTAAGCTTAGTGAATAAGCCTAGACCGTGTCCATATCACATACACTATCAAAGCGTAACAAAAGAAGAGGGAAAAGGAAACAGAAAAAAAGAAAAAGAAAAAAAAATACAGCAAAATGTAAGAAAATGCAGAGAAAAAAAGTAAAGAGAGAAAATGGAAGACAAGTCAAACACAAGAATGGCGATAATAAAAATAAAAAAATACATAAATAAATTAATAAAGGAAAAAGAGAGAAAGTAACGAGTGAAAAAAAATGAACACTGAAACGGGGGGGGGGGAGACAAACTACAAAATACCCTAATACACAAGAAGG
>NC_051410.1:12999065-12999262 GCF_015228065.2 Penaeus monodon
GCTCGCAAAGACTGGCTATCGCGCCTCTTCCTCGCTGTTTGACCTCAGCCTCCATGTGTGTTTACCTTCGACAAAGACCATCATCTCAAGTCATCTATCTCTCAAAAGCTGCTGAACCCGAGGAGCCCAGAGTGCGAATTCTGTTTCCCGAAATTATTACTATTTTCCAGTCTGATTTTCCGAAAAAGCAGTTAATA
>NC_051410.1:12999295-12999418 GCF_015228065.2 Penaeus monodon
AAAAAAAAATCTAGAAGTTCAAATATTAGAAATATAATTGTCTCTTGCAGAACGGTGACCTACTTATAATGATGATAATATTAATAAAAACCAACTAATGCATACAGTTCATTACACATACAA
>NC_051410.1:12999498-13000180 GCF_015228065.2 Penaeus monodon
CAATAAACATATGCACAGGTATATGCATATGAAAACGCACTCAAGTAAAAGCCTCGCTGACGGTAATCACAAACTCCATCGCTTTAATCCCCGTATCTCACGTAGCACCGTCCCGATCGAGAAAAAATATTCTTTGAAGTTTGTTCAAGCAAACAGTTTCGGAGTTAATAATCCATGCCAGGAGGACGCGCGTGACACCCTTAAGCAGCTCCCCCCCTCCCATCCCCTTGATCAGATCCTGTTCCCCATCATTTTCTCCCACTCCCTTCCCCTACTCCTCCCCCTCCCCTTCCCTCTACTCCTTCCCCTCCCCCCACTCTTCAATCGTCTCATCCCCTTCGCCCTTTCGCACCCCTCCCTCTCCCTCTTCTTTTGCTCACCCTATCTCTTCCCCCTCTTATCCGCCCACCCACCCTGCACTCCGCCTTCCTCCATCCCTCTCCCAACCACTCCCCCTACCCCCTCACCCGCCTAATGCTCGTATGGCCTAAACGACGTAATTAACGGCAACTTGAAACACATAAATCGGTACCGCGTATGCAAACAAGGCGGTCACTCGATCATGAATCATTTATGAAGGAATAAAAATGGTGACGAGGGGAGGGGGGAGGGCACTATCAAAGGGCGACTAAGTTTGCGTTTTTTTATGAGGGAAGTGAAAATGAAGACAAAGAAAAAATAG
>NC_051410.1:13000391-13000505 GCF_015228065.2 Penaeus monodon
CAAAGACGACACAAAGAAGTATCGATTACGTAAAACAATAAAGAAAAAAGAAAAGAACGAACATAATCAGCCAATGAGAGGATATCCCGGCCATATCGGATGAGCAAAGGTGAC
>NC_051410.1:13000819-13000919 GCF_015228065.2 Penaeus monodon
TCCTCCGCCTAATCCCTCGTCATGACGTGTGCCGTGACCGGTAATAAGAGCAGCTGCTTGACCATCGGTTCTGTACTAGTTAGTGCGTAATGATCACGCT
>NC_051410.1:13001065-13001227 GCF_015228065.2 Penaeus monodon
GGCCTCTCATCCAATTAAACGAAATCCGGCCTTTTAGCTTTTCCTTCTTCAAGAAACACATTAACCCTGCTATCACTCACCAAGACGGCAACACTGCCCATCCTCCTGCTGCCGCGCCGTCGGATGTCAGAAATGGCAAGAGCGCGAGGTGCGTAATCCGAT
>NC_051410.1:13002104-13002183 GCF_015228065.2 Penaeus monodon
ACACCAATCACCACGCCCTTGACCGAACCATACTCTTCCCACGCCCTCTCGAAAGCACACGGAGAAGGCCGTCAGCGCT
>NC_051410.1:13002355-13002459 GCF_015228065.2 Penaeus monodon
GGGGGGGGGAGACCTATAGCACCGCTTATCTTCATCCTCTTCACTTCATCTCGGTCTAGAAAAATTACAGGTTCCATCCGCTCCTCAAACGACACCTATGACAC
>NC_051410.1:13003083-13003905 GCF_015228065.2 Penaeus monodon
GTCGCTCTATGTGTCTTTGCGCGCGAAAAGTCCGGTTTCATAAAAGTTCAAAGGCAAAGAGAGGGGCAAGGAATCGAAAGGGTGGAGGGTCACCGAAGAATTAAAATGAGGAAGGAAAGGGAAAAATCCGGAAACAAACTTGGCGATCAGGTAAATAGATTCACGTCGAAAACCCTTCGCATTCCGATTGATTCTTGTAAAGCGAGAGAAAGTGAAAGAAATAAAGAAGGAATTGGGGGCAGAGGAAAATCCCTCGGAGAACAGGACTAAGGCCCACACGAAACAGCAGCGACAGGAGCGAACGAAGCCAGTTTCAGGCCAGACTCGCTTTCCCTTTCGTCTGGGAAGGAAGGAAGGAAGGCGAGGCGCTCTGGCTGCCGAGAAATATTGGCCAGAAACCAGAATGTGATAAATCCAGGTTAAGGCACAGCGGACATAAATATTAAGCTCGACACGCCACAAATACAGTCACGGGCGTCTCTAGAAGCTAGCCGTGGTAGGAGAGAATTCCGTATGCAAGACCGCCTGTCTGTGTCTGTCTGTTAGTCTCCCAGCCTCTCTCTGGCGACGTGCCTGCCTTGTTGTCTGCCCGTGGCCACGCGTGCGTGTGATCGCGTCACAAGGCCGACACACACTTCTGTCATTCATAACTCGGCTGCTGTTTTCGTTCCACGGCCTGAGACATGACAACGGCCTCCTCCCGCCTGGCACCTTTTCCACCACGGTCGAGAGTGCCTCTCTCGACGTTACCGTTGTTCCCTACTCCACTAAAACGTCGACATCACTCCAAACCCTTCACTCTCGTCCCCTCGCCTCTCGAAT
>NC_051410.1:13003942-13004229 GCF_015228065.2 Penaeus monodon
ACAATATCTGCATAATTAATTCATAAACAAGGGGCTGGGAATTCGCACAAAACGGGTTACATTCACTCCCGATTACTAACTCGATTTCTCATGATTTCCTTCGTTACCTTTCTTTCGACACTCTCTTCCCCCTTCCCCCTTTCCTGTTCCCCAGTTCATCCCCAACGCGATCCCTCGAGTTTATCATACAAAGAATAACAAGCAAAATCGAATCCCCAATCAAATTATTTCGATTCGAATGGCTCTCCCACACATCACGAATCACGAGTGTTCCAGCCCTTACTCTT
>NC_051410.1:13004349-13004527 GCF_015228065.2 Penaeus monodon
AACCTCGGACGCAGTAGGAACCACACCAAACGCAGGTCCGCGGGTGACTGAGAAGCGGTGACGGGCGGACTGAGGTGGCGAGACCTGGCAACCCCGTCAAAGGTAGACAAGACGAAGGATGAACAACGCTTGTCCGCCGCCGCCGCCACGCATGGCTACGTCGTGTGTGTCCGAGGGA
>NC_051410.1:13004767-13005179 GCF_015228065.2 Penaeus monodon
CATTCCCTTCGCGCCGCATCCTACTTCTTGAAACAATTCACCAGCCACAGCGCGGAGGTTACAATAATAACATACAACATATACATTTTCCATTCATAAAAACTTCGGCTCATAAATACATATAAGGTAAGACATGTTAAATCTCGTAGATGCTAACCTAGATGCATGAATTGCCAATGCTAATTTAACAGCATTTACAACCCATAAATCACGGATATGTATTTTTTTTTTTAGTTCGTTAAGTGTAGTTTAAAGTATATATTTATAGTCTTCTGGTAGCCTATATTTCACAGCTTGTAACTTTACGTTCTGGTGATAATCCCAAACAAACAAACATTCTACTGCAACAGCAAATTACATTTCTTCAAAATGCTTTGGAATTCACGTTTAAAATACGAGGTGATAACTTTGA
>NC_051410.1:13005502-13006342 GCF_015228065.2 Penaeus monodon
CTCACATCAAGGAAGATTGCACTGAAATGGATACATATTAAACATTAACAAAAACAAGTGAATAAAAAAAATATATTGAATAACCCAATAAAAAAAAACACCACGAACAACTATCCTTTAAAATACACCCAATAACGAAAACAAATTACGTGAAAGCGAAACGAAGATGAATAAAATAAATCCATATGAAAATCTCGGCCGCGTCCGAAACTCTCACGCTTCCGCCGGTCCGAGAAATGCGTTTTCCCCCCCGAGATCAAACCCGTATCCCGGCCCCGTATTCTGACGCAGGAGGCAAGATCCCGGCAGATAGCAAATTAAAAGTCTTTGCCTTCGAGAATGGCCTTGATGTATTTAATTTTCGGCCTCAGACACAAAGGGGGAGGAGAGAGAGAGAGAGAAAGTGCGAGGGGGAAAGGGGGGTAGGAAAGACAGAAAAAGGGTAGGAAGGGGAAAGGAGGGAACGGGAAGAACGACAAGAGGTAGGGGGGGGGGGCCGGGGGCAGAGAGAAAGGGGAGGGGGAGAAGGAAAGATAAAAGGTTATGGGGAGAGGAAGAGGAAGGAGAGCAAGTGTTGAGGGAGAGGGCGAGGAGGGACATACGAGAGGAGGGGCATAGGGGGAGATAGCCAGGAGAAAAAGAGAAAAAGCAACCTCTACACAGAGAGAAGGGACAAAAAGAAAAGTCTTCGGTCAAAGGTCCTCGGCGGCCAAATCTAATTACATCCAGGTGGATAGGATCAGACTAGGATCTCCGGAATTATTTCATTACATTATCCTCATTATTTCTCTCCCCTCCACCTCTTTCTCTCCCACCCCCTTTCTTGCATTGGATTGGCTT
>NC_051410.1:13006408-13006610 GCF_015228065.2 Penaeus monodon
ATGAACCTCAAATACCTCATGCGGCATTCACTCCTACCTCACCATCCACTATATCGATCCCCACGACAATCAAGGCATCCGACAACGCTATCCCGCCGCCTCAGACATGCAAGCAAGTGACCATTCCTCGACCGTCTCTCCGTCACGCATACGCATACCATACGCATACAGGAGACACACTCAACAAACCACAGCAGCCATC
>NC_051410.1:13006664-13006833 GCF_015228065.2 Penaeus monodon
AACCAGTCACATCGCTCGATCCTGGGGCTCGGACGGGTTGGTAAAATCTATCCGTAAGAAGGGATGATCATCCATCACTTCTGGGGATCGCCTGTCAGAGGTAATACTAGGAATCTGACAAACTGGAGACATTGCGACACGAAGGAGTGCGCGAGGCGAAGCAGGGAGC
>NC_051410.1:13006895-13006970 GCF_015228065.2 Penaeus monodon
CAGTGTGAGGGCGAGAGGGAGGAGAGAATGATCCGAAGAAGGAGACCTCAAAATCTGAGGAGAGCCAGAGGTAAC
>NC_051410.1:13007262-13007464 GCF_015228065.2 Penaeus monodon
GAGAGCGGGGAAGGGAAACGAGGAACTTATAAAAAAACAAGAGAGCGTAATGGAGTGGATCAAGGAAACGCCAAAGAGCAAACAAAAGAAAAATAATTAGCAGCCAGAAAAAAAATAAATAAATACATAGAAAATACTCATTATCTAAAACTAGGGAAAAAGAAAGAGAAGAAAGATGATGCTGATAATATACTGCAGACAC
>NC_051410.1:13007591-13007780 GCF_015228065.2 Penaeus monodon
ACGTCCTAAAAAAGTAAGGGGGAAAAAAGTAAGAAGCAAGCGAGGGGAAACGTATCACCCTGCCTGCTCAAACATAACACACCCGTGATGAAGGGCGGCAGGTGAAGATTCATGACGTGATAGAGGCGGCTCAATGAACAAGCAGGAGAGGCTGTAGACGTTGCGCCGGCAAAATGACTCGTCGGAATG
>NC_051410.1:13007987-13008134 GCF_015228065.2 Penaeus monodon
CAAGGACAGGGAAAGGAGAGGCCGAGCGGAAGAGAACAGTTTTGAGAGAAAAGGAGGGAGGGAGGGAGGGAGGGGAGGGGGGGTGCCACAAGCATGGCGACACGAGGGACAAAATGAGAGGGAAAGTGCTTGAGTGAGAACACAATC
>NC_051410.1:13008755-13008836 GCF_015228065.2 Penaeus monodon
AATGAGCAACATACCTGACCTCCTTGCCTCAGCCTCCCTCAGCCCTGGAATAAAGCCCGGCGCCGGGGGGATAAATGACAC
>NC_051410.1:13008865-13009085 GCF_015228065.2 Penaeus monodon
AAAAAGGAATAAGAAGAAAAATATTAACTGCTTCCCTTTAATCCAGCCATGACAGGCAAAGCGATAGGAGCTGAGACCCGCGATGACAAGAGGCGTGAAATATTAACCGTGGGAGAGAAGGGACCCTAGATAAAAGGGGGAGAATCGAGATAAAAATGCAAATCATTGCACCCCTTCCTGCCAGACTGCTCGTGGCCTATTCTCTGTATGTTTGTCTGCA
>NC_051410.1:13010190-13010268 GCF_015228065.2 Penaeus monodon
TCCCACAACCTCAAGCATAAAGCTCATCTTTTACTTTTATGAAAAGATGAAATGTTGGCATCAATCAAGGCAGTTCAA
>NC_051410.1:13010297-13010440 GCF_015228065.2 Penaeus monodon
TCGACCGAGAGCGCCGCAGCAACAATCTCGAGCTACCTATTGTGTGGCCCGCGCAGCCACTCCCGGAGCGGTTGCTGCTTCTGCTACTGCTTCTATTGTGTGGGCGTGTGGGCGTCGGGAAGAAGGAAGACGAGAAAGGAAAT
>NC_051410.1:13010521-13011260 GCF_015228065.2 Penaeus monodon
AAAGAGAGAAATGGACATTGGGGAACAGGAGGCAGGAAGGGGGGGAAGAGGAGGACGAAGAGGAAAAGTTGAAGAGCGGAAAGTGATAGACGGAGATAAACTGAGGGAGAGAGGGGGGAACGAAAGAAGGAAAGGGGGGAGGGGAGTCTGGAATTAAGCACCGACCTCCCCCCGCCTCTGCCCCCTCCAGCTTCCTCTTTTCCCTCTCAATCTTTCCCTTCCCCTCTCCTTTTTTTCTCAACCCTGCCCTTCCCTCTATCCCCCTCCCCCTCCATCTCTCCCTTCCCCCTCTTATTTTTCCTCTCTACCCTCCCTCTCCCCCCCTCATCCCCGCTCCCCCTCCATCCTTCACTCCCCCTCCCCCCTCGGCACCCTACCCCCCTCCCTTGCCCTCTACCGAACATCATTAAAATCCTGAACTAATTTCATTCAGCAGCATTATCCCTTGGCGAAAAATGTAACTGTCCAGTGCATCCATTAGCAGGAAACTGGCTTCTGGAGCACTGTGTAATTAAGGGCGCGAGTGGACACGGAGCAGCAGCAGCAGGAAATGGGCGGAGGAACGCCGGGAAAGAGGAGGCTGAGGAAGATGTCCGCCGAATCAAGGAGTGGAATAACACCAAAATAACATGAAATAGTGGATGGAATTCACAACACTCTAACATAATCACTAAACATCAAATTAAGATGTAGATGGAATTAACAACATAAAATTGAAGGAACATTAAATAGTGGACGG
>NC_051410.1:13011292-13011745 GCF_015228065.2 Penaeus monodon
TCTGTGTAGACGATGGACATCGACCGAAAGCGTAAAATCCGATAAACTAATGAAAGGCAGAAAAAAAAAATCGTAAAAAATAAAAACCTGGCATTATAATAATCAGGCTCTGTAATTTCAGCAATCACGCGAGTCATTAATGATAATACAAATAAGATAAATTTTATCATAAAACAGACTGCAGCCATTTCGTTCGTGACCATTATGTCTCTATTTCCGCCTCTCCTGATGGACCGTGTCATGCACACGCGGTGCCTTTTTGCGTGTGCATACGGCCATGCACACATAGATAAATAACATGTAGAGCATTCGGAGGAAACGAGAGGGAGGGAGAAAGGATGGGAAGAAGGAATAAAGGAAAAGAGAGGAAGGGAGGGAGGGAGGACGGGAGAAAGGAATAAAGGAAAAGAGAGGAAGGGAGGGAGGGAGGATGGGAGGAGGGAAGAGAGGAAA
>NC_051410.1:13011846-13012445 GCF_015228065.2 Penaeus monodon
AAAAATTAATAAAAAACAAGATAAACCCGTCACTCTAGGCTGTATATCCATACAAACAAATAAAAAAACACATCAAGAAAGATATACAAGCCCTCGGAAACAACAGAAGACCGCAAGCAGCCACTCCTTTTCACCTCCTGGGCGTGTCACAGACATGCTCCCATGCAGTTGACAGATTGCCAATGCGACGCAATGCATGCTCTCCCCCTCCCCCCTCTTCCCTCTTCCCTCCCTCTCCCTCTCCCTCCCATCCCTCTCTTCCTCCCTTACTTCCCTTCTCCCTTTCTCCCTTCACCCCCTCCCTCCTTTCCCCTCCCTTCCCACCTCCTCCCCTTCTACTTTCACCCCTTCCCCTCTTATCCTTCCTTCCCACCTCCCCTCTCCTTTCTACCACCACCCTTCACCACCCCTCCTCCCCGCCACGTCCCCTCGCTCCCCCCTCCCTACCCCCGCATGACCCTAGTCGATAAGGCATGCGAGTGACAAGATTCCTTATCGTTAGGGTCGGATGCCACGTTGCCGGGCACTCTGAATGCCTTGCTTGTCGCCCGGGAGATAAGTCCGGCGTGTGTGAAGAAAGTGTATAGGCATGTGTATAT
>NC_051410.1:13012547-13012645 GCF_015228065.2 Penaeus monodon
TAAAGATGCTGCTGAATAGAAATCATCATAGAAATATTAAATAAAAAGCAAAAAGGGGAAAGACAAAAGCAAAGAAAAGAGGAAGGACTCCCAACTCG
>NC_051410.1:13012690-13012998 GCF_015228065.2 Penaeus monodon
CAGCAGAGCAACACTCCAGATAATAAAGAACGGCGCAGATGATAATCAAGATAAGATCGGGTCGGGGCCATGCGACACTCAGAAGCGTGACTGCACGATAGCGCAAAATCTCCCCCTCCCCCCTCCCCCCACCCGCACCAACAACCACTTGTTAGGCCCGGCACGCACGCTCCCCCCACCTCCCCCCCTCGACTCTTCTCCCCACACTGGCGGACTCCGAGTAACACTTGCGTCCTCCTTCCTCCCTGCAATCACCAGGCGCTTCGGCTTGCTTGGCTTGCCTGCGCCGGAAGCCATGCGCCGGAAAG
>NC_051410.1:13013199-13013715 GCF_015228065.2 Penaeus monodon
CGTCTTCCCTCGTGCGGGCATTCATCACGCCCGCGCCGGAATGAAAGGGACGCGCTTCCTATCAAGCAAGTCGGCGGAGGAGAATGACGAGGTCGTTCGCATTCTTCCAAGATTCCCACAGAAATGAAAAAAGAAGAAGTGGGAGGGGGGGAGGGGGAGGGGAGGGGAGGGGAAGAGAGAGGGAGGAAGGGTGGAGGGGAGGAGGAGGGGAGGAGGGGAGGAAGAGGGAGGGGGAGGAAGAGGGAGGAGGGGAGGAAGAGGGAGGAGGGGAGGAAGAGGGAGGGGGAGGAAGAGGGAGGGGGAGGAAAAGGGAGGGGGGAGGAAGAGGGAGGGGGGAGGAAGAGGGAGGAGGGGAGGAAGAGGGAGAGGGGAGGAAGGGGGGGGGGGAGGGGCTTCGTCATCAAGACTCCCCGCCTCCTTCATTCTTCTGTTTGGCGGCGGGATGGTGGATGGCTTTCATTGGCCGAGCCTTCGTGCTTTTGGCTGCGGTTTTTTCCTACTTCGCTGCCGCCGGAA
>NC_051410.1:13013931-13014145 GCF_015228065.2 Penaeus monodon
CATTTCGTTTAAATCTGAAATGGTGCAGAATAAGGCTTCTGTCTCGAGAGAGTATTCAACCCTCGATCCCATTTCACTTTCAACGCGACTTACAATTCGGAACGTACGACTTTCAAAAATTTTCCGTCTATCATATCATCGCGAACCATTCCTGACTGATTTGACGACAGTCCAATATCCAACCAAATAAAATTTTCACGCTATGCAAAAAAAT
>NC_051410.1:13014213-13014515 GCF_015228065.2 Penaeus monodon
CCAACTACCATTTTATTCCGGCTCCCCAAACTCGCCGCACGAAACATTACTCTACATGCGATTCATCACAAACGTTATTAACCTAATTCTGCAAAGCCTCACACACGCGTGTTTTGATCCGGGGCGACATCTGGCCACGAACCGCAGATCATATGCGGCGACAGCTGTTGTTGGAGTCCTTTTTGGCCCCGCCGGGATAAAGGGCGATATCATTTTATACGCGGCCATATTTCTGGATGACTGGGCGAAAGATAAACACACAAATCAAGGATGAGCTCGCACTATATCACCCCCGTGTAAAC
>NC_051410.1:13015255-13015497 GCF_015228065.2 Penaeus monodon
TGCGCCCATATTTGCAAAGTATTATGGCATGCACGAAAGATTATTTGACCTTCATAGCCATTCTATCTGCAAAGTACATCTGAACCTGCCTTCTCCTTACCTCCCATCTCGTCTCTTCCTTGTATATATATTCATGCAACTGTCTCATTAATGCACCTCCACACTCGCCATGGCAATTTGAATCGTAAAAAAAATGATATATTACACCCATCACATAACTCCCGCCCTCTCCTCACTTTTCT
>NC_051410.1:13015850-13015980 GCF_015228065.2 Penaeus monodon
CTTTCAGAACAGCGGCGGCCGGCCAGATCGCCCGCTCCGAGGAGGGAAAGTTGGCCAGACAGGTTTATGGAAAAGTTCTTGTGCTTTTGTAAGTGTGAAGGAGAATATATTCCCGCCCGCATATATATGA
>NC_051410.1:13016101-13016514 GCF_015228065.2 Penaeus monodon
TGCGCTCGCCTGTGCAGAGACACAAGGCGCACCATTCTTGGAATACTAATCGCTGACACCTGGGTAGTCACCGCACACCTGTCACCACTCCAGTGCTACCCTGGCAGACGCTAACGTCAATTTCATCTTTTTTACTTATAAAATGCTGAAAACTAATATTACTCCCTAAACACCCGGCGCCATTACCAAAATACAAATATGAACACATCAATAAACACGAACCGGCGAACTGTTACAACTGTGGCAATTTACATAAAGCTAGACTGGACAATCAATATTTTCAAAACAGTCTGGCATTCAGTTTTGTTTTTGGTTTATAAACATTTAAATCCAGACAGAAATAGTACCATCCCTTGTATAAAAGCACACTAATGGCGCCATTGGAAATCACTTTGGCCTGCTCCCTCTCTTCG
>NC_051410.1:13016623-13016817 GCF_015228065.2 Penaeus monodon
CGAGGACATTTCGCTCCCCCTTGCTTAAATGACTCAAAAGAGAGAGTCAGAGTTCAGGTTGATATTCCAGCCACGTTGGTACCACCAGAAAGCCACCTAGACAACCAGACACCCAGACAACCAAACAGATATCCTCTCTAACTGCGTTACGAGAGTTTCATTCCCGGACGCCCCTTAGTGGGAAGTCCAGAAAG
>NC_051410.1:13016981-13017326 GCF_015228065.2 Penaeus monodon
TAGAGGGTGGTATTCGCATCGCGTGCAAACGTAAGGTGCGGGGGCCGATGTAAACTCTCATTCGCCATCTGGCAGTTGGCATATCCTGTCAAGGGGGAGACAGTACGAGGGGAAAGGGGAAACGGAGAGGAAGGGGTAAGGAAAGTAAGAGTAGTCTCGATTTGCCACTGGTTCGTAAAAATAGGGAAAAGGGAAATGAGAGACAGCTTGATTTGTGCGGACCTGCAAATCACTTGCATCAACACCCTGGCGGTACACCCAACCGAAACTATTAGTGTTCGTCTGTTTGCCTCTATCAAGCTATTACTAACACTCTCTTTATCTATAGTTCTATGAAAACGGCTT
>NC_051410.1:13017358-13017955 GCF_015228065.2 Penaeus monodon
CTCTTTTATCTGCGTTCAGCACACTAGGAGAAATGCAACGCGTCCATTTTAACATCAGTATCACGAACCAGGTCTCCTATCAGAGCGTGCAGAATTCACTCCTCGAAGAGACCATAAAATCAAAAGCGTTACATCATCATACATTTTGCAGCGAAATGAGTTGCCGAGGAGGACATTGTGGAAGCAGGAATCTCCTTTAACCTCGGGGAAGTACGTCACCCTCGCTGGAGGCCGGAGCAAGGCGCAAAGTCCCGCTGGTTGAGTTAACAAAGAAGCCGTTAGCGCGGCGCTCTGTTTCCTACAATGGATTTCAGGCGGCTTGGGTTTTCTGAGGCCGGAGACCGAATCGCTGCGATTAAAAGCAAATTTGTTTAATCCTGCTCTAACCTCCCGTCCGACGCTGTTCCTAACTTTATTCTTCCCTTCCTTCCTCCACTCCGTCATTTCCTCCTCCCCCCACTTAACCACCAGTCGTAATTACCCCGGCGGCAAACAAAGGCTTCCGATCTGCTGTGAACAATCGCTTCAGTCTCGAACATTCTGCTATGGCCTCTAAACTAAGTTCCTTTGAACTTCCTCCCTTTCCTCTTCTGCATG
>NC_051410.1:13018232-13018492 GCF_015228065.2 Penaeus monodon
GCGGCCGTCATCTATCAGCACAAGGGTGTTTCCTAACTCGCCTCGTTGAAGCACTCGACCCAAACTGCCGCTTGATGAATGGCTCGGGCGCGATGGTCACTCCGCCGCCCGCCCAGCGACGTCGGGAGCAATTCTGTGGACGAATGGGCGCTTCCAGTCGCCCTTCCACCCAGAGCTTACATCGACGCTCGCCGCCGCTTGGGAGTCGAAGCGGAATTGCATTTTCGACGCTACTTCCTGAATAACGTTACTCTCTTTTC
>NC_051410.1:13018546-13018799 GCF_015228065.2 Penaeus monodon
CCCCTCGTTTTGTGCCTGCCCCTCCCTAATCCCGCTCCAACCATTGCCAAGATCTGGTATCCCGCCCCGCATATTTCCGGCCCGTTAGCAGAATACCGCGGGGGAAAATATCCTTCGGAGTTGGACCGTCTCCATCGCTTCCTTCATGCCCGCGGCCACAGAGCCCGGATAATAAGGGCATCCCTAAGGGCAACTTGTCACATCGGCCGAGCTCGAGGGACGCGTCTAATGCCCTCACCCTTTTCTCTTGGCG
>NC_051410.1:13018847-13018995 GCF_015228065.2 Penaeus monodon
TTTCGTTGCTTTATCCTCTGTTTTTCCACTATTCTTTCTCCATTTACTCACGCTCTTGCATCTACTAGCGGCTTTAATGTAATCCCCGCTTTGTGTATACCATTTTAATTCTACCTTTTTCCAAGAAACTAGCCACTCTTTCTCCTCA
>NC_051410.1:13019053-13019224 GCF_015228065.2 Penaeus monodon
ATGGGAGTCCTACAAAACATAAGTTACTGGGTGGAGAAGCGGCCCCACGAGAACCGAATCGTCAGTATTCACGCCGATCCCGAGCTTTGGTTCTCATCGGCCGGTTCTGCCCGAGACGTTCGACAATGGCGCTGATCCAACGTTATTAATAACATCCATCCTCTCCCCCGC
>NC_051410.1:13019456-13019720 GCF_015228065.2 Penaeus monodon
CAACTCTCCACACCACTGCAACTAACCTATTAATGTCCCTGTGATTAGCACAGGATAATTCCCCTGGTAACAGAGCCAGTTACCAAATAAAGGTACATCGCTCACACTCATTAGATCTAATGAAACGCATTTCGGCGAGCGCACCTGCTGGAGGCGCCGCTAGAACCCCCTCCCTTTGTACGGCTATCCTCATTCACTGCCTCAGCTTCCTCAGTGCTCATTAACCTGTGCAGTTAGCTATTGGCTGAGGGAGAGAGGGAGAAG
>NC_051410.1:13020037-13020364 GCF_015228065.2 Penaeus monodon
AATGAATTAGGCTCCATCTTTGCCTGCTAAACTCCCCCAATCCATCATCCTCTGAATATAGCCATCAAGCCCAAACTCATTATTAGTCTTCGCTGCACCACGAAAAATCGAAAGATAAAATGCCGTATTGCACTGCAGCAGTAGAGGCTTTAGACAGTCTACACTGGTAACAGTGAAGTGTTTTATAACATTGTTATCAACTGAATTTCAGTCTCTTTTTGGAGAAAAAAATCTAGCAAGTCATGCACCACAATTACCTATGCATTCACTGGTACTTCATGCACAGTTTAACATTGAAATCGCATTGCATAAGCTCACGCATGCACA
>NC_051410.1:13020624-13021249 GCF_015228065.2 Penaeus monodon
CGCATATGCAAACACTCCTCTGTTAAACTTCTGTTTGCCCGCTTTACTCGGAGCCAAGAGAAACGTTAGAAGAGAGATATAAAAAACGTTTACAAACAGCAACGTTCTTGCATTAGTGACAGACACTAGAAGCAGTAAGATGATGAAGCATCTTACAACAGAGACGATCATCATAATATCAAAAAGACAATAAAATAAATAAAGAGTCTGTTAACACAACACTGAGAACAATCGCAGCAATAAACAAACGAATGAACAAGAGTGTGAATACAGGTAGCTTGTGAAAAGATTTATTTGTTTTTGTCTCTGCACAAAAAACCGACTGTCTTTGACCATACGAATTAATGATAAACCTGACAAAGGGCGATGAGAAAAAAAGTGAATGAAAGTAAACCAAGGTAAATAACTTGAAGCGCAATAGATTCTTTTGCTTCACCTCTCATAAAGAAAGGAAAGGGAAAAAACTCCACGGTGTTTTGCGTCGAGTTTCATTTACATATATAAAAAAAACGAAACTAAATTTACTTCTCACATGATACTGAAAACATTATTGTTTTAACTTTACTACGAGCAAATAAAATAATAGATCTGACATAGAGGAGGGGGGGGGGGATCGGAGGTTGAA
>NC_051410.1:13021612-13021934 GCF_015228065.2 Penaeus monodon
GGAAATGGGAGAGCCAATGACGTGAAGAAAGACAAACGCGACGAATCCCACGAAGGGAAATTACCATAATCCTCGCCATAGCCAAGGAATCACCATAATCACTCGCTTTTTTTCTTTTTTTTCCCAAATACTATAAAAATAAATGATACCAAAAGGGAAGTGAATTATAGGTAAGACAGAATCACCTTCTTCCCTCCTTCGTCTCTTCCTCCGTTCAAATACGCGGGGATAAATACGGATAAGTAAGCGTAATCAAAAGAAAAACGACCAACAATGCCCATCAGTCTCATCAGAAGCCAATGACCCGGAATGACCCAATCGG
>NC_051410.1:13021985-13022769 GCF_015228065.2 Penaeus monodon
TTTACCCCATCCTCTCCCCCCTTTCGCCCCACTCAGCCTATTTCCCTCCTTCGACCCCCGTTCTCTCTTCCTCTCCTTTCTTCCTCTCTCTCATGTTTTCTTTACTTCCCACTCCTCTCTCGTCCTTTTCTCCCCCTCTTATATTCTCCTTTGCTTCTCACCCTCTCATCCATCCACTTCTCTCACTCTCCTTCTCCTCCTCTTCTCCCCCCCCCTCTCCTCCTCCCCCTTGCCCACTTACCTTTCCTTTCCTTTCTCTTCGCCCGCACGCATAAGCACCACGTCCACCCACTCCCTTCTTTCTTATTCTCTTTACTTTCCTATTTCCCATTCTATTCCCTTTCCTCCTTTCCCATTTCCTTGTTCATCCCCTTCCCTTTCCTCCTCTCTCATTTCCTTCCCTTTCCTCCTCTCTCTCCCTTCCTCATTTCCTTTCCTCCTTTCCCATTTCCTTCCCTTCTTTCCTTTCTCATTCCCCTCCCTCTCTTCCTTCCTCATTACCTTTCCTCTCCTCCCTTCTCTCTCCGTTTCCTCTTCTCCTTGTTCATCCCCTTCCCTTTCCTCCCTTCTCGTTTCCTTCCCTCCCCTCTCTTCTAATCCCCGCCCCTTTCTTCCTTCCTCCTTCCCTTCCTTCCCCTCTTTCCTTATGAAAAAAAAGTCTGAAAGTGCTGAAATCCGGAACTGTGAATGGCCGTTTTTCTGAGAATGCTTGAATCAAGAGGTAAAGCTCGTATCAAATATAATCCTTTTGTTTTCTGATGATGTTACTTAGAAAGATCGATAA
>NC_051410.1:13022860-13023093 GCF_015228065.2 Penaeus monodon
AACAAACAGAAAGGGAAAGAAAAGAAGGGTGACTGAAGCGATCGCAAAAAGGGGAAGGGGAAAGCAGCGGGGAGAAGCATACGCGAGCATTTCAGGAAAAGAATAAATCACTGCTTTATCTAATATCTTTTTGATGGATTATCTTTTTTTTTCAAAAGATTAAAAAAAAATTGTTTTCAGGTGGGATTTATGCATTTCTTCAAGATTTAAATACAAATTGAAACGTGACGGTC
>NC_051410.1:13023600-13023721 GCF_015228065.2 Penaeus monodon
TGCCGTGATTCTGTATACAATCTGTTTTCAAATGTAAGCTTGCAACATATTCCGGTAAACCGCTGTCAACACCACCTCTCCCCTTCACTCTTTGCAACATCTTTGTGACACATTCTAGTTC
>NC_051410.1:13024120-13024281 GCF_015228065.2 Penaeus monodon
CGAGGGATGTGCATCCGGCCACCCAAAGGCCAGGTCAACAAGGCAGGGACATCTCACGCCGTTTCCCTGGAAAGGAGATCCCGCGTCGAATGGACACAACTTTTGCGTCTTTTGAGAAACTCTCGGGAAGAACTTCGTTGCTTTCGCTGTGATCCCCTTAG
>NC_051410.1:13024379-13025045 GCF_015228065.2 Penaeus monodon
TTTCTAACTCCTCCGAGACCAATTTCTAACTCAACCGAGATGAAGGCCTGATTCTACTACGAATTACATCAGCGGCGGGAAATTGGAAAACAAGACATGACCTACACGACTTGATAAGATCGACAGGCTGACGGGGCTGACAGGATTGACAGGGCTGACAGGACTGATAGAGTTGACAGGATTGACAGGGCTGACTGGGTTGACAGGACTGACAGAGCTAACGGAGCTGACAGGGTTGATTGGACTGACGGGTTGATAAGTCTGACTGGGATGACAGGACTGACAGGAGTGACAGGGCTGACAGGGTTGACAAGGATGACGGGGCTGACCGGGTTGACAGAGTTGACAGGGCTGATTGGGTTTACAGGGCTGATAGGATCGATGGTGCTGACAGGACTGACAGGCTGACAGGGCTGACACGGCTGAGGGGCTGACAGGGTTTACGGGGCTGACAAGGTTGACAGGGCTGACACAGCAGAGGGGCTGACAGGGGTTGGTAGGGTTGGCAGTGCGATGAAAAATTAGATTAAAAAAATAACACTACACTAATGGCAGCAACCCCTGTAAGCGAGGGGATAAAAAATCAATGGCCGATTTTACACAGCTCCCCTTAAGTGGCTGTGATGTATCGCGAAATATATGCGAAGAGGAGAACAATAGGTAGGT
>NC_051410.1:13025070-13025257 GCF_015228065.2 Penaeus monodon
GGGGGGAAGGTCAGTATACGGGGGGGAGGAGGCCAGTAAGAAAGGGGGAGGCAGGTAAGGAAGGGGGGGGCGGGGTCAAAGAGAGAACGAATTCTTAGCACCGTAACGAATTCGCAAAGGTGTCGCTTAATAAATACGTTCCGCGAAACACCACACATCTATCCACGCCAAGAGGAGTCCTCCCCCA
>NC_051410.1:13025288-13025431 GCF_015228065.2 Penaeus monodon
GGGGTAAAATATCACCATCAGTCACTGTAGCGGCTTGAAAATACGGCAGGGGTTAATAATATTGTCACAGCATAAATGCCTCATCCATATTCCGGAGCGTTATTTGAAATTCAATCACAACTGAAAAGAGGGGTTCTATTCCG
>NC_051410.1:13025725-13025870 GCF_015228065.2 Penaeus monodon
TTTCAACAGGGCCTGCGTGCAAGGCCACCTCCCGCCCCGCCAGCCCCTTGCAACTAGCCTCTATACCAAGTTGGGAGTATTAATTGGAATTTTCGGAGCCAATGAAATTAAATTTTCTCGCATTTCGCCGCCAGGTCATGGGGAA
>NC_051410.1:13025975-13026570 GCF_015228065.2 Penaeus monodon
CGTACCGTTTTACCACAACGCGCATGCGCCCCCTTCGCCCACGGTGTCGGTTTCCATAGCTTTTTAGCTTTAAAATCGGCCATTCATCACCGGAGCAAACATCAAATAGAAAAAAATAAAACAGATATGAAAAGCGCTGTAAATGCAGAGCGCCATGATACATCACTATTGCCTGTTTACCCTTCAAATGGATTCCCCCGGAATATGAGCCGTGTGGTCTGGTGCCAGAACTCTCTCGGCCTCGACAACTCATGACAGTTTACACCTAAATATTATCAGAAGATGCCTATAAAATATCCATCCTCCATCAAACACGCTAAAAACCTTACTCGGATAACTCAGAAAAAGATTCAGGAAAGTGTGCATAAATATCCCAAATTCACCACAGTACAAGGCTCTAAAGGAACACCGCCTGAGATTTCAGGGGAACTAAGGTACACTGAGGGACATGGCTCACTATAGCTCCAAGGGGCGTAGAGAATCCATGTATACAGTGTTATTATTATGTATTCGGTAATATCCTGTTACCGTCCTACCATGTCTGCAGCGGGGATGATACACGTGTATAAACAACGAAGACGGAGGGATATATGAG
>NC_051410.1:13026952-13027103 GCF_015228065.2 Penaeus monodon
CCCGACGACAAAACAAGGAAGGATACAAACGCGACGCTGGGGTAGCACGCCCCACAGCAAGAGCCCGGGGTGGGGGGGAAGGGCGATGATGGCAGTCTTGAAGAAGTACGAGGTGTCGTTAAAACAGTGTCTAAAAGTAAAAATAGTAATA
>NC_051410.1:13027246-13027646 GCF_015228065.2 Penaeus monodon
TTCCAACTACCTCTACCTATCTACAAAACATGAAAAAAGCTACAATATTTCCCACAAATAACCTTAAACAGACGCAATCGTTAGTCACAGCGTAATTTGAAACATGAAGAATATGTAAAACACGATTTTCTTGCTTTAAAAATACATGGCTTTCCCGCGAAACGAACCACATGTAAATATTGCAAACGAACGGATTTATTCACGAACGCCAAGCGACGATTTACAAAGTTTTCGTTATCCGGACGTTATTTCTCATTCTCTTCAATAAAGCCAAAGTGTTTATCGCCATCCGATCATTTACTTCACTCCTGTCATTCGCAGAAGTTATTTCATATTCACACGTCAAAGGCACATGTGGTCATGTACTGATATAAGTATGTTACCCAGAAAGAAGGTGGGG
>NC_051410.1:13027715-13027782 GCF_015228065.2 Penaeus monodon
CTACAGCAATGTCGATGGTAATCACAACAATAGTGCTTACAATGATAACTACGACAATCAATATAGC
>NC_051410.1:13028136-13029472 GCF_015228065.2 Penaeus monodon
CAGCAAAAATAATAAATAACACAGCAAAATATAGTAATAAATTACGCGCCTTATTTGCACGAGGTACTTTCACGATCTCCATGACGACCGCGAGAGAAATGCATTAACGTTACAGCTTCCGCGCAGCGCTGGAAACAAATTCCTCACTAGATCCAGAGATAAGGATATAAGAAAGAAGGGAAGATTAAATAAAAACGCAGATTAATGGGAAAAAAGGGGAGATTCCAAATTTTAAAAATCGAATTCCCGCCATTAGAGCCAGCCAGGAGTGAGTCCGCTACTGATGAGGTTCTGGAATTTACGAAATGAACGGGCGGGTGCTTTCAAATTTAACAGACCGTGTAATGGGCTGATGGACTTCGTAATAACTGAATTTCACTCCTTAAGCGTAATGGAAGCCGAGAGTTTTTTCTGGAAGACAGAGCTCCCCGCCTTATTCTATTTAGCTTAGAGAATAAGAGATCTAAATTGCTCATTCTAACATCGACGGAGGAAAGTCAAGAACCGGCCATGCTTTAGAAATTTCTGTAGACGTTTTCGCGCTCATGATAAACTATAATTTCTCATTCTAGTGTTCAGTTTCGCATCATTTATAACGGTCATTGAGCCAACCATAAAATAAAATCATAAATAGATCCCAGATTTATGGAGTACTGGGGTGAAAGGAATGTAAATAATCTCGAAAAGATCTTAAGAGACATGAATAATTATAAAAAGAAAAAAATGGAGAGAGGAAATAGTATCAAGATACACCCACGACATTAAAACATCAGCGAAAACCGAAAAAAACAGTCCACGAGAGGAGGTCAGATTGCTTACTCCCAAAACAAATACCCGAGAGCTACCAGCTGGCGTTCTGTTTGTATCTTGAAACATTTTTCGAATGGAAGGAGGGAGGGGTATGTGCGGGAGGGAAGGGGGGGCACAGCCACAACTCCCACCGGCGGGGAAAATCTCCGCCATCAACAACAGGAAAAAGCAGGAAAAGGAAGGGGAAAAGAAAGAACTCTCCTTCCAGCTAAAAGTCTCCCTGCCAAGGGGAATGCGCACGGGCAGCGGGTCCGGGGGAACGAGGAAGAAACGGGGGGAGACGGAGGAAGAAACAGGGAGACGGAGGGAGACGGAGGGAGACGAAGGAAGACGGGGGGGAGACGGAGGAAGACACAGGGAGATGTAGGAAGGCGGAGGGAAACGGAGGGAAACAGCAGGGGAAGGAAAAGTGAGGGCGGAAGCAAGGCGGCAAGGCACACAGCAGACAGGAAAGCAAACCGACAAGCATAAAGCAAAGGAGGAAGTAAGGAAGGACGGAAAGGAAGTCTGGAGAAACTAAGGGTTG
>NC_051410.1:13029526-13029632 GCF_015228065.2 Penaeus monodon
ATAAGGAAGGACGTATGTGCAAAATGCTGAAGGGGAAAGTGGGCAACAGGTCGCTGGTTTACACACCCTGTTCGGACGGTGTGGGTCGGGATACACGCAACAGTCG
>NC_051410.1:13029678-13031884 GCF_015228065.2 Penaeus monodon
TCCGTTACGCTCCACTAGCATTAAATCTCTCTGCATTTACAACGAATCATAATCATACTCACGCCGCTAATCATCCTCAGCGATAAACGGGAAACTGTAAAATAGAACCACTTCCCAATAAACATTATCAACTCCACTATTTTTCATTGAGTTCCAGCGGTGGGTCGAGTCTCCAGCGAGTACTTCCACCCGCCACGCTTGATTAAGCTCCAACACCTGAATGTTTAACCAGGTGTCCCTTCGAAACAGGAGCGTCTAGCAGTTTAGATTTTCTCTCTCCTTCCCTGCCTCCCCCCTTTTCGCTGGCCCTCCTCGATGGCTGGCACTTTCACACCCTCGACAAGTGCTACTGATTGTCAGTGAACGCCCGCCTTCTACACCCTCCCTCCCTCTCTCAGCGAACCCTTCGTCCGCACCGCCTGAACTAACCTTGCGGACCCCTCAGCTCGCCTCCTATATACGCATGAATCGGAATGATCATGACTCGCCTGAACACGTGCCTCATGTTTACTTTGGTGTGGCACCTTTCCTCCTCGTCCTGTTGCTTTTCCCTCCCTCGCTCTGGCTTTCCTTCCTTCCCTTTCCTGTCTGCTCTTCGAGATGGTCTTGCTAACGAGATTTGGTCTGTTAACTTCAAATTTAAGACAACAGGGCTTCACATGAACTCTCAATTTTATTTATCTTCGTGCAAGTCTTTATTCGTGCACTATCGATCCCTTCTTTTCATCTAAATCCCGAGCACCTTCTCTGTCCTCTGCCCCTCATTCTTCCGAGATGAAAGTTAAGCCATTATTAACGCCATAGGCTTCCACCCAGTTTTAAAAGAGTTTGGAAGCCTTTCGCCGTAGCCTATGATGAAAAAATAAATGGCTTTCGATCCCAGTGGCTTTGACGGAGAAACAGTATTTCTTTCTTGTTGGGAGGAAAAATCAGATTTTCCCTTATCGGCCTTCCCTCGTCTGATATTTTAGGAAACATGCGCCGTGGACTTCCGTTGCATATTTGCATTATCCAAGCCGGTGAGTCAGACTCGTGAGTGTCTCTCCGTTCGGCCTTTAGCCTGTGTATCTGCATTCCAGACCTCTAAGAGAAACCTGATTCTCAACGGCCGACAACAGAAGGCTTTCCTTCTTCCCTTATGACCTCGTCTCATTTATCGACAAACCATAAAATCAGAAAGATGTTCTCTCGTGGAAAACCCGAGTATTGTGAAGAGTTGAAAAAACGTGTAGATTTGACGGCAGGAGTGACCTCTTTGCGCTCCAGGCGCCGAAGCCGAGCCGCAACACCCATGGATATAAACTGAATCCGAATGCGACAGATTACGAGGCGAAACGCTTAGGAAACGCCTGAAAACAACTAACGATGGAGAAAAAAATGAAAAGAGAAAATTTAGAAACGACGGGTCCAACATTCCCGCCAGATATCGGCGTCTGAACACTGTATCGAATACTCGTAGACGGGCCAGGGCGAGGACAAAGACAAAGCCAGAGTCACTTGCAAAGTATCGGTCGACGGGCATATCCCAGCTGGAGTGTGTGCCTCCGAGGATGTCTTTTTCTCCTTCGCCGCGAATACATTATCGTAGTTTTCCTTGCGAGCCGATATTCAGCGCTCTTTCCCTTATCCTGCGAGGCTCTGGTCTGTCCTTGCTCGCCTCCTCCAAAGACCTGGTGACCTTTCCTTTCTCTTCTGCGTACATACTTCCTTATTACTATCGGGACGATGAACAAGTAAATCATATGCACAACTTTCTTAAATATCTTTATTAGACCGAATCACATTCACCTAAAAGTGTGACCTTAAAAACCGGATAACATTCCTTTTTTTTATCAAACCAACATTGGTGCATTGTACAGTCCCTTTTAGTACTTCGAATGACCCGTAATTTCGCTGACACGAGGAATAACTGTTATTGCCGTTTGGTCAACTAATGATCGTTTTAACAGTCCTCTCCACCTCGTCCTACCCCAATCCTGTTGCAGTGAAATGTAACAAGTACGTAACATTTTAACAAATTATTTGAGGTTGCAGCATGATGCACTTGAGAGAATATAAAAAAAATGTAAAAAATGTATATGTAAAAAGGCTTTCTTGCTTTTAAGTCTCGCACGTAGAATATCGCATTTAGAATTATCGTGAGGTGGAGATCTAGCTACCAAGATCTGGCAGATATCAGTCACTCATATTCAATCTCTCATTCATA
>NC_051410.1:13032054-13032496 GCF_015228065.2 Penaeus monodon
GCGCGCGCGCGCGAACCAAACACACACTAACACCAGCTCCCACTTTCGGACGAGCACTCCCGCCCCTTCCGCCGCACCACACTCGAGCTGAGGTAGAAAGGCGGTTTGTTACTTGCTGATGATCATTTCAGACGCTGACACACGAGGCCGCTTTAGAGCTTTGTCCCGATAGCGGTAGACGCAGCGAGCTATATTAGCATAAGAACCCTATCAAAAGCGCTGGCTCCGGGTTATACCGCCTCTGTTGGATCAACAGGAGACATTTGATGACAAAAAAAAGTCGGCATATCTCTTCAACGCCGACAATTTTTGGTAATTTCTTACTAAATTCCGCATGTCTTCGAATGGTATTAATACATGAAACACATAAGTCGACGAGATAACACCGTTTTCTACTACACACCTAAATAATCCCATCCCTATATATATTTTCTTAAATCAT
>NC_051410.1:13032614-13032885 GCF_015228065.2 Penaeus monodon
TACCCACCTACCCTCCTTCCCAATCACTTGCCCGCTACACACCCTCCCTCCCTCCGTCCCTCCACCCTCTCTCCCTTCCTCCTCCTCCTCCCCATCATCCATTCTCCTTTAGCGTCTGCCATGACAACGCTACTCTTCATATTTTTCACTTCCCGGAGAATCGGCGCATATTGCTCGGTCCGCTTTAAGGCAGCTCATCCAGCTCTATGAAGGGAAAGCTTTTTTTTCTCCTTTCATTTCCCATCCATAAAAAAAATATTTTCATCTCCCA
>NC_051410.1:13033002-13033071 GCF_015228065.2 Penaeus monodon
GCCTATTTGTACATTTCTTCTCGCGAATGATTATACTACTAAACTGACGTTTCATCCCCTAATCTCAAA
>NC_051410.1:13033234-13033313 GCF_015228065.2 Penaeus monodon
TACAATTAATTAAATTTCCAGCAAAGGAGTTCGAGGCACGACATCTGGAACTTTGCGGGAATTAGCAATGTTGGGTCTT
>NC_051410.1:13033739-13033926 GCF_015228065.2 Penaeus monodon
AGGGCCACCTGTGCTCAAGAGTTTGTCAGGAATTTGGAAGCAAACTGCAGTTTCGAGACTCTTTCATATGGCGCAGCTTTTACGGAAAATTCAGCTGTTATCCTAAAGTTGGGAACTATCCTCTGCCATTTCGGTAAAGCATGGTGGTTTAAAATGGTTAGGGAGAGTTATCGGGCCGAAAAACGAG
>NC_051410.1:13033948-13034059 GCF_015228065.2 Penaeus monodon
CCCAAAAGGAGGCCAACTGCTATAAATAAAGTATAAACATTATGCTCCAATATGTATTCGAGCGTTTCGAAAACGATAAATACCGAATGAATAACACATAGAACTAACCTG
>NC_051410.1:13034346-13034485 GCF_015228065.2 Penaeus monodon
AGGAGAAGTAACATTTCTCTACAACACATGCCAAAGTATAAACATCAGAGAGAGGCTCAGCATCATTAGCGCTCCCGCCGCGCCAACAGTTTAGTCAACCCGACACGAGCCGCGTACAGACTGGAAGCGATCGAGAATA
>NC_051410.1:13034880-13035266 GCF_015228065.2 Penaeus monodon
CTAAAAGAGCTTACGTTAGCCATTTGCAGTCTACCAATCTAATCGACGCTGATGCCAACGCTTTGATCTCGTCTGCATACGTAAACGGGGCCATGGGTATTCTGCATGGGATGCAATTACAGAAAAACAAATGCACGACACACATTTTTTTTCAAGATGCGTGTAATATTTTTTTTCGCTGCTGGATAAATATTTTTGCAAAGGGTTTAACGAAATGCAGCAACAGGAGAGGGGCGTAGCGTTGGATCCTGCTAGAGAGGCATGACAAGGATGTTATGCACTGGTTAATCAATCCGGAAAATGAAAGTTGCAGCATTGCACATGTGAGCGTTAATGTACGAAAACCTAAGATATCATATTGACATAAAAATCCTCTTTTTAGACCT
>NC_051410.1:13035583-13035677 GCF_015228065.2 Penaeus monodon
TCAACGCGGCTCCTGTCCCAACAAAGACGTCCTTTCAGCCGGCTCTTGGTTAAAAGCTGAAATAACGCACATGACGACGGCAAATCAGAGGAAA
>NC_051410.1:13035898-13036027 GCF_015228065.2 Penaeus monodon
TCAAAATAATATATAAACTGTCAGCATCCAAGAGCCTGCTACAATCTTCGGCAGAGAACCACATCTATCCCCTTCTTTACCACTCCCCTTTTTCCCCCTTGCTACTTTCTTCCTTTTCTCTACCACTTA
>NC_051410.1:13036194-13037263 GCF_015228065.2 Penaeus monodon
AATCCTTCCTTTTCCTCTCCCTTGCTTTCTCCCTTTTTCCCACCATTCCTGTCTCTTCGCCTCGTGACTCGCAGTAGCATCTTATTGACAAGAGGAGGGAAGAGGGGAGGTAATTAAAAGAAATAAAAGCGAGTAATACGAATTAAAAAGAGAAATGCAAAGGGAATTGTATATGCAACCGAAACAAAGCCCGAAGCAGGAAGCGACCGGAGCGAAGAGGAGAGACTCGAGCAACGGAGGCAGGGCGAGGGGAGGAAGCTGGAATAATCCGCGGGAAGAGACACTAACGGATGGAGACAAACGACGCGACTTAAATGCGCCTAAACAACCGGCGAGCGACGAAGGCCACTGCAGCAAGAGGAGTTGCCAGAATAAACGATACAATAAGACGCAGCGAAACCCATTCGACATGTCCTTGCTCGCACAACAACAACATCCATCCTTGCGCCCGTGATTTGGCACACGGCGCATGTACCGCCACAAATCCTGCAACCGAAGTTTATACAGCGCACGGAATCCGACGCGGGGGAGCTATGCATGTATTGCACGATCTTGCAAACAAAACGGAAGTCCATGTCACGAGTTATACCCTGCACAACAGCACTTGCAAGGACATGCGAGTCTAACACTGGAAAGCCACCACTGTGCACTAAAACCTTTACGAGGGCGTAAACCTGGACAGGGAAAGGAGCATCAAGATGTCAGAGGAAGAACAGGGTGAAAGAAAAAAAGGCGAATCGATTAATCAATCCCCCCCCCTTCCCCCCAAACCAATCCAACCCCTACCCACTCAACCCCCCCCTCCCCTCCCACACTCTTTCCCGACGAGTGAATCAATTTTACGTTCGCTTTCCACTTGACTCTCCCCGCACGCACTCCCGCACGCCCGGCCTCGGCGGCTCGGCGCAGGTGGCTCGCGGCCGCCGCTTCGTCACAGCCGCGATCGCCCGGAACGGAGCAGCAGACGAACCCTTCTCGGGAGGTGATTGTGGTGCGGTTATCATTAACAATACGGAAAGGTTATTCATCATCATTAGCATAACAATAATAATGCAGAAACATGAACCGC
>NC_051410.1:13037531-13037721 GCF_015228065.2 Penaeus monodon
GTAAAATGAGAAAATGAAATAAAATTTACATGCCCCAATAACAATCAGGTATTAGCATTCCTCGTCCATATCAATAAACAAATAATAAACCCTATTAAAACCCATCATTATAAAGTGATTTATCCATCAAATCTAATGCAAAACAAATATAACCATCGAGTAAAATATTAAAAAGAATATCTTTTTCCTT
>NC_051410.1:13037815-13037957 GCF_015228065.2 Penaeus monodon
CAATAATCGCAAACTCGGCAGAATGGCTTTTCAAAAATCTTCATTCTCTCTCCCTCGCCCTCTTTATCATCATATTTCTCTTCATTGAGCAGCTGAGGGCCAGATGGTGCACGCTGGATAGGAACTGTGTGGAAGAGCCACT
>NC_051410.1:13037990-13038458 GCF_015228065.2 Penaeus monodon
TCGCTCCTCGCCCTCCTTTTTCGCTAAGGCTTTTGCTATCATTACATCAATCTATGTATTCAATTTTCTTGATGGCCTTGCAATCACGACCAAAGTTTGCATGTCCAAAAGCCCAACACGTGCTCGTTTATTTTATCGATTCTTTATTAAAAGCATCAATTAAAGCACAATTTGAAGCCCCACCCACGGCACGCCGCGATATGACGTCGCGACTGAACGGAAATGAGCTTACGAAACAAAGGGACGAGATCCCGAAGGAGAGATTACCAAATCCCCGTTTCCCGGTCTCGCATACAAAGGTCAGAGTTATTTCTTGACAATGCAATATCTCATATTCGCAAATTTATGAAATAAAGGAATGGTCATATGAACAGTCGAAGGATGAAATGCCTTCATAGGAGACATTGCCTCGACCGTCTAAGAAGATATTGGTATGACATCTTTTGACCTCCTTCCTTCCCTCTGTCT
>NC_051410.1:13038919-13038984 GCF_015228065.2 Penaeus monodon
CCCTCCCCGGGGCAACAGAGAGAAAAACAACGCGGCCTTTCTTCGCAGCGATTCCTTTGAGCGCG
>NC_051410.1:13039016-13039781 GCF_015228065.2 Penaeus monodon
AGAATAGTATCAACTTCAGCCAGTCATCCACTCGATCGCCTCGGCATAATGCCTCCTCTGAGCAGGCAGGAGCCGCGAAAATCACCCTTAAAGACGTCGCTTATTCTCCTGCCTTTGGAGAGATACGCGAGTCACAAGCCTGCCCCCCCCCCCATCCTCCTCCCACAAACAGCCCACCCACCGCCCGATCGATCAAATAGTAATCCTCTTTTTCAGATACCCAGACAACCCACGGGGATTTAAACAGATATAAAAAGGACACCATTCCTTCAAGGAAAAAATAACACTAATAATTTCCAAATCTTGCACAAAGATTAGGAATATCCAGAGTGTAGGAGAGTCAAAAATAAGGCTTCGTAACTGAGAGTGAAGGAAAGCTATTAGTATTATCCGAAGGAGCCATAAATAGGATTCGCAACTGGGAGTGACCGAGAGCCATAAATAAGTCCCGTAATTGGGAGTGAAGGAGCGTCATAAACAGGCGTCATACAAGACAGTGACGGAAAGCCATTAATAGGATCCTTAATTGGGAGCGACGGAGAGCCGTTAATAGGATCCGTATCAGCGAGCAGAGGAGAATCATGAAAAGGATTCCTAATACGGAGAAAATGAGAGCCATAAAGTGAATTCGTAATTGGGAGAAAACGACAGTCATATATAGGCTTCGTAACTGGGATGGACGAAGAGCCATAAATAGGATCCCTGTTTGGGAGTGATGGACAGTCATTAATAGGATCCGTAGTGGGAGCGAAGGAGACCTGTAAA
>NC_051410.1:13040271-13040504 GCF_015228065.2 Penaeus monodon
GCGACCCCAGCGCGAACGATCAGCCACAGCCCAAGCGAGCTACCCCGCCGACCGACCGAGTCTACAGATTAATTTGCAGAATCTGTCGCGGCGCCAAGTGGTGCGGGAGGGCGCGAGCACCTGAGGGCGTGTAATGAAGGCTAAAGTAATGAGGCGCAAGTGTACACACATGCGCGTAATCGCACAGCTTTTGCCCGTCTCGCCGTGCGCCGATCCGCATAGTTAGTATATGA
>NC_051410.1:13040547-13042925 GCF_015228065.2 Penaeus monodon
CGGGGGGGGGGGGGTACAAATTTGCGCTGCATGGCAACTGCGACGAAGCTAAAATACGGGCATGAAACTGCATGGCGTTGGTTTTAACTGCCAATAATAATTAATGGACAGATATTCGCCCATCTATAAATGACATGGTGGTTTATGAATAAATTTCTCTCTCTCCCTCTCTATCCACCACTTTTTGAACTCGCTTAATCTGTCCTCAATCGCTCTTTCGCTCTCCCTTCCTCTTTTCTCTCTCTCACTTCCTCTCCGTCCACTCTCTTCCTCCCTTTCCTGTTTTTCCTCTTTCCCCTTTCCCACTTTCCACCTCTCCCACTCCTATTTCATCAACCTTTTACTAATCACCTTCTTCTATCTCTCCCATACATTCCCCCTTTGTCCCTCCTCTTTCGTAACATTTATCTCCTCTCCCCTGCCCCTTCCCTTCATCTCCCTCATCTCTTCCCCTTACTCCTGTCCCTTACATCTCTCCCTCTCCCCTTCCCTTCTTCTATATCTAACCTGTCTCTCCCCTCGCCCTCCTCGTTTTTCGTCCCTCTCCCTTCTCTTTTATCTTTCCTCTCCCCTACATCTCCTCCCCCCCCTATTCTCCATACTCCCCTCCCCCATCCGCCCTATCACCCTCCTCCTCCTCTCCCTTACCTATATCCCCTCGCTCCTTTCCTCCCCTCCCTCCCTCTTCCCTCCCCCTTCAGAAACAAACAAACCTACCTCGACCTATTTTCGGACACAAACAAGGCCCATTCACTAACAAACGCCCCGAAGTGCCTATTCCTCCCTTAAATGTTTCCTTTCTTCTCTCTCCCCCTTCTTTACCTCCTCTGCCCCACCCCATACTCCTTGCCTTATCTATCCTCCTTCTATCTCCCTCTCTCCCTCATCCACCTTCTCCCTACCTCCCCTATCCTCCTCCCTCCCTTACCCACTCTTTCCTTCTCTCCCCCATTTACCCTTTCCGTCCTTCCTCTATCCAGCTTCTTCCCTCCTCTTCCGCTCCTTCCCTCCCTCTCCAATCCACCCTCCCCTACCCTCCCTCTCTCTCCCTCCCGTACCCTCCCTCTCCCTCCCTCCCGTACCCTCCCTATCCCTCCCTCACGTACCCTTCCTCTCCCTCCCTCCCGTACCCTCCCTCCCGTACCCTCCCTATCCCTCCCTCACGTACCCTTCCTGTCCCTCTCTCCCCTCCCCTCCATCTCCCTACCTCCCGTACCCTCCCTCCCCCACCAGAAGCAAACAAACCCACTTCAATCTATTCCTGGATACAAAAAAGGCCCATCCACTAACAAACGTCCAACATCTCGCGTCTTGCAACTCCAGCGTGCAATGCCTCCTGAGAATGCCAGAAGTTGCACTTGATTGCCTTCGTCAGATCCGACAGGGAGAAAAAAAAGAGATGAAACTTTCGAGGAGACTTTGTTATTCATTTCCCTTACTTTTTATCGATACGTCCGCTGTCTCTTTTTACTAGTTGTCCATTATTCTTCTCCGGTGTACTTTTTTCCCCTACATTTGACAGTTTCGACTTTCATTTTTTTTTTTTATCTATATCCCTTCTGCTCTATCTTTCTGTATGCATTCACTTCCTGTATTGCTCACTTATTTCCTTCTATTTCCTTCTTCTTAGCTCCATCTACATCGTCCTCCCTCTTTATCTTATATCATCTACTTACTCAGGTCCTTTGACTGTGCCCTTTACATAACTCCGCCCTAATATTCCTTTATATATCAATTACTCTGATTCATCCCTCCACGTATCTCCTCAACACTCCTCTCTATCTACATATTTCCTCGTTAGCGCCTCCTCGTTTCCGCTAATGCAATCAAAGTAAAAAGGGGAAAAAATCACAAACACCGACACGCGGCCCGAAGAAGGAGGCGCTGCACGTCATGTATTATGGACACTTTCTACACAGCGACTTGAATATGAGATCCCTGGCTCGTCCTCCTTCCACGCGAGGGGAGTGCATGACCCGGGCCTTCCCATGACTTTGTTCTTGCCGAATTCTTGCGCTTTTGGTATAAAAGTATCATTTCAATTTGTATTCTATAATTGATGATTAGAATCAATGTCTAATTATTTAATGGCGTCATTTACATTTACAGGAGCCATACCATACGCAATGTAAGAACCTCCCTGTGTAACACTAAGAAACCTAACGAGACGTCCGTTCCCTGAACACTGCAGGCACCAGGATCCCCCTTGGCCTCCCGACCGATCCCAAAAGCCAAACCCGACCCTCGAAACCGACCCGACCGCCTAAACTTCGCAGACGCTCCACGCAGAGGCGCCGAAGGACAAAAGGAACCGAACACGATACAGAGGAATCCCCGGGGGCCCCAAGTCACCCAAGCCGTGGCGCCGCAGTCAGACT
>NC_051410.1:13043025-13043665 GCF_015228065.2 Penaeus monodon
CTTACTCTGCATTCTCTAATTGCTTCGCCCACTGTGAAGGATTTCTTTACCGAGAGAAATTCTCGTCATTGTTGAGACGCTAAAAGGCTTCCACGATTTCATGAGGGAACGTTTCTTTCCAAATAATTTTTTCAAATTCGTTCTCGGAAAAGTGCATTGTTAATACATGTCTAACAGCGATACAACAGAGTGCTCATAATGCTGATCTAAATCGCGCGTGCTTTAATCTTTTATGTGCACGGATCAGCTAACACAAACACGCGTTGTAAAATCTAGAAACGGAAGGAACTATGGAACAGCAATCATACAAACCCAAATAACATAATAAAAATATCCCATCACCACAAAAACTCAGAATTCCGCGACTGTAAGAAAAAAAAAACATAAATACATTTTTTAAAATCCCGTTATCTCCCGCGTTAGTTGAAAAAAAATACCCAAGAAACGGAGAAGAAAAAAACAGAACAGAAAAACCGGGGACACTTACCTCGTCTTCCAGCGTGACCGGGAACTGGGTGATGGGCTTAATGGCCATCTCCTGTAGGCCGGTCTTCTTCCTGCCGTGGGAAGCAAGAGGTCAGTCTTGGGCGCACACAACGTCCCCTCAAGAGGGAATTGAAGTGGGAACAAGGTCAGGGCA
>NC_051410.1:13043713-13044213 GCF_015228065.2 Penaeus monodon
GCAAATGGTGGGATTCCTAGAGGTAATTATAGCTCTGGTAAAAAAAAAAATAACTGAATCCAAGTTACCCGCTATTGAGACTCATAAAGGCGGAGAATTATTCCAATCTTAATTGGGAACAAGTCTCTCGAGAGAGGTTGTTCGATTAACTTTTGACGGCATTAGCGTTAATGAGCAAGAGCAACAATTGCAATCTTAATTCCCTTTTTTCATATCACAATGCCTTGGGAAAGATTTTTCGTTGTTTGATTATCATAATAGCCTATACACCGACTTTTATGTCACATTATGGAAATTGCGATGGCTAGATTTGATTACCATAATGTACTTCGCTCCGCCGTCATTTAATTAGCACTGAAGTCCTTGGACTCGTTAACCGTTGACTATAATCAAATCACATCTCACCGTTTGCCTAAATATCTGTATCTATATTCTAATCCACTATTATAAAGAAATGAAATAAAACAATACTAAACAATAATGCTAAGCATCTTTATGGA
>NC_051410.1:13044271-13044371 GCF_015228065.2 Penaeus monodon
ACATTTACAACACGCTTCCCCGCACTTCGGGAAGCGTTACTACTTCCTCTCCTGTGCAATCAAGGAAAACACAGACAGAGAAACACACGTTATCTTCCTC
>NC_051410.1:13044429-13044721 GCF_015228065.2 Penaeus monodon
CCTAAAAAAAAGAAAAAAAAATCTTGATTAAACCTCACACACAACCACACACAGGAAAAAAGTTGCGGCGCATTCACATCGACAGTCTTTTTTTTTTCCTCAAAACCAGTCTCTCTCATTCATAACTTTGAGCTGAGACACATTCAGTGGCGGGGGACAATTTGTCTCTCGCCGTGTAATCAAAACTAATGATGTCTGTTTCCGCCACTCGAATGTTGGGGGGAAAAATACAAAATAAAAATGAGGTCCTATTACTGACATAATTTTCCTGTTTCTTTCACGTTCTTGTTAA
>NC_051410.1:13044838-13045539 GCF_015228065.2 Penaeus monodon
GTATTTTCCTCTTAAAAAAAAAAAAAAAACGTTGCAATCCTAACATTATTTTAACCAGCAAAACCTAAAAATAATTCGTTCGATTTTCCTTACCTAAGTACGATGACCTTGACGGTGGGTCCTGGGATACTCTTGAAGATGCTGGAGGCGTTAAGATGGCAGCGGCCATAGATGACATTGCCGTTAACCTGGCGACGAAGAAAACTGTCAAAACCTTTACAGAATAAACCTGCCTTCTACCGCCTTCTACCCCTTTCTAAGCACGCAATACAATAAATAATAATAAAAAACGTACATAATAAAAAAAAAAACATAAAAGCACCCACAACAAAAGCCATTTTGAAAGATTTTCACAAAAGACTACCTTTCATAGCCTCTATAAATCCAAACACACTCTCGGGCAACCAAGGGACCCATCGAGAGCGTCAATACTGAAATTACTGTAGTCAGCCTCGGAGGCTCGAAAGACCCATTTTCTCTTCCCCGATGGAGGGGAGATTTTGTCCATTTTCTTTGTGTATTATGCTGGGAGTCCTTTTGTATTTGGGATATCATTTCACAAATTGTGCAGAAAAGGGTGCACACTGGATTTTTATAGAAAATATCGTGGACAAACTGGTTTCTACATTTTGTTTCTTTTTACCATGAATATCAATGGGAATATAAAATAATAATGTCTAGAGAAAGAAAGAATAATGGAC
>NC_051410.1:13045599-13045766 GCF_015228065.2 Penaeus monodon
GTCCATTATTCTTATACAGAGCAGTACCCCGCCTACTTCAGAACTAAAATAAAAAAAACGAAAGAAATGACTACCATTTAGGAAATATATGTGCGGCAATGAAAGTTATGACCGATATTGCGAATGATAAAGTGAAAGATATTATGAATGACTTTAGTAATGGTTAT
>NC_051410.1:13046366-13046752 GCF_015228065.2 Penaeus monodon
CTGCAACTGGCCGTGTCCTCCTAGCCCTCAACGTTATAAAACGATGAACGTAAAACGATGAACGTAAAATGAACGTAAAATCATGAACGTAAAATGATGCCCCGAGTGCAGGAAGCAAAGATGCGTAAGAGAAACTCCGCAAGAAGCAGGAATTGCCCGTGGCGGCTGCACGGTTCACAGGAGCCGGAAATCTCGAAGGCATCAGGAATATTCCAAAAGATAAAATGAGAAAAGAATTACGAAACAAAAGTGAAGAAGAACACGAAAGGCACTGCGGGGAACGAGGTAACGAATATAAGCGAAATAAAATCATATTCGCCATGTTTTTTTATACAGAATCTAACAGAGTGAGTGCACAAATAAATTTTAGTGATATAAAAGCTATG
>NC_051410.1:13047013-13047266 GCF_015228065.2 Penaeus monodon
GCCGAGCACCCACCTCGAGGATTTCGTCGCCCACCCTGAGCCGGCCATCCTTGAAGGCGTTGCCGTTGGGGTTGAGGCCGCAGATGAAGGCGGACATGAGGGTCCTGTCCTTGTTACCGGCCAGGGAGATGCCCAGGCCGTTGGCGCCCTTCTGCAGGTCCACCAGGATCACTTCGCCCTTCAGGTCGCCATACTTCTTCGCGATTTTCTCTGTGTCGGGAAAGGGTCGGGGTTAGTGGGTTGCCAGAAAGGG
>NC_051410.1:13047571-13048013 GCF_015228065.2 Penaeus monodon
TATTCAGTAGTAGAAACGAATATATTATTGCACATGTCATTTCCAAATACTTGTTACCGACACATTAACTGCAATTTACATAAACTTTCTCGCAGTCGGACAACTTTCCCATGAAAATCACAGCAGTTAAACCCAATTATCATTTTCCTTTCCCTCCTTTTTTCTTCCTCCCTTCGTGTTTTTTTCCTTCTTCTTATCCCACTGCACTCCCTTCATCTCGCCCTAATCGAAAGTTTCCATCCCGGAGGAAGTCGGAGTGATCCATTAACGTTCCAGAAGATGAGGGGAATCAGAAGCAAAAAATTCCAAAAAAAAAATGAAGTGGGTAAGAAAAATAACATGTAAACAAACAAACAAAAAAAGATATTCAAGGCCCGCGCGTTCTCTCCTGCCGCGGGGGGAGGGGGGGGGGGCGACGAGCGAGGTGAAGAAGAGAGATGAA
>NC_051410.1:13048058-13048327 GCF_015228065.2 Penaeus monodon
AGAGTCCCGCGCCGACTCCCACCTGTCGCGGCTCTCGTAAATCTCGCGAGGCCAAACGAGACAGTCCTCGCCGGAGACTGATGCCGCTCTGACTGGCACTCTCGTAGGACCTCCGGCTGACGCGAGATAAATGGCGAGACGAACTGCGGAGTCTACGGCCGGAAGGGAGAATATTGACAAGGGGGAATCGTCTTGTGTCACGACAGGCTCAGGGAATGATATGGCCAGACAAATGTTACGAGAAGCAAAAAAACAACATGAACACACGA
>NC_051410.1:13048414-13048662 GCF_015228065.2 Penaeus monodon
GTCAAAAACATGTTGAAGACACATTTAGGCAAACTAACAATCAGACGCGCGCGTAAGAAGGCATAACGCACATGCCGGCACCCGCCCAGACACATTGTATTCAATGTCAATTCATCTCTTTTTCAACACAAAAGCGAATGAATTATGAGAGAAGGACGAGACACAAAAATCAATACTGTCAGCTTTGCCTTTCACCGGCGGAGGAGGGACCATGATGGCCGCAATATATCCTCTCGGGGATGTCCATT
>NC_051410.1:13049547-13049723 GCF_015228065.2 Penaeus monodon
TCCCAACCACTTCTGCCTCATCCTATTAATCTCATTCCCATTAGGAACATATTTTCTGCTTTTATCTGTGTCTGAATGCTTGACATTTCTATTTCTCTTGTCTGTGATCTCAAGTGACTGAATGATAAGGCAGTCAAACTCGAAATCTCTATCTTTTATGCGTTTATCTTTTCAGA
>NC_051410.1:13049845-13050285 GCF_015228065.2 Penaeus monodon
TACCTTCCTTGCCCTTAGTCTACCTTCTCCACGTCTTTCTACTCCCTCCATTTAGCCGACCTTCATATTACCTCCCCCTTTCCTCCCTCCACCTCTCTGACTTTCCCCTCCAGTTCTCTCCCTTCTTCCACTTCCCCATCCCTCCCTCCACTATTCCGACCCTCTATTACCTCCCCGTTTCCTCCCTACACTTCAACCTTCCCTCTACTTCGCTGCCCTCCCTCCCTTCGCTCGCTGACTCTCCTTCCACTTCGCTGCCCGTCCCTCCACTTTGCTGTCCCTCCCTCCACTTCGCTGACTCTCCTTCCACTTCGCTGACTCTTCCCTCCACTTCTCCTCCCTCCCTCCACTTCGCTGACTCTTCCCTCCACTCTCCTCCCTCCCTCCACTTCTCCTCCTTCCCTCCACCCTCCCATCTCCCCCACCGTTTTAAATACTGA
>NC_051410.1:13050302-13050427 GCF_015228065.2 Penaeus monodon
TTGAAGAAGCCCCTGAAAAGTCCTGAAGAACCTTGGGCGAGTGTGTTTTACATGCATGCTTCAAACTTTGCTCTTTAATTCTTTTTCACACATATTAAACTGCCGACTTCTCTGGAGGAGGTTGA
>NC_051410.1:13050792-13051320 GCF_015228065.2 Penaeus monodon
GGGGGGGGGGAATAACAACACCACCTTCATATTGAATATCTGGCATGTTGACACCTAATATTCAAATTCAAGTCATCCATATGCAATACATAATCACATCTTAATTACTAAAAATATATATGTATAATCTCATAACTTTAAATAACAAACATTCTTTTTTTCACTAAACCGTCAGCTTAGTCTCAAATTATATAACCTCTCCCCAGGCCTCTGCCGTGCCTGATAACTTTAATTTTAGCATTATTACCGTGTAGTTAACTCCTGAGGCACGTTTTAGAGCAAAAACACATTAAAGTCTAGAACAAGTAATGCTTTTTAAACATATTTGCCTTTTAATTAATTTGCTTTTACCCCTTGAAGCCAGAATGCTTTCGTGTAATGCATTGTTGCAACACACTTTTTTTTCAACATAAGAAATCCTAAAACTTCCAAATAAAAAATATCCATAAACCTCAACACTAAACTGCACAGGAAATCACATCCCATAAATGAATCATAATGACATTTCGCATCACCGCACACCACTTT
>NC_051410.1:13051800-13052021 GCF_015228065.2 Penaeus monodon
AAATAACACTAACAAAATCTCATAAATGTTCGGTTCAACGCAGCATGGTAGACTGGCCAAATGCGAGTAGGCTTATAACACGGAATTATCCCTTTAAAAACAAAGAAGCATCTTTATCTTTTTCTTTTTCTTTCTTTTTTCATACTGGAAACGGGAGGGGGGGGGGGGGGCAAATAGCTCGTGTACGTGAACAAGAAGTTAAACAGCATGCCCCCCCCCTA
>NC_051410.1:13052421-13052597 GCF_015228065.2 Penaeus monodon
ACAAAAACAAAAAAAGGCCCCCTCGCCCCCCCCCCCCCAACGGAGCCCGCCGGGAGGTGGGTGGGCGCGAGGCCGCACAAACAAACAGGCTGCGATGGCCAAGGGTTTGAGGCGGTGGGGAGGGAGGCGCTGGCCACGTACACACTCCACGTCCATTGTCTGGCCCGGGATTCGGG
>NC_051410.1:13053038-13053392 GCF_015228065.2 Penaeus monodon
ATCCTTTACCATTGACCATTTGTCTCCCATTTTCTCGCATTTTATATCATAGTTCTTGTTTCTGTCCGGCATCGGTATTTCATAACCATTAATTTCTCCCCTGCTATCTATTTTCTCCCTCCGCCCATTATTCATGTTGTAGTCCGCCTTGGACAAATGGAAAATAATAGCAACAACGACTGTAAAACAGGAGGAAAAACAAATAGTTGAAACGATGACAAATCGACAGGCAACCGAGCCCGGCAGGCCTATGGCGTAAGGGAATCAAATTAATGGTACTCGACATCCGGGACCTTCGTCTGCCGCCATCGCACTTCACGTGTGTTGCGCCATTCAACTCGTATTTACGTACGC
>NC_051410.1:13053558-13053768 GCF_015228065.2 Penaeus monodon
ACCAATCCTCCATCCTGTGACCGAACAGAAACCTTAGGACCGAAAATCCTAAACTCAAAGGCTGGGAAGATGATCCTTCTGTGCTCCGGGTGGAAGGGATGGAAATTACCTGGTAAATAATGCGCTTTCTTTTGTACAAATGGATGAACTCTGAGATCAAAGCTGACTCGGGGGAGGGAGGCCAAGTTGCAGGGACTCGGATTACTCTGG
>NC_051410.1:13054136-13054282 GCF_015228065.2 Penaeus monodon
CCCGACTTTTTTCTCCTTATACATTCAAACTTGATTGACTCCAGCGGCTACTGTTGACAATATCCGTGCGTCGCCAAACAGCGCAGCTCTGCTCGTTTACAGGGGGGGGCGTGTCGGACAGGGTGCAAAAGTATTCTCTCCTTTTC
>NC_051410.1:13054313-13054886 GCF_015228065.2 Penaeus monodon
ATAGTCTTCTCCATTCGTCTCCACCTCCTAAGTACATTACTTAAGTTTCACTCAATCCTACTTTCTCCGCCTACGCCCATTGATCTTGCCGTTCCTTCTCCTCTCCTCCTCCTCTCGCTTTCTCTTCATTTCCTTGCCCATTTTTTCGTACTTTTCTTATTCTTCTTTCGTCTACCCTTCTGTCTCTCTCCCGATCTTCCTATTTCTTCCCTTACCTTCTTTCCTGCTTTGCTCCCTCCTCTTTCCACCTCTCTCACTCTCACCTCCTCACTCCTCTTCCTCTCCTTCTCACTCGATTCCACTCTTCTTTCCTCAACCTCTCATTCTGTATCCATCCATCTTGCCTCCCCTCCTCTACCTCTTTTCTCCCTCCCTCTCTCCCTACCTTCCTTCCTCAACCTCTCCTACACCTTCATCCATCCATCCAACCATCTTCCTCTCCCTCTCCTCTTCCATTCTTCCTCTCTCTCTCTCCTCCTCTTCCACCCTGCCTTCACCCTTCTACCTCTCCCCCTCCTCACTTCCTTCCATCCCACCTTCACCCCATCCATCCCTCGAACCATCCTTCCTCAT
>NC_051410.1:13054948-13055067 GCF_015228065.2 Penaeus monodon
GGTCCTTCCCTTCACAGGCCGCGTCGCCCTTCCTCACTAAACCCAGCAAATTGCCTGATGTACGTGATTCAGCCCACCAATCGGCGGAGTCAGCACCCGGGCAAAAGTTTCATCTTGTT
>NC_051410.1:13055200-13055297 GCF_015228065.2 Penaeus monodon
TACAACAGAATCTGGAAACATTTTGGAAGGCAATGAATTACGAGAGCAAGAGGGCAAAGGGATGAATCGCTTCGGTTTTTTCTGGACTCAAGGCATC
>NC_051410.1:13055556-13055677 GCF_015228065.2 Penaeus monodon
TCCAGTCGTCAAGTCAAATACAACACGTGTTACTTATCCACAGACAGCGTGCAAGAGGGTAAAATATAAAATGAATATATAAAAAAGCAACAGAAGGAGGTCAAAATTGAAAAAGAATCTT
>NC_051410.1:13055702-13056063 GCF_015228065.2 Penaeus monodon
CCAAATTGTTGAAAAGGAGGAGGGAGGGACAAAGAAGCGAGAGTGACAAAACGGAGAAAGGAGGAGAAGACAGACAAGAGCAATAACGGGAGATCCAGTAAACGATCGTAATAACGCTCGAGAAAGGGGGAAATGAGAAAGAGAAAGATTGAGACGTTAGCAACACAAAAGCCCAGCGAAGAATATTCCAGAAAGAGAGAAAAGCGGCCGCCATGGAGAGGCGTCTCGGCAACATTCAAGCAATAACAAGCCCTTTTGAGGGAGAATTTTCCGCGCTTCCCCCGGACATTGGTGGCTTATTTCCCTCTTGCAACCACCTTGTAGAAATGGCCCGACTCGCATCGCATTTCCCGTCCCCGTT
>NC_051410.1:13056143-13056402 GCF_015228065.2 Penaeus monodon
GACATGGAAAAAAGCATTGCGGGAAATTGGCCCTTTAGGAAGCGACCGGAGGCAGCCCCGACGACGGCGTAATGCTCCCGCGCCACGTTGGAACGACCCATCGGCGGTATCACAGGGGGTCGACGACAGATATTACGAAAGGTTCAACGACTCGCATTAAGGGATGTGGCCCTTGGGCGGGGGGAGGGGTGGAGCTGTGGCTTACGTTCCGACGGAATTGGAAATTGCTGTTATATGGAAGAACAAGAACGATAACTGG
>NC_051410.1:13056872-13057190 GCF_015228065.2 Penaeus monodon
GTAATTCTAAACGACCGAACTCGGTAGAAACAGATGTCACGAGTGCCGCGGCGGGTGCCAACAGGTGGGCCATTCCGTCAGCAATTACAAGCGAAGGTCAAGGCGATAAAAGATTACGAGTGCCATGCCTTACTGCCGCCCCGACGCGATGCCTCTCCAACCCGCGTCTCTTCCTTGGCACCGTTTATGGAGGCCGGCCATTGTTTATGCTCCATGGTATATACTGTCATTTTTTTTCTCTCTTTTTACCTTCTTTCGTAACTCGCCAGCGTAGTACATGTTTACGAGCTGATACCTTCTGTATATGTAATGATTACG
>NC_051410.1:13057428-13057532 GCF_015228065.2 Penaeus monodon
ATCCTTAAAAATACCCTTCCGGTCCTCTTTTTAATTATTCGAGGAAGTCTAATTAGCCATCGTGTAAAATCTTCATCATTAAAGCCATTAAGACGTAAAAAATA
>NC_051410.1:13057990-13058197 GCF_015228065.2 Penaeus monodon
GGGAGCGGCGCTGATAAGGTAGTTTTACGGTTCTTTATCTGGTGTAATTCCATTAGCTTATCGGCGTCGTTTGGCTAATCCGCGATAACAGGCCGTTTCATCCACGAACTGAAGAAAATAGCACGTTATCGCTCCCTTGCTACGGCCTTGGCGAGGGACCGAGGAAATTGCCCAACAGTTACAAATGAGAGGGAGATTGGAGACCCC
>NC_051410.1:13058419-13058518 GCF_015228065.2 Penaeus monodon
CAGCAAAGGCAATAAATTATTTGGGTAAAAACAGCACATAACCGTAAATAGTACCATCGTTGACAGATTAATATCAGTAAAAAATAAATACCCTATATC
>NC_051410.1:13058588-13058773 GCF_015228065.2 Penaeus monodon
TACGAGAGCTTCTTTTTCGATCTTCATGCCACAAACTCTCCTCAAGCTCCCCACAGATAACTCGACGTCGACCAAATTCTACGGAGAAAACACACCACATCCAACTTTTGCCGGCGTCTCCCCTCGAGTTTTGGGGGCCCGCTGGAGGTGAGCCGAGACGGTGGGGAATGCGTGAGGGGAAAGGC
>NC_051410.1:13059283-13059427 GCF_015228065.2 Penaeus monodon
TAAGGGAGAGGAAGTGGAGGAGGGAAACGAGACCGAGGGGCGGGGCGGCTCGTGCGAGGGTCCGTGTTCTACCCCTCCCCCCCTCCCGCTCCTGCTGCCGCCCAGAATGTCAGAGGTCGCCAGCCCTCACCCACCCACGCCGTC
>NC_051410.1:13059772-13059995 GCF_015228065.2 Penaeus monodon
AACAAGTATTTGTGAAATAAGGTCTACTACGCACTAAGTTAACAAGGACAGTTGTTGTTTGGGGGGAGGAAGGGAGGGGAGGGGGGAATTCGAAAAAGAAAATGTGACACTTTCAATTCGAAGCTTCCCCTCTTTTAAAGTGAATCAGCGCGCGAATTAAAATTGCTACAAGTTCAGACAAAGTGGATCCGAATTTTTGCGTCAATCTAATTATCAGCTTCCT
>NC_051410.1:13060512-13060676 GCF_015228065.2 Penaeus monodon
AACAACAAAATTTATAATACTGATGGCGATGAAACACAAAAATAATGGCAGTTGTAGTAACAATAACCATCAATAATCTTTATAAACTGAAACAAGAACTAGAAATCCCAAAAAAGAAGCACGAACCTAAACCCTGACTGTCAATCTTGCCTCATCTCCCTACC
>NC_051410.1:13060723-13060825 GCF_015228065.2 Penaeus monodon
ACAACAAATTCTCCCCCCTTTTATCTACACCACCGTAACCCCCATCCCCAAACCCCACAAACCCCACAAAAACCACCACACGAAACCCTTTAAGAGTCCACC
>NC_051410.1:13060879-13060965 GCF_015228065.2 Penaeus monodon
TTATCAGAGGCATAAATCCCATCCCTAAAACCCCATATTTCCCCCACACAAACCCCACAAAACCACCACACGAAACCCTTTAAGAG
>NC_051410.1:13060995-13061224 GCF_015228065.2 Penaeus monodon
TTCAGAGCCGTCTCCAACCTCCTACAGACTTAATCACAGCTCCGGCCCTTATCAATGGCAGGCCGGCGCGACGTCCCCGCGTGATGTGCATACTGCCGATCGCGCTATTGAATGACAGCGGCCATTGAGGGTGTGAATGCCTGCCTCTCTCTGCTCCTGCTGTTTCCGTCTCTGCTTTTAGCATGAATTCTCCCGGTGTAAATGGCTTGCTTGATTTTTGAGGCGAATT
>NC_051410.1:13061583-13061875 GCF_015228065.2 Penaeus monodon
TATATGCCCTCTCCCTAATAATCTTTATCTCTCTCTCCCTGTTCTTTTTCATTTTCGCGATGTTCTCTACACCTTCCTGCGTTCCCGATATCGTTATTACTAATCTTTAGGTTCCTCTCTTCTTTATCTTTTCTCTCTCCTTCCTCCTCATGAGCCCATTCTCCCCATTATCTCTTCATCAACGACCTCCTTATCCGAGGAACTTTTTTGCATTACCAATATTCTTCCTGAAAGGCTGGTGGTCCCTGTGCCCTAATATTCCCATAATGCTCATTATTCCTCGCTGGGTCAA
>NC_051410.1:13061907-13062795 GCF_015228065.2 Penaeus monodon
CGAAAGCTGCCTCCGTACCCTACGCCCCCCCCACCCTTCCCAATCACCCCATTCTTACCTTCCGTCCCCTTATTCCTCACACACCCATTCCCCTACCTCCCTATGCTACCCATTACCTCCCCCTCCTTACCTCCCCAAGCAACCCTATACTCCACGCACCTCCCTATCCTCACCTGACCTCCCAAACGCCCCCACCCCTGTCTCCTGCCTCCTACACGCCCCCACGCCCTTCTCCTTGCCTTCCACACGCCCCCACACTCTTCTCTCTTTAACCCTCCCTTCCCCCCTCCCCACATCCCCTCGGACGTCATTTGGGGCGGCCCGAAAATCCCCTTTCCTTCCCTCGCGTCATTCCGTGCGCACCAAAACCGTCATTAATTTTAGTCCGCCTCGATAAAGTCCGTTAATTCCTTCAGTTGCGTCGTTCTTTCTATTGTCTTTTCCCCCTGTCCTTTTTTAATTGAATCTTTTTATCCTTTTTATCTTTTTTTTCTCTCTTTCTCTCTTTTCCTTCGTCTCCACGCGTTTCACCCCGTCCCTCACCGCTTACGTGTGTAATCCGTCACTTTATCTCTTCGTCAACGGGGAATCCTTATTCTCTGCAACAGTGCATCCCTCCCTCTTCAACCCTCTTCGGGATATGTATCACTGTCGGGAGCAACCTGTCGTCCATCCCCTCCGGCCTGCGGATTCTTCACACGATTCCTTCTGCTTCTCTTTCAGCTCACTTTCAACTTATCTTTCACATTCCACTCCATCATCCTTCTGCACCCTTTCAGTGCCTATTCAGTTACCCTTCTACTCCCATTCCATCATCCTCAAAGCTCTCTTTCCAACAGTTCATTTTCAGATTTTTTTTCTCCGTAATCCTTTTACCTCTTTTCAAGC
>NC_051410.1:13062866-13063554 GCF_015228065.2 Penaeus monodon
TTCTCGATCTTTATCGGCTCTCTCCCTGCCCTTCCCCATCTTCGCGCGACGCCGCTGCTCTCTCCTGCCTCGTTGTCCTCGCCATAACGCCTTCGCGCGCCCCTTCGCAACCACGCCGGACCCTCTTAATGTCTGCCCATCGTGTCAGAGCCGTAACCGAGACTCTTCTTTTACAATAAACTTGAATCCTATCCCTTCTCTATCCCTCTGCCCTCCTCCCCACCTACCCGCCTCCCCTTCCCTCAAACTTCCCCCCTTTATTATCTCTTCCACCGCCCTCATTTCCTACCTTCCCGCCGCCCACAATACCACGGTCACTCTCCCTCCCCATCTCCGCGCCTCTCCCCTTCCCCCCTCCATCCTAAACAATACGCCGCCACAGACCTCCAGCTCTCGTGTATTCCAGCTTCACTGCAATTTGTTTGTTGACTCTTTCTTTTCGAATTTCACTCCTCCTTTTCGTTTCTTCGTTCTTCCTCCTCCTTCGCGGCGAGAGGACGGAAGGCGGGCGGCGCGGGAGAGTGAAATTCCCGATCCCCCGTAAAGCTTCGAGTCGTGGCGGGCCTAACTGGCAGGTTTCTTTTGTGTGTTCGACACTGTTTTGACAAGGTGGGTCAGCCCGCCCTCCCGCAGAGGCACCGCTAAGTCCTTTGTGTGTGCACTCTCCACATTGTGCCACCCCCCCCCC
>NC_051410.1:13063625-13064065 GCF_015228065.2 Penaeus monodon
ATCACATTTCTTTCTCCCATTTACTTTGCATGTTTGTCTCCTCCCTTCTCCCCTCTCTTTCGTTCCTTCCTTTTTCCCTCTCCTACCTCTTTAACTTTTCTTTCCTCTACTCCCTTTACACTCACCTCTTTAAAACTCTTTTCTCAATTCCCTTTAACGTCTTGCCCTCCCCTCTTCCTCCCCTTTCCTTTCTATTTTCACTCCCATTCACCTATCATTCATCCAATCTTCCCTCGGCCACTCACTTGCTCTTTGATTATGCTTTTCCTCTGCTCCGCCCTTCACTCTGTCCTCTCTTCTGCTTGAGCTGCGACTCGAGGAGTCTCGCCTGCGACTGCTCTCCTTGGCTACTCGATAACCATCCTCTTTGTACGTTTTCCTTGGGAGACTTTCATCTCAAAGAGCACTGGACGCAAATACACTTTTTTCCACTTTTCTTT
>NC_051410.1:13064140-13064274 GCF_015228065.2 Penaeus monodon
TTTCTCTTTCTCTTTCTGTCTATCACTGTTGACTGACTGATATACTTTATTTTCACTTTTACCTTCTACTATTTTCTTTTTCTCCCTTGACTACCCTTGTAACTGTATTACCTCTCCCTCCTTTTCATGGTTGG
>NC_051410.1:13064322-13064752 GCF_015228065.2 Penaeus monodon
CCCTCACCCTCACCCTCTCGCCCTCCCTTTTAGTCTCTCCCTCCCTCTACCTCATCCTCCCTTTTAGTCTCTCCCTCCCTCTACCTCATCCTCCCTTTTAGTCTCTCCCTCCCTCTACCTCTTCCTCCCTCCCCCACACCGCATGACCAATCAACCTTCCTACGAGCCGCCCTCTCCTCCACGACGCCACCCGGACGCCGATCTACTCATCCCGCAGAATCTCGCCCGAACGGATTTCTTTTGCATTTTCCCCATCGCGCCGGAAGCCATCCAGTCAGTCCGGAGAGAAGTTTCACGGATACTATTTTCGGAGAGAGCGGCGTGCGGAATATGGGGGCCGAGCGCTGCCCAAATAAAAGGCGAGCGAAATGCGTGCTGAAACATTTCGGGGAGAGAGAGAGCTATCTGCACTTCTGACTCTATTGCCTTG
>NC_051410.1:13065747-13066083 GCF_015228065.2 Penaeus monodon
CTCGCCATCTCCCATTTACCTGAAAACCCCCGCGAAAATAAGAAACTTCTGGGCTAATTATTCCGTACCTCGCGTTACCCTTCGCGAGAGAACTCCACCTTCTTTACAGCTTCCTGCACTCTCCAGAGAAAACCATCAAAGTCTTATTAATATCTATTTCCTCCGATTTTATCGTTTCTGTCTGTCCCCTTCTCTTTCTTTCTTATCCCCTTCATCTTTTTTTTTCGCTTTCCCTCCTCTATCCTCGTTTGACTAATGGCTATCATCATTTCTCTATCTCCCTTCCCCTTCCTCATTCATGCCGCTTCTTCTGCCCATTAAGATTCCTCTCTCGGT
>NC_051410.1:13066144-13066270 GCF_015228065.2 Penaeus monodon
AAATGTCCATCTCTCTATTCCTCTCTCTCCCCCTTTGCCCTCTCCCCTTCTCTATCCTCTATCGTTTCCCCTCTCCCATCCTTTCCCCTCCCTCTCTACCTCACTTCCCTCCCTCCAGGTGTCTCA
>NC_051410.1:13066313-13066443 GCF_015228065.2 Penaeus monodon
CCCCCCATTTCTTTGTCTTCCCCCATCTTTCGACCGCTCTTAAACCCTTCATCTTTTTCTCAGGCGAAACTTGTACCCGACTTTACAACATGGCCTCAGACTCAGCGCCCGTCGTAAAGTGCATCTCTTG
>NC_051410.1:13066508-13066663 GCF_015228065.2 Penaeus monodon
TGGGGGAGATTAAGGGTGTGGGGACAAGGAGAGTTTCAGAGGGCAAATAGCCCACACCGTTTCAGGTATTTTTTCTCCACCTGTTAAATCATCTTTGTTAAATCTTCTTGTTTCTCGGCTTTATCTCCATTTCTCTCCTATTTATTCTCTATTAC
>NC_051410.1:13066684-13067317 GCF_015228065.2 Penaeus monodon
TCCTGGTTGCGAGACAAAGGAACCATCAAATGCGTTTCAGAAGGATGTGTAACATGACCCCGACATGTTTACACGATTCTGAATTGGCCGGCAGGACGAGAATAGAGGGTTTTCAGCAGTCCATTTTACTCGTGAAACCCGGGCCAGACACGACTGAAAATGGCATTTTAAAAAATCTGAAAATCGGAAAAATCGGTAAAATCGACAAAAAAACAACCCGGTAAACATCGAGTCGGTAAACTCGCGTGTTGATCATTCGAGGCATCGTAAAATATGGATGAAAAGTAGAAAAAAAAACATCAACAATACCAACACGTAAAAGAAATAACCTTAACCTTGAGAGCTACACGAAAGACCCTTATTTCATCCAAGACAATAATATCACGCAAGGAACCTAAGGACCGGGGGAGGAGGAGAGGGCAGTTTGAGAGGGAACAGGGAGCTTGAAGGGGAAGGGAGAGTACAAGGTGCAGAGGGGGGGAGGAGAAGGAAGCTTGAGGGCGAGAAGGGAGCCTGAGGGAGGGAACGGAGTTTGAGGGGAAGGGTGGGGGTGTTGAAAGGGGAGAGGGAAGTATGAGTGATAGAGTGGAGTTTAAGGGTGTGGAGATGGTGTCCTTAAGGGAGACGCACGCG
>NC_051410.1:13067446-13067618 GCF_015228065.2 Penaeus monodon
CTGGTCCCTCTGCATCCACTCGGGACGCCACCTGGCCTCTCACCCTGCATTACACGTTGCTCCACATACTGGCTCTCACGTCCTGCACATTATTACGGATTCACGGGGGATTACGTCCGAGAAAAAATAGGCGAGACTTGAAAGAAAGACAAAAGTGTGAGGGCGAATGAGA
>NC_051410.1:13067659-13067908 GCF_015228065.2 Penaeus monodon
AAGAAGGAAGAACAGAGGAGAGAGAGATGAAATAGTAAAAGAGAGGGAGTGTGAAGGTGGGATGTGGGATTGCAAAGGAAAGGAGGAGAGGTTAAAGACGAAGAAAGGAAAGAGAAAAAGTGGGCGAGAAAGTTAAAGAAGGCAGTAGGGAGAGAGTGACAGAAGGAACATATTTTAAAAAATATAAAAGAATCTGCACATCGGAAGTAAACTGGATTCTGTATACGAGTGTGCGCGAAATGTAAACCT
>NC_051410.1:13068042-13068263 GCF_015228065.2 Penaeus monodon
TCGTGTGCCAGAGCAGCAAGGCCAGAATAAAGTTATCATAATTACTTAAGACGTGCCGGGGGTGGAAGTTGCCCAGCTTCTTGAACTCTTACAGCGTTGCCTTCCTCCGCCCCTCTTGCATGTCTTGTTACACAGGTCTCTCGGCATTTTTCTACTTTCCATTTTTCTTTGCCTTTTCTCTCTGCTTCACTCCCTCCTTTAATCCCCTAATCGCCCCCTCT
>NC_051410.1:13068716-13068971 GCF_015228065.2 Penaeus monodon
ACTGTTAGAATATTTGTATTTCAAACAGATACGTCTCGTCGCGTGGGCCTCTATATTAATTTTCCCCTTTCAACCCGCTGCCTTTCTAACCTACTTCCCCTTCCTCATCTCTCCCCCTTTCCCCTATTCCCCCTCACCCCCTTCCCCTCTCTCCCCTTTGCCAGTGCAGTCATAACATGCTAATGGACGCACCATCCCTCGCCCTCCGCCGCAATGTTGTTCCTAGGACGCCCTCCCATATTCTCGGGGATCTCT
>NC_051410.1:13069186-13069489 GCF_015228065.2 Penaeus monodon
CGACCCGTTGCCACGAAGGAAAGCGACCGGCCTCCAAGCGGGATCACGTGGGACTCTTAATTTAACGAACTGAGGGAGGAAGAAGCATCTCGTCGGTTAAGGCGAGCTAAGCCAAGAAGACAAGAGGAGATCAGCGCCGGCACATCACAGCCGGCGAGGGCGCGGGTCACGTGTCAGGCCGCTGAATGAGGTGGGACTTGCCTCGCGACGTCCGCTAATGCAGCGGGAGCCTCGTAATGCTCGGGCGGAGGAAGCGCGCACGGGATGCCCGAAGGAGGCACGACCGCACAACTCTCCGGGCGA
>NC_051410.1:13069699-13070342 GCF_015228065.2 Penaeus monodon
GCCCTGACAAACTTCTCGTCGCGTCCCATTAACGAAGCAGAAATGAGATGCGAACACCCATCTGGGAATGAATGAAGGGTAACGCTACGTGTAATGTGATTAGAGCGAGTCCGCCACTCGACTCATAAACAACCCTCTCACACTCCCGGCGGCTCGAATCATCACAACTCCTGCTGAGTACACCAGGCCGCCTGGTGATATAATAACAAGCCTTTTTACCCAGCATCATTCCAACACATTCTTCCCACACAACACCATCACTTTTATCAAACTCATGCTGGCAACATCAAAAGCTAGATGACATAACAACAACACCTAGGACCGGCCAAATACTATAACAACATTTACCTCAAACAAAAAAAATCTTTCACTAAATTCTAATGTCAACAAATGAAAAGATCCCGACAAACTAATTAACAGACTGGCCAACAGCTAAGCCAATAATACCCGACTGACCCTCCTATTTACATAAATAATTCCAGCCAAACCTCGAAAATCATACCGCATTCCCAACATAAAATAAACTGTTTACCGACACAGCAACAAAAAATATATAGGTTAATTCACGCGACAAAACAAACATGGCTTTATTTTGCATTTCGTCAAAATCAATCTAAAACTATTTTACCTTCTTTTATGTGTA
>NC_051410.1:13071005-13071287 GCF_015228065.2 Penaeus monodon
GTGATCACTACCTAATAAAAATTCAAATATCCGACGGTAATGAGCCGTGAAGATATAATGGAACCACCGCACTGTGGAATATTCTTTTCTGTCATGCGAGTCTCGGATTCTGACGATGTGAATCTCCGCCTTTTTAATGGCTTATGCCTACACAAAAGTAATAAAATATCCTTGTCGTTTCTTTTCCTTCATTCACTTACCTATTTTCGTGAGTTTATGCATCTATACAGACCTGAACATTTCAACTCGATTACATAACATTAATAGTTCAAAGAATCAAAC
>NC_051410.1:13071548-13071684 GCF_015228065.2 Penaeus monodon
TTCCATTTTCAAAAACGCACGACGGACAAAGCCCCGCCAACCTTAAACCTTGAAGCCTCATGCAAAACTCGCGTTACCGAAAAGCAACGCAGAAAATTGACAAACAATATCCATACTCTCGGGACAAAAGAGGCAA
>NC_051410.1:13071963-13072313 GCF_015228065.2 Penaeus monodon
GTGTAGTATAAGAGACAAAGGAGGCGGTGCAGAGAGGGGAGACGAAAGGGAAAGCAGGAGACACACATGACGAAAGGAGAAAAACGGGGTCGAGTAGGAATAAAGAAAGCAGGCTAAGAAGAAAGGAAGGTACGAGAGAGAAAAGCAATAGCAGGACTGAGGATGGAGGGAAGGAGACGGAAGGAAAGGAAAAAATAACCGACAGAGAAGGCGGAGGAAGGGCTACCGCAAAGTATAAAGGGCGGATCTGAAAATGAGAAGGAGGGGAAATGTGCAAGAATTGAAATAAATGGATCTCAGAATATAAAACGAAGAAGGTATGAAATAAAGCTGAGAACGGGGTAAGTAAA
>NC_051410.1:13072422-13072652 GCF_015228065.2 Penaeus monodon
TTAATAACAGTAGAAAAAAAACTGATGAAATTACAAGAGCTGGAGAAAATAAAGGGGAATAAACGCCAGAGGAAAGAAATTGAAAAAAAAGAGATTATGTCTATACACAAGAACAAACACGTAAACAAAACAAGACAAAAAATGCCACACACAACCTACATGAAACAAAAAGAATAAAATATGTTACAAACAAAACACAAAATAAAAATTAGAGGGATCAAGCGGACACA
>NC_051410.1:13072955-13073277 GCF_015228065.2 Penaeus monodon
TTATTGCAAGTTATTGAAAGGGATTGGGGAGAGGAAGTGAGGAAGAGAAACTAGAACGCAAGGAGGACAAAAGAAGGATAAGCTGAGAGGAAAGGATGAAGGAACTGGAAGAGGGAAGAGAGAGCGAAGGAGGTAAGGACAAAGGGAAAGAAAGAGAGAGGGAGGCGGGGATAAGGAGGCAAGGAGGGAGGGAGGGAGGGAGAGAGGGTGGGAAGGAAGGGGAGAGGGAAGGAGAGGAGGAGGGAGGAAAGAAAGAGAAGAGAAAGAGAGAAAACGAGAAAATAGAAAACAAATATAAGTGCTTGGAAGCGCATAAGCCACA
>NC_051410.1:13073461-13073894 GCF_015228065.2 Penaeus monodon
AAAATAAAAAGAGGAGAAAACACAAGACGCTAAAGAAAGGAAAAGACCAAGAGGAGAAGAAAGAACGTAGAAACCGCGTCAAGGGAAGCAATCACACGAGAAAACGACGAGCATCCGGCCTTTTTGTCTTTCTTAATACGGCCGATGGATGGCGAGGAATTGGAATTGCACTTCGAAATTGATTAATTTTGCAACCACCCTGCAAAGAGAACGTACCCTAAAGCCTTCCTCGAGGAAAACAAGAATGCTGTATGTAGAATGATGCATTTCGATTCTATCCTTCCCTAAATGCGAGTACATCAGTAAAGATATCCAATACAAAGCTTCTTATCATTGCAAAAAAATGCAACATCATAATGCAAGATCAAATGCACCGACACAATATAATCAATCGATCAACATCCCACGCGTAAGACGAAACATCCCCACTCGC
>NC_051410.1:13073944-13074268 GCF_015228065.2 Penaeus monodon
GGGAATTGAGAAGAAAACAAAATGGAGGCAGACACCCAAAAATAATTCTCGATGAAAGGAAGTGCCGTCTCAGCATAGCTATATATGTCACGGCGCACGGAAGGAAGACGTGTGGGGCCCGAGCGCAGCCTCTACGGTCAACTGAGAAAGATTTATTTGTCATCAATGGAAATAATGTCCCGAATCCCCATTTTTTGCTGTGTGTTTATTCCTTCGTATAGTTATAAATGGACATCTTCCCATTCGCTAGGTACAGATTTATTTTTTTGGACGTGTACCTATAGCGTATTAAGATGCAGATTCGTATGTTAATATATATAACTC
>NC_051410.1:13074388-13075005 GCF_015228065.2 Penaeus monodon
CGTGAGTATGCGCGCGTGTGTGATTTATATTTTATTTACACATTACTGCATACTCATTTATTCATATATTCTTGAATATTTATTACTACAGGTTTCTACTCAGAAAGAAAGAAAACATATTTTACGCAGGAAAAGGATATAAAAGTAACATAAATCACACAAGTATAAAACAAGCAAAGCCTATAAAGGATCAATACCAGCTATATGAAACAACACGAATAATACGGGCTAAAAATAAACCAATCAGCCCCCACTCGACACGGAAACAAGCCATTCCACACATCAACGTGAAGGGAGGCTGCAGAGACGGCGCCGAGGAGGGGAGTAGTTAGCGGGCGAACAATCTATTCAACAGGACTTGGGTTTATGAGGACCAATCTGTCCATCAAAAGGCTGATTAAGGGGGACAATTAGCGAATAAGTGATCCATTAGACGGGATTGGGTCGCCTGGCTCTCGGCTCGCGGGGGAAACACGAGGCCGCCCCAACAGGATCCAAGCGAGACACGAGGCACGAAGGGCTTTTAGGGAGCCATGGGTTGGTTGTTAGGCCGCCGGCGAGGTTTTAGGGCGCCGCACCTGCCGCGGGAAGGGACGGACAGATGTTGCTGTTTTCCC
>NC_051410.1:13075044-13075247 GCF_015228065.2 Penaeus monodon
GATATACATCGTATGTTCGCGCGTGTGAGTTCGGATTATCTCGGCATTCTTGGGAATCCTCCCTGATCCCTTGCTATAAAAGTATGATAAATAAAAATTAAGCTTTGCTTCACCCATCCCTGCATGAGCTCTCTCGGTACGCGATGGAAGCCCTGACCTCACACATGCCACAGCTCCTGGATGCTTTCTCATTTTTTCTCTTA
>NC_051410.1:13075366-13075869 GCF_015228065.2 Penaeus monodon
TCTCCTTCACACACTCTTCACACTGACATGAGCCTTGCCCTCTGCCCCGGCATCTCACTTGCACCGTCGGCTTAAGCTGTTCGCCGGACCGTCGAACACGTGAACGGCTGAACGGCTGAACGGGCGTGTTATCTGTGTGATAGGCATTCTCCGTGGCTGACTGAGAGGGGAGGGCGGAAAAGATTCGCCTCTTCTCTCTCCCTCTCAGCTTGAAAGACGAAAGGACGAAAAGGAGAGCAAAGAAGAGAAGCAACAAAAAGTTAGAAAAAAGGAAAAGAAAAAGCTTCCAGGTGACAAACTGAAAATCCTTCATCGAATTTCCGAGAACATCAAACCTTCCGGCACACTCGAGACCAGGGAATGCCTTTAATGTTCTTTTGATATGAAGTATAAGACTTTCTAAAACAACACATCACTCTCTGAATTCTTTCCAAATAGCAAACCGAAATTTACGGCTGTTTTATAAAAGCAAAGCAAGGCATAAATATAATACAATATGTGTA
>NC_051410.1:13076160-13076278 GCF_015228065.2 Penaeus monodon
ACAACCAACAAAGTGAAGTCGATCCTTAAGTGACATAAACCTCCTTATATCCCCCCACCCCCACAAAAAGTACTTTGAAACACGAACCTCTACGAACTTTACAACGGACATAAATCCT
>NC_051410.1:13077042-13077201 GCF_015228065.2 Penaeus monodon
ATAATTTTCACTTTGTTGATGTGCCTTTCGGAACCCTCTTCCTGTTTATTTAGCAGTCCCCGCTATATATTCGCTTTTTTTCTCTTCCTGTCCTCCTCTGCGTCCTTCAGTTTTTTATTCTGCCATCCCTCCATTACTTTTCCACTATCTCTAATCGAG
>NC_051410.1:13077393-13077480 GCF_015228065.2 Penaeus monodon
TCTACCTTGGCTCGAGTGCACCAGCATCCATAACCGACCGCGCCCTCGTAACCTTCAGCCTCAGAGACCTCATAACGCTCCCGCACC
>NC_051410.1:13077708-13077881 GCF_015228065.2 Penaeus monodon
ATTACTTTCTACCTTTCCATCTCCCTTTCACATACATATAAACAATCTTTATCTATCTTTATCCCCCTGTCTTTATTCCTCTTTCGCTGCCCTCGCCGTCTCACGTCTCTCCCCTTTCCACCTCTTCGTCCTTCGTTTCACTCTATTCGGATGTTTTATTTTTTCCCCGTCCG
>NC_051410.1:13077913-13077983 GCF_015228065.2 Penaeus monodon
CCCAGTGCTCTGTTCAACTCTTCTCGACTTTCTCACTCACTTTCACTCCCACTCTCCCTGTCCCTCTCCA
>NC_051410.1:13078075-13078293 GCF_015228065.2 Penaeus monodon
ATTTTTCTTCTCAATTCCCCTTTATCTAAGTTATAACCTCTCTATACACTTTTTTATTTCCATCTCCCCTCTACGTTGATTATGGTCCCCTCTCTTCCTTTTATCTTCTACTTCGCTTTATCGGTTTCCTTGCTTATCACTACATTCCCTTTCCTTCTCTTGCTCATTCCTACCTGTAATGTCGTTAATCCTTTTGTGTAACTCTGTTTTCCACTTAC
>NC_051410.1:13078531-13078718 GCF_015228065.2 Penaeus monodon
ACACACCTTCCATTCTTCCCTCCATATATATGATACTCTCCGCTTCTCTCACTTTCTTTCCTACCTCCCTACACTTCTCGCTGTCTTGCTGTCACTTTCACCCTTCCTTCTCTTGTTAGCACATTTACCTGACATTCTCATTAGTTTTCTTCTCATTTTTTTTTTATATTTCACATTTCCCTTTCCA
>NC_051410.1:13078898-13079533 GCF_015228065.2 Penaeus monodon
TGCTCATGGTCATCGCAGTTATCTCATACTCTCCTCACACTCCCAGCTCCCTTTTATAAGCGGATCACACTGCCCCGCCCTGCAATAATGAGCGGCGTTTGCCCGACTGAGAAAATTGATACACGTTTAAAGCCTTCCCCTTCCTCCCCATCCTCCCCTTCCTCCCCTTCCACCCCACATCCTCTGGTCAACGCCCACTCGGCGATCTGGTACCACCCCCTCTCATTTCCTCTCACTTCCCCACTCTCTCCCCAATTCCCTCGTTCTTTCCCCGTCCCCCCTCCCCCTATTTCTCCCCACCACATCCCCAAGCATCCTCCTCCTCCACCTATGCCACCCACAATCCCCATCCACCCCTCCAATCCACCCCTCACTCCCTACCCCCCTCCCCTCCCCTCCTCCTCCCTGTCGTTGTAATGAATCACCAAGGCACTTAACTTCACAGTTATTCTACGATAATAAAATTAACACTAAATTAAAACTGGCAATTAAGCGACAGGCACGTATAATTATGTGTAAATATTGTACGTCAACTAAAACGCCAAATGAATGTGAAAAAGAGAGGAAGACAAAGAAAACGAAAGAAATCGAGAGACAATGAGTGTGGGAGAAGAGATGGAAAACTGCGCGAGAAA
>NC_051410.1:13079612-13079688 GCF_015228065.2 Penaeus monodon
CAAAAAAGAAGATAGGGAACACAGAAAAAAAAATGTGAGCACGATAGAACCAGCACAAAACATATACCCAAAATTG
>NC_051410.1:13079775-13080510 GCF_015228065.2 Penaeus monodon
GGAAGGAGAAAACCGAAAGAGAGCTAGAAAGAAATCCGACACTAATAAGGAAACCGCGGGGACCACCTGCACGGGGAACCATTTCGGGCCGACGTTACGGTAACAAATGGCTCCACTAATCTAACTATCACGTGTTAGGGAAATGACTAGCCGGCGGAGAAGAGAGGAAAAGAGGAGGGAACGAGGAGAGAGAAGAGGGGAAGAGAGGAGAAGTGAGGAAGAGAGAAGAGGGAAAGAGGGGAGAAGTGAGAAAGAGAGGAAAAGAGGAGAGAACGAAAAGGAGAAGAGGGGAAGAGAGAAGTGAGGAAGAGAGGAAAAGTGAGGAGAGAGGCGAAGTGAGAAAGAGAATGGAAAAGAGGAAAGAGTAAAAAGGAGGGGAAGAGAACGAGAAGAGAGGAGGTGAGAAAGGGAATATGAAGAGAGGAAAAGACGAAGAGAATGAGAAGAGAGGAAAGCCGGGTAGAGAATAAAGAGAGAGGAAAACAGGGAAATAGAATGAGAAGTGAGAGGAAGAGACAGAAGAAAGGAGACGAGGGGAACAGAACGGGAAGAGAAAAAAAGAAAAAAGAGAATCAAAAGAGAGAGAAGAGAAGAGCATCAAGGAAGAGGAGATGAGAAGAGACGAAGAGAAAGGAACGAGAAGAAAAAAGAAGAAAAAAAAACTAGGGTAGAGGAAAAGAGGTAAAGAGAACGAGATGAAAGGACAAGATAGAAAACGAAAATCGAGTTGTAAGG
>NC_051410.1:13080533-13080743 GCF_015228065.2 Penaeus monodon
CAGAACGAGAAGAAAGAGGTGGAAATGAGAAAACTCAAATCTGACTGAGACTGAGAAAGAATTAAAGAGTAAAAGGAGGGTACGATCGAAATGCTAAATCACTCGAAAGGAGCATAAAAGTGGAATTTAAGATGCATTCAGCGAAATTATTACCCAGGGTAAAAAATGAGGCTAAAGAAGGGGGTGAGGGAGATAAGGGAGAGGGGGGAG
>NC_051410.1:13080931-13081416 GCF_015228065.2 Penaeus monodon
TTCTTGATAGATGAGGAAGGGAGATACGAAGTAGAAGCCGAGGCGAAGAAGAAATAAGTGAGAGGAATATATAGAGAAAATGAAGAGGGAAAGACAACAGAGAGGATAAAAAGGGAAAGGGAGAGACAAAGGGGGAAAGAGAAAGGGAGGGTGGGTGAAAGGGGAGAGGAATAAGTATCCAATAAGTTCCTCTACGAATGGCGAGAAGAGAGGAGGACGAGAATAATTCAAGATTTCACTCCTACACACTAGTACGAATGAGGAGGAAAGGATAGATAAGGAGAGAAATAACGAAAGGATGGAAATGAAGGGGAATAGCACAGAATGCAATAGAAGATGGCAAGGCAAGCCGAAATAAGCAATAAAGATATGAGATATGGCTCTCAGAGTGAAAGAGTGCGAGTGAGAGGGAGATGGAAAAGAAAACGTATAGAGATGTTGACGTTGACTTAGTAGTTGAAATCGAGAGCAAATATTTGAGGCAA
>NC_051410.1:13081549-13081716 GCF_015228065.2 Penaeus monodon
AAACAAACCCAAAATTAGCATGACTGGCAGATTTGTTAGAGCAAGAGTGAATTTTCTTGAATACAGTGAGACTTGAAGCTTACCCCTGGGATCCGCATTGCTTTTTGAACATTCATACCGCCGCGGAATTATTCATAACGTTAATTGCACCGTCGCCAGCAAAAGGG
>NC_051410.1:13082334-13082463 GCF_015228065.2 Penaeus monodon
ATTTAATACCACTCCCACCGTAATGAGTCGACTCCTGGGGCAGTGGTAGTAATGAGTCGCTTCGCCCCTCCTTGCCTCCCTCATCCCCCTACCCCTACAGAGTATGAGTAATAATGAGGAGGCGCCACC
>NC_051410.1:13082741-13082923 GCF_015228065.2 Penaeus monodon
AGTCTCAATAATGGACAAAGACGAGTAATAAAGATGATAAATAACTAAGCAGAGACACAAGAGCAATAACGTGCAGGCTGATGGCTACCGGTGCTGTTAATATTCAAGCTCACTGTTCTTTCCCGAAGCCGGTCTCTCCGCCCCCCTCCCACGCTCCTTTTTTTACATGTCCCTATAACACT
>NC_051410.1:13083144-13083417 GCF_015228065.2 Penaeus monodon
ACTCACGCAAAAATTAACCTTTCCAAAAACCGAGTGTTGCTTTCGGACTGCAACCATGAACGAGAAAATGGCCCTCATCGCGTATTCACGCCGTGTGCCTATTCATTTTTCCTCTTCTCTATCCTTCTTGCTTTCGGGTAATATGGAAACCGATGAATATCAAATCAATAAAGGACCTCTTAATCATCGGAGGTATTATCTGCCTGTGTGTCATCCATCTCTTTACTTCATAGCAGTTCTTTCAGCACTTCCCTTTATCTATCGGACTTTATC
>NC_051410.1:13083688-13084154 GCF_015228065.2 Penaeus monodon
CTGTCCGGCCCCCCGCCCCCTCCACCGCCCCGCGACGCAACGTGACGGCGGCCAGCGACTGATGCTGCGGCGGGCGGCTCTCTCAAGCGACGCCATATTGAACCCGTTGACTCGTAGGTGAGGCCACACTAATGAGGTCCCAATCAAGCTCATGGGGGCTAATTCAGCCAAGTCACCACGGGATGGACGCAGCGGAAATCGATACGTGCCACTCTCGCTTTCCCTCGCCCCTACGCCCGGCAAGCCACTCCCCTCCCTCTTCCACCCACGCGACGGGCATCACGGCGGCAAAGCGGCCCGCTCGTGGAGAGGCGAGGATGGGAAATTCCCTTCCCATTGCCCATTCACGCATACTGTGACGTAACAACAGTTAGATTACGTTCCCTCTCCGTCCCTTTGGATATGTTCGAATGCAACTTGGCCTCTGGAGGCCCTCCCTAACACGCGCAATGGCCTTACAAATGCT
>NC_051410.1:13084246-13084588 GCF_015228065.2 Penaeus monodon
TTTTCTAAATGGGACCCATTTTAGATAGGCGCTTACATTATTTCACACTCCCCAGAGTATGTAAATCACATCATTTATCAGCATGTGCGCCCCCACAAAATGTGTCCCATTCCGGACAATTACGAAATCCCTCTCACTTCCCCGCCGTGCCTCCCAAAATCTCATCTTTATTGTGAGCAAATGAGTGAAATCAATCGTAATGGGCAGCAATCAGGGTGGCTTTTACACAGCGTTAGGTCTACGGTGACAATGGAACGGCTGGCGGAGGCAACGGCAATGCTGGCACAGTTGATTACTGCTCCGTGTCGATCACAATGGTGGCTTGAAGTGCCTTGTGGTTGA
>NC_051410.1:13084862-13085086 GCF_015228065.2 Penaeus monodon
AACGAAAAGATGAGACGTACCCGGTGATCGCAGCGGGATAATCGAAAATCCGAAAAGACGGATCAAGGAAGCGCTATATGCAGGAAGTTAAGGAAGACGGGCTGCACAGGCGAAACAGCAACAGTTAGAACAAATCAATGTAATTATCTTGGGGAGTCTCGACCCTCTAACTGAAACAGATGGAAGGGATTTCAGCTTTACATGGATGGGAGTATCTGAGTTTC
>NC_051410.1:13085838-13086075 GCF_015228065.2 Penaeus monodon
ATGTATGCCAAAAGGAAGCGAAGGCAGAGGGGGCGCCGCCGTGGGTGGGATGGGGGGGGGTTGGGAGCTAGTGGGGGTCTTACTGCTCCTTGTGGCGTAAAATAAAATTCTTCCACCAGTGTAAAAAGAATTTTCTTTGCAAAACTTCAGTTGCTTAAAGTCAGTGGGCGGAATGGGTGTAAAGTTCGAGCCGTAAATATATATAAATAAGAGAAAGGTCGGTATATTATAAACCAT
>NC_051410.1:13086103-13086390 GCF_015228065.2 Penaeus monodon
CATTTACTAACTTTCCGCTTCCCAAATGTGAATAAAGTAAATATCCCCACCAAAAATAATAACGTTGAAAGAAAAGTGTCCATAACGATCTTCCTTTTGAGAAGTAAACACATAAAAGTCCACCATAACTCGAAAGTGCCACTTGAAAAAGTGCACATCCCTCTGAACAACCCTTTAAACACACTGCTTTGTAAAATGTGTTGACGGCGGATCTCCTGTGGATGATCGTTGTGAAATAAAGGGCCCGGTAACACAGAGCCACACGTCACCACAATTATAAAATCAAT
>NC_051410.1:13086611-13087415 GCF_015228065.2 Penaeus monodon
AGAAGTGTGATACAACATTGCTGGGAGACAACTCGTGAAACATAGACTCCAGACTTTTCTATTCCGCTGTATATAACATCACAGATAAACCAGGTAGTCCTAAACAAACTCTTTATGAAAAATAAACGTTTGTAGGCTACTTGTAAATAAAATGAAAAGTTACTCTTCATATCCAAGTAACAAATTTGCTTTCCCTCGAGGTGCCGCACTAACACGGCACACCTGTTTCGCAGTGCCAAAGCCTAGACTGCCAAGCCTGTCACCTAGGAAAGCGCCTCACAAGCAGAAACCAAATGCAAGTCCAACCCATCAAGTTGCACGGCAATGCTACACAAGGTCACCAAGGCACGGCGACGCAGTAGGACAAAGTCACATAAGGCCTTAGAACCCAAGAACTAATATCAGCCTCCAAGCAAGAGCCTCTGGAGCTGCGGCAGGAGGGACAAAAAGCAGAGGACTTGACCACTCAGCTGCCAGTTGAACAAGGGCGTGGCATGTGTCCAGGGGAGGGGGAGGGCGTCGCACACAGGGAACGAGGAAAAGGACAGAGGTGAAGGGGAAAGACAGGTGATTAAACAAACGTTTTGGCAACACAAAAGAAAGAGGAGGGAGAAGGAGGTGCGGAGAGCGGAGGCAGAGGGTCACATTCTAGAAGGAAACATTAATTGTAGATCTGCTTTACAGTTATCTTGAATATCAAGCTAAACACCGTCTTCATGAGTCACGAAAAAGTCAACCGATCACGCAACACCCAGAGAAGGTTGCCGTGAAGCATTATAAATTCCGAAACAGAAATAACGGATA
>NC_051410.1:13088141-13088421 GCF_015228065.2 Penaeus monodon
CAGCATGAAAATGCGGACTAAACAAGAAATGAAAGAGGAGATAAGAAATGATATCTTCAAAAGGCTGTGTTTGAACGCGCGAGAAGAATTCCATTAAACTTACAAGTTCCGAGGATTAAGTTCAAAGTCAGCGAGGAACCGTTGAAGTCATTTATTTCATCTAACTTGACCTGCTCTCCAGACTTCAAGAGAAAGAGACATCAGACGCTCGCCCGCGCCGGTGGAAGAGGAGGTGTATGCCTATCTCCTTTACTGAATACGATCTACTATGATTCAGAAT
>NC_051410.1:13088772-13089068 GCF_015228065.2 Penaeus monodon
AAAACTCGGCCAAGAACCCAAGAGCAGGTGAGCGAGAGGGGATTCCCCGCCGAGCCGCCGGCCCCCGCTCCTCCATCGCGCACAAGCAACACGCCCTCCAAGCGCCAACACAAACACTCCATCACAATCCATTCTCTCATCGCCCGCGTGGAGGAGACGCCGAGTGAAGAGTTTGTAGATAAAGAAGGGAAAGAAAGAAGGGAGGGGGGGAGGAGAGACAGGGGAAGACGAGAGGGTGAAGAAGTGGTGGTGATAAAATGAGTTTTTCCTATTTTCTCACTTTTTATTTCACATTT
>NC_051410.1:13089142-13089396 GCF_015228065.2 Penaeus monodon
TCCCACCCCGGGGAGCTCGCGAGTTTATTCACACTCTGAGATTTCCATACGGTGAAAACCCGGGAAAAAGGAATCCCCTGCACCCCCTACCCCCCCCCCCCCATCACACGCCGAGCGGTCCGCGGCACACATTCCATGGCGCGTCAGTTGGGGGATGGAAAAAAAGGAATAATAAGGGAGTAAAAAAGGGGGGAAATACAACGAAGGATCCTCCAATTTTCTCTCTCTCATGCCTTCTTTACCCGCAGGTGCAT
>NC_051410.1:13089716-13090502 GCF_015228065.2 Penaeus monodon
ACCCGCTGGAGTGCCCTCGAGTGCGCATACATCCAACCAGCCTTCTACAGCGAAAGGTCACTCTCATTACATGTCCAGTGGTCGTCGACGTCCACCTTGGGAACACGTGACTCTCTTCGCCCCCCCCCCCCAAAAAAAAAAGGTTTCTCTGCTCGTCTTTCGCCTTTTCCTCTTCTCTTCACTTTATATCCCTCTTCCCCTCCTTCCCCTCTGCTTGCCTAAGAAAGAGAAACATACAAGGGAATCAAAAGGAAGGGACATACGGAGAAATAGAGAGAAAAAGAGAGAGTTTCAAACCCCAGTCGCCTTTAACGAGCAATTCTCAACGAGCCGCCCGGGTACGTGCTTTCCCTTCGGGCTTCGCTGACGAGCCCTTGAAGGCCAAAGTCCCAAATGGCATTCCTTGGCTCTTGCATTAAGCTCGAGCCGGAGGAAATGCTACCGGCGCCTCCTGCCTTTCAAGGACTCATTACACCGATGGCGGCGACGCCCGGAAGTGGGCATTCGTGAGGGGGAGGGGAGGAGGTGGCAATCAACGCCCCCTCCCCCACCCCCATGAAAATATGATAAATAAGCTTTTGATATGGGTGTAGAAGTGCCATTTTTGCTCTTACATTGTTTTCGATGAAAGTCTGTTTTTTTCATAATGTAGTGCTCACTGCAGCCTTCTATATAGAGTAATGGTGTCGTATGGTATAGAAATATCTTCACCGGCCCATTTCAATACCTTAAAATTTCAGTTCATTCATATTATATAGTTATATTCGGGCATGTTACCTGAACCAG
>NC_051410.1:13090562-13091639 GCF_015228065.2 Penaeus monodon
CCCTCATTCTATTCTTTAAATCTTATTTTAACATGAAACACTCCCTTCTAGAAGATTTCCATGCCCACCCGAACCTCTAGTCTTAATTCTCTCGCTCGATATCCCTCCCTGACCTCGCTGTGTTTTAGGGAATGCTTATTTAGCCGTTCCGTGCAAGGTCAGGCCGAGGTCAGGCGTCTCCCGTGCAAGGGCCACGTTTGCCAGGCTTAAACGAAAGCGACCCTCCTTCAGGTCCCGGGGTAGCAAGCAGCTCTCCGTGCATATGCAAGGCTGAGCTTCATCCTTCAAAGACGACAGTGTGCTTTCTCGAGACGTTTTCCTCCGGCCTTTAGTCTGTCTTTTGAGAACATGTTTGCACTAGATGCAGATGAGGATGTAGGTGCTTTTCGTGTGCAATGAAAGCGTTGTGTAAATAAGTACTTGAATAAAGTCTACTTTTATATAAAAGTTGTATCAAAAATATACCTTTCCTCTCCCCCTGTAATGGATCTTCGACAAACAAGGATTTTCTTTGGTCTTCGACATTTTTCAAAACGCAAAGCGTAAAAAAAGACAATCTCCTTTTCTGGGAGGATAATAAAACAACAAGCCCGACCCCGGCCTCTTGAACGAGCCTCCGCTTCCTCTCAGCCTCCGAGACGCAAGCGAATACAATGTCCTCCTCCCTACCTTCCCCAACCCGATTCCCAAGACGGTACCAACACAATTCCCTCTTTTTCTCCGAGATCGCTTCAAGAGGGTACCTGCTGCTGCCGCCTCCTCCCCCCTCCTGCCAACCCTCTCCTCCCGACAATACCCTGACCCCTCCAAGGACTTCCATATTGGTTCCTGATTCAATACCCTCGCCCACGGGTGGGGCCCTGACGACATTAAGACAAAGAGCACAAAGGTCGATGTTTGTGTGAGGATTACAAGCATCACAAAAGGAACACAAAATATCCTCTGCTATGGAGCACTAGGCGCAAGGGGGGGGGGGGGGGAAGTGAGATGGGGGGATGGGCGGAAGAGAAAAAAATTGGGGGGACGTGAATTCTGAGGTTCAAATAATCAATACGAGAACCTCGAACCGGAAAACTT
>NC_051410.1:13091676-13092029 GCF_015228065.2 Penaeus monodon
GCGAAAGGAAATCTGTGTTGAGATGAACTTTTTCGAAACTACTTTTAAGGGAAAGTTGAAGAGATTGTTTCCAGTGTATTGAGACAAGTCTGCGAGAAAAAAGTTCTGGCATCTCCTTTCTCCTGCCGTCCAGAACATTTATCTGTCAACATACACACTTACTGAATATATTCCGCAAAACTCACACCTCAAATATCCCTGTAAAGATTATATTTTACATTGTTTCTACTGTCCTACCGTCCTAACAAGAACTTTATCTTGGAATCTTGAGTAAATTAAATAAAACACAAAACAAACACAAAACACAATGCTCCCTGCCCACGGATTTACATATAGTAACAATATTCATAAAT
>NC_051410.1:13092113-13092393 GCF_015228065.2 Penaeus monodon
GAAATCACTTGGCACGCCAATTACATTTCCTGAAACTATCTTCAATTTCCGTCCCGAGAGTACGGAGAAGACCCAAGATATAATTAAATAATACCATGAGCGATGCAGGACTTCGGGGGTAACAGAGTAGAACTTTCAACTTGCAATGGGAAGCGTCTATAATCTCCTATCTCCTTATTTGGCTTGTTCCTCTGGAGTCGTGAAGACATCGTCCATGTTAAAGATACGATAACTATGCCTGTCTGATTATGTGATTTGTATGTTTCTGTTTATCAGTACC
>NC_051410.1:13092559-13092688 GCF_015228065.2 Penaeus monodon
CGAAAGCCCGACAGACTGCCCATTAACCAAAAGAACACTCGGAGAACAAACCACGTCGCCAAAATCCACACAAGAATCACATCATCACAAGGAAGGAAAAAAGAGGGGCACTTCAAAGGCAATTGCAGC
>NC_051410.1:13092764-13093262 GCF_015228065.2 Penaeus monodon
GGGCTATACAAAAGGAGAGAACGACGAAGAAGGGGGGAAAGTGAAAGGGAGGAGAGGGAAGGGCGAAAGGTCGATGGGAGGAAAAAAGGAGAGAAGGTATAAGGGAGGGGTAAGGGAAAGGAAGAATAGGGCTGAGGAAAAGAGAACGAGGTGAGAAACCCTTCCTCACACTATCCACAAAAGGTGGCAAAACAAGTCAAGAGACAATGGCAGCGTGTCAACAACAATAGCGCATAAGGGGGAAGGTTAAAAAAATACATAAATAAATGGAGAAAGCAAAAGATGAAGGAAGAATCCGGAAGGGTGAGAGAGGAGGAGAGGGGGTAAAAAAGGGGGGAGGTGATAAAAATGGAAAGAAAGAACCCATGAAAGAACAGCGCACACAAGGGGGGAAAAACATACACACAAAAACATACACACGCATAAAACAAACGAGGGAGATATGATTGCATGGCTCGAGATCCCCGAGAGTCTGCATACTCGAAAAGAAGACGAAAC
>NC_051410.1:13093470-13093581 GCF_015228065.2 Penaeus monodon
AGTGATAAAGTGTGAAAGGTAAAGATAGTAGAAAGTAGTAGAAAACGTTATTGATTTGCTCCTCTTCACACCCCTGTAAATTATAATAAAACATTCACAGGAGTTTCTTGT
>NC_051410.1:13093651-13093942 GCF_015228065.2 Penaeus monodon
ACAAATGATACATAGAGAGAATTTTCTTATCATCATCAAAAACAACAAAATGCAGGTAGTCCCAGAAATGCATAAAATCAAAATGAACAAAGAATGAAAAGAAAACGGGAGAGTAATAAGAAAATGATGGAAAGGCAGCAACCATGATTTAGAAAATACAAAGACAACTAAGAGCAAGAAAACTTAAGTACAAAAACACGCCTGACGACCACGAACGACGACTTTAGCGTTGAGACTAAGACTACAAATAATAACGACCAAATTACGAAACATGATGAGGGTGGTAAGAAG
>NC_051410.1:13094053-13094252 GCF_015228065.2 Penaeus monodon
GGCTTATCGCAACAAGCAAAGTTCGTAAAGTGTCATCCATCAAATCTTATCTCTCGCCGGCATTGTGCGAGAGGGGAGTTTTTCCTCAAGCGAGGATGCGACGGAACAGGCCACGTCCATGAGATCCAGGTAGTGTCTTTGGATTGGAGTACACTGCCGCACACTCAGGGTTCATTATGCAAGAAGGGGGGGGCGGAAG
>NC_051410.1:13094496-13094922 GCF_015228065.2 Penaeus monodon
GGGGGGGGAAGATCCAATGGAGTGACAGATGTAACCACAGTTGTTAATGAGCCCCGCTGTGGGAGGGCTGTGCTTGAGAGTACATGTGAGTATTTTCTTCATTTCAACAAGACTCTTCTTTTCCTTTTTATCGCTTTCTTCATCTTAAAAGTTCATTGACTTCAATTCCGAATTACCACTATCCTCAACGTTCCGTTCCTCTTTATTAAGGTCTATGATCTTTATAAGCGTTAATGTGTTCCTTCTCCCCTCTCCAAGCTTCTGTTACGCATTTACTCTTGCCGGAGTTCATCTCTCTGGGCAACACACCCCACTATAAACTCAAAAGGAACGTGAATCATAATCATTCATTCATTCATTCTCCTTTTTTCTTTCTCGCTATCTCTTTCACCTCCTTACTTTTTATTGTTCTCTGCTATCTCCATC
>NC_051410.1:13094983-13095694 GCF_015228065.2 Penaeus monodon
GCGACAAGTATTGATACAGTTAGCGACTTCCCACCCTCGCTCCGTCTAGCCACCTCAATTATCTGAACAAATTAGTTTCAGTCTTGGGAGTGAATTTCCCTCTCGCAGCAATCTCTTCCACATACGCCTGGAGATTAAGTTATAAATTAATAACACGTAAAGGCGCATGTTACCTAATGTGACGCTTCTATTAAACTAATCTCCTTCACCTGGCTCTCTCTGTGATGCCACGCTTATCCCTCTTTCCACAGCATCCAATCTCCACTCTCTGTTATCTCTGTGTAACTGGAGCAGCTCCTTCTCTCCCATTAGTAATTAGTCTGTGCATAAAAAAGACATTCCCTTTCGATGTCCGAGCAAAAGTAAAGCCTTTGTTGAAATCAATGGCGAACACGTATTGGGCGAGAAACTCTACGGATACACCCACCCGCGTTTCACTTAATATTGCTTGCGCACTAACATTTTATGGTGATGGCCATACATGGTGTAGCGCCAATGGGAGGCATCTAAACAAAGCAACAAAAGCTGATGCAGGCAAACCTGTCTTTCATGATAGCAGCACTTTTGTCACCAACAGCCATTCATGAGCAATTTTTAACTTTCATTTTCAGTTGTTCATATAGGTGACTGGTAGACAACAAAAAATGTTCTTTCATGTCCGCATATTGGTCCATACGAGCAAAATCATTCAGTAAGCTTCTAGTCTAAATT
>NC_051410.1:13096643-13097376 GCF_015228065.2 Penaeus monodon
GCAAATATCCATATCCCAAGTTAAGATCAGTTAGACTGCATACATTCATAAATGACCCCTTCTATAATAATGAAAAATATATATTCATACTGAACCTTTATCCGGAAATATGTTTTCCTCTTCCCGAGTTCAGAACAATCCAGGGTAAGACAAACTGAAAGACAAAGACAGCGTTCGGTGGAGATAAACCTTCACATCATCACTCTCCATACGACCCATAATGCTATCACTACATTGAGACGTATTGCAGATCGATCGTCAATGCAGGTTTATCTCCACTATACGGCGTTCCAATTGTTTTGGCCTTGACACAAAAGTAGGGAATAAAATCTGTTGAGGAGGCCTCCGCTGTATGATCTCTTGTAGCAGATTTACATATATATGTGTATATATAATGTAAAACAAAAACAACGCTGGACTTACAAATTTCCCACCATGCTTTGGTTTCTGTGACCTAGCCTCCATCGCATCTCCCCGCTAAATATCCGTAATACCTAAATCACACATCGAGATTTGTCTGCTCTTTTAAGCCAACAAAGCCTTCCTTATCCCTTTTAATACCAACATACTAAAAAAAGTGAAATCAAAATGACAAGCCATCCCTTGTAGGCTGTATGAGACGGGGTTTCCATCACAACCAGCATCAGCTACTATGCTCGCCTTCTCTACACATTCAGGTTCCTGCTATGCTCTCTCCCTCCCTCCCGCCCTGCTCTAACGCTGTGAATCAATA
>NC_051410.1:13097469-13097599 GCF_015228065.2 Penaeus monodon
ACAATCGGAAGAATGATACCACAAATTGTCTGTCTCTTTCCCTCTCACTTTATTGTATTTCTTTTTCGTGTATTTTGTTTTATACTCTTTCCGATCATTTTCTCCAATGTCTACTTTCTCTTCTCTTTCC
>NC_051410.1:13098797-13099415 GCF_015228065.2 Penaeus monodon
GACACTCGCGCCGACCGCCGCATCGCCCCGGTGGCCCTGCCTCGCGCCGCGAAAGGTGTGTCGCGGTGCACAAGGATCGCGGCAAAGTGCCTCCAGCAGGACGAAGGCCGAGGGCGCAGGATCAATGCCACGCACGACAAGCTTTCCCGTCATTCAGCAACACGCCACTCACGCTTCGCCCTGCAATTTCTCCCTGCTCGGGCCGGGGCGGGACGGTGACGAACGCCGCGCGGCTGCTCGGCCAAAGCTAATATCGCCGCGCCTTCAAATGCGGAGGAGGGAAAGGGTAAGAAAGAGCAGGGAGAAAGAGATGGAAAAAAAAGACAAAAGAAAATGGTACGTATCATCTGCAATGTTGGAATTGTAATCTCTCGCTCACCGTCGGCGAAAGACTTAATCCGCAAGAGATACACCACGCATAAACTACCGACGACTGTGCCATCTCTCTGGCTGCCGCTCGTATACCATCAAGGAGTATTTAGGAGCGGAGCAGTAGCGCCCAGATGGTCACGCGAAGACAAAGTGGGCGCAATCAACTCCCGGAGCCCCCCTTAGCCCACCTCACCCCTCCCATATCCCCAACCCGCGTAATGGTACCGCCACTGGAGGCACTGCTAA
>NC_051410.1:13099461-13099701 GCF_015228065.2 Penaeus monodon
TTTCTCAATTATTCGTCTCACGCGCTCGTCCCTTTTCTCGCCTGGATAACGGTAACAGCAAAATGTGAAGATACAAACATCCCTCCAGACGGAGCGCGTCATCAGCCTCTGAATAGAACACTTATCATTTCCGGCTTCCCAATTTTTGTTATTGTCGTTGCTGCCGTGCCTCGCGAGCTCGCCATTTCCCGAAGCGTAATCCAGAACGAGAACGAGAAAAGTGTCACTCTACAACAAGAA
>NC_051410.1:13099857-13099981 GCF_015228065.2 Penaeus monodon
AGGGCTGGGATCAATAATCCAATACGAGCTTATAGAGGAGCCTACCTTGTGTCCGCGAGAACATCCCGCTGGTCAAACCGACATCGTTTGAGACGCGAGTAAACACTGACCCCGGATGAACTTC
>NC_051410.1:13100094-13100264 GCF_015228065.2 Penaeus monodon
GAGGGTAGATATACTAATTGAGTTTTATGTATATCTCTTGAGTATACTGTATCCAGTAGAGATACTTTTTAATCATTTTTATACGTACACATTACTTACTGGCCACCCATTATACATCAATAAATCCTACAAGTCGTATACCTATCAGATGCCTACATAGATAGTTACAT
>NC_051410.1:13100856-13101041 GCF_015228065.2 Penaeus monodon
TTCTTACGCCAAGAAGTACGATCAAACAGTTATAAAATTTAATTTCATCAGCGCAAAGGACAATATCAAAATATTTTCCAGTTATACATATAATGAAAACAAAAGCTGTGTGTGAAAAATAGAAAAAGCAATATTTCATATTCATAAAAGATACGTCTTTTGGTTAACGGATTAATGGATTGTAT
>NC_051410.1:13101073-13101207 GCF_015228065.2 Penaeus monodon
CTTGTTTATTGAGGAAAGAACATAGGTCAATCATATCCATCTGAAACACTAATACAGATAGACAATGGGGAAATATGTGTCTGCAAAAAGCATTGAACCAATAGGTAAATTCATTAAAAAAAAATACATATATT
>NC_051410.1:13101330-13101432 GCF_015228065.2 Penaeus monodon
ATTAATAAGCACGATTCCAGAAGCCTCATTCCTGTCTTGAACATTAGCGTCGACTCTTGAGTCAAGTATGGTAAAATATTATTTTTAATTTACTGCACTGCT
>NC_051410.1:13102145-13102273 GCF_015228065.2 Penaeus monodon
CATCTTCCTAGCACTCCGGTGAAGAGATCAGCTGCCACTTGCATGAAAGGGCGGGAGTGTGGGGGAGGGGGGGGGTATTTGGACCGTCTACGCACACATTACTGCATGCAACTATCTTGCAACCCAGG
>NC_051410.1:13103120-13103570 GCF_015228065.2 Penaeus monodon
GAGAAAGAGGCCGAAAATTAGCGACAGATTTCCCCTACTCTTCGCGTGACCGCCTTTCGCCGCTGCTTTCGACGCCCTTCAGTACTTTCTATTCTCCCTCTTCCCCTTCCTCTTCCTCTACCGCCATCGATCTAACCCCCCCCAAAAAAAAAAAAACAAGACTGATCATAATCATATTCTCCTCTACTTTCACCTCCAGCCTCTCATCTCCTTTTATCATCTCTATCTTCACCTCCTTCTCTTCCACTCCTTCCTCTGTCTGTTCCGTCCCTTCTCCTCCGTCGCCTCACACTACCTCTTCTTTCTTCGCCCTCCGCCCTTTCCTCCTCCTGCTATCTTATCAGCATCAGCTTTACCTTTCTCTATCTCCTCCCCCTCCCCCCACCCGCACCTCCTCCACTCGTACCTCCTCCCCCACCACTTCCTCTCTTCCTCTTGCTGCTGCTTCTC
>NC_051410.1:13103801-13103884 GCF_015228065.2 Penaeus monodon
CGTGCGCCGTGGGGCATGATCAAACAGATACATAAGCCTGAAATTACTTCCCGATACAAAATAATTTCCATAAAACGAGGGAT
>NC_051410.1:13103914-13104096 GCF_015228065.2 Penaeus monodon
AGAACAAAGGAATCCAATACTTTTAGGCATCTTCCGATTTTTGTTTCCAGAACACTAATTGTCCTTTGCTTGCAAACTGCCGTATTGTAATTTGTTAATTAATGCTAAGTTAATTTCCCTGGAAAAATAAACGAGCTGATGTGGTTATACGTGCGCGCGCGCGGTGCTAGCCGAGCAGCCGG
>NC_051410.1:13104272-13104615 GCF_015228065.2 Penaeus monodon
TTTTCTGAAGATGGATAATCATTGGGAGAGATCCTTCCCGAGCGTCCCTCACCCCTGGTTCAAACGCTGGTCACATGCAGAGCCAGCCATTCCGGCGAGCCTTCCTCAGCCCTACAAAAAAATCCCTGATTCCTCCTCCACTTCTTCCTTTAATTTGTTTGCCTCTAATTTGTCTTTTCTTTTAACGTACTGTTGCTGCTTATGTTTTTTTTCTTTTTTGTGTGTGTTTTTTAGTTGTCCATCTAGTTTTTTGTTTTAATTTGTTGTCGTTAGAATAGTTTTGTTGTTTTATTTTCTTGTTGCTGCTGCTACTGTTTTAGTTTTTGTTATTTTGTTGTTTTCT
>NC_051410.1:13104806-13105222 GCF_015228065.2 Penaeus monodon
ATAGACACATCCTTTATCCCCCAACGACATCCGTATGGTTGGCATCTTTCCAGCGTGTGAACACTATTAGGAACTGGAAAATACAGTCGGTCCCGCTCGAGATGGCTCCAGAAAGTACGCCTTTTATCGATTCACTTTCTCTTCCCTGTTGTTCGTCTGTAGAGTCATTGTCTCTCTCTTATAAACTATTTTATATTTTGTCTTTTAATTCACTTTCTCTTCCGCTCGCTAGGCTTGTCATTGTGAATATGGGGAGGAATAACATGGCAGCCATAAGGGAGAAATCGACCGTCGTTGCTGTAAGTTTAAATGACTTTCTAAAACTTCAAGAGCAAACAAGAATATAAAGCCCTGAAATATATAAAATAAAAGATAGAGCAGGCGAAATTAGGAAATGCTAGAGAAAGAATATGTGT
>NC_051410.1:13105299-13105846 GCF_015228065.2 Penaeus monodon
TGCCACAAAATGAACGAACGTCCCTTTAAACTGGGAATGCCTGACAAACCTGGCCCCGAGTGCTAGCGTGCGCGCGCGCCTGCCTCCCTCACACTTGCAGCTCATCATTATCTCAGGATTGCAGAGGCGACGTGACAGCCCTTACAATAAGGTTCCCTTCCCTCTAACCCCTCTCTACCCAGTCTGCGGGATGAAAAAGGTCTGTACTTCGTTCCATTTTGACAAGCGACTCTTTCCGTAATTAATCTATTCTGTCTTAGGCTGAAATCGCATCGCCTTCGGAGCAACTCGCTGCAAGCACACACAACAATCCCCAAAGTCACACGAGCCATCAGCCATTCATCGACGTTTAACTCGGGACTTCCAAAGGTCGCGTAGCCTCGGGAATCGAACTAATGACTCACTCGCCCTTCCTCTCCGACTCACCGACTCACGCGTACTCACCGGGGTCATATTCATGCTCGACGTCCTCCACGATGGTCTCCATGCCGTAGCTAGGGGCGTCCCCGTTGTCGCCTAGGCCGCCCCGCATCCTATAGTCCCGTCT
>NC_051410.1:13105964-13106245 GCF_015228065.2 Penaeus monodon
AAACGTTTCTTGTGTGTGTTTCCAATCTTTCACGACTTGGCGACACAACCTCCTACGCGAATATCATGTGAAGTTGCCTCTGTGTCTATCTTCCTCGCGATTCCGTGAGCGTGTGCGTTCCCTTTCTTTTTTTCTATCTTTTTATTTTCTTTCGATCTTTTATTGCTCTCTTTATATTCCCTCTAATTTTATGACTTCTATTCCCCTTCCTCGACAGGGAGGGATATTTCGCTTGGCCTTAAAGAACCTCAACTTCACGAATTTAAATGTTAAGACCCGTT
>NC_051410.1:13106284-13106799 GCF_015228065.2 Penaeus monodon
TTACGGCCTCGTGCCTCTCCTTCCTCCCTCTCAAGGAAGATGGCCGCGGGTGGGTGCGAGCGCGCGCGTGGGCCAGCGCAGAATCTCCTTTTGCGTCTACAACACCCGCGGATGTAAAGCTCCCATCGCGAGTCGTTGCTGTCTGTGATCACATTGTTCACCTATTTCCAATGTGAAGGGGAAATCTCTATTTAATATCACATCAGAAAATCGAGACATGTTCCACTTTCTCTGCAATCCATTCTTGTTTTCTTTCTCTCTCTACGAATCCCCACTTGAGCCGTATCATCTTCATATATACATATGTCCCTGTCCTCCCTGCCCTTCAAGTTCCAAATTAACACCAAAGTTGTCTTAGACCCAACCCATTGTTTTCCTTTCATCCCCAGCAGACCCCCCCCCCCGCATAACCGCCACACAACGCCCTTCCCTTACCGCAGACGACCACCACAAGGAACACACAGCTCGTAGAAGCCTCACGCGCACAAACAACACGGGCAAAGAAAGACCCAACG
>NC_051410.1:13106839-13107167 GCF_015228065.2 Penaeus monodon
AAGACGGCCTCACACCGGTGCAAACTCGGCCCGAAGCGTCGCCCGGCGCACACGCCCTCCGAGATCCACCTGCGGGCGCGCGCTGAGCCTCACTCCGACGCGATCGTCAGAAGGAACTTTTCCCCCAGCACAACCGCGGCAGAGGCAGCCTCCCCGAAGGCACTCGCCGCCCTGGAGAAAATTCCATTAGGCAGCACACGGCATCCGACCCACTTCTTGGGCAGATTTACAACCTTTGGCCCTGAATCAAACTCGAGAGATCAAAAATCTTTTGCCCCAGAAGGCCCCGCGGATCTGTCTCGCCTCTCCCGCCCGCTCTCCCTCCCCC
>NC_051410.1:13107259-13108322 GCF_015228065.2 Penaeus monodon
ACGAGATAATCGCCCCTTTCTCTTCTCCACTTAATACTCTTCCATTTCCCCGGAGAAAGAACAGAGAAAAGAAATTATAAAAAAGGGGGCAATCCATTAAAAGGTTAGTGGGGCCACGCCATCCTTGGGATAAGTGGGACGGCCCTATAAAAGTAGGATTTTCGAAGGACTGAAGCAGTATGCGCCGATAACCCCCTTCGCCACCCCCCCCTTCCCCTCGTCACTGACTCCCCCCTCCTTCGCCATTAACCCCCTCCACCCCTGCTACCCCCTCCCCCATCAGAGCGAGTGCATTCCGACATGGAGACAATATTCCGCCGGGAGACGAAATTGAGATTAGCCGGTAAAGGATTGCTAAGGGAAGAGCCCGTCCTTTTACCCTGCTGTTTTCAGCATAATATGACACAAATGTTCAAGGGTTCATCATATAATACAAATATCTGAATAGCCATTGCACAATACACACGAGTTGCTTTTGAAATATTTGAATATTATGAATAATATTAACAAAGGGAACAATGGCTATAAACAGGAGAATATGCGAAGAAAAAGAAACCTTTAAACATCGGTAGAATACAAAAACAAAATATGAATAAAAGAAAGAACAGCAGGAGTGGCCGTACTTAGACCTCACAAGTGTTATCAAGGCAAAAGAGCCGTTAAATTTGCATTACGTGAATAAAAAAAAAAAAAAGGATAAGCATCGCCACTAAAACGACACACAAGCGAACAATTCTATTAAATAACACAAACGGTTGGCTTCCTTTTCCCTTCGAATAGCTACAGCGACACGCGACTGCACAACCTGATAACCTTAATTATCCGAACAATTGCCAGAAAATGATTGTGTTTATCATTAATGCATTCCCGACCGATACAAGTTATTATCAATACGAGTCGATTATGGCACCGAGTATGGCAACGAGACTTCACTGTGGCAGACCCAAGGCGAGAGGCTGGATGTCTGCCCCCATTAATCCGCGGATAAAGCTCCCAGACAGGCAAATAAAATGAAAATTTCTAAATAATTGCTTTATATATCCATGGAAACATATCTATGAGC
>NC_051410.1:13108441-13108594 GCF_015228065.2 Penaeus monodon
TCCTCCCCACCCCTCGACACGCACACGCACACGAATGAATCAACCAATTAACCAGAAATTCGAATTTACTCTGCCCTCTCGACATGCCGGCAGATGGAAACTCATAGCTCTACGATTCACTCACGTCCTCCAAATGCAAACTCAACTGATGAG
>NC_051410.1:13109211-13109361 GCF_015228065.2 Penaeus monodon
GTGTGGGAAGGGAGAGGAACGAGGCGGGGGAGAAAGGATTGGAGAGACGCCAATCTATCTGGCTGATTGGACATGGAGCTGTCAAAATTATCATTCAGGTATTGAATAGAGAAAGCGGTTGACGAGGGAATGAAGAGGAGGGAGAGGGGG
>NC_051410.1:13109532-13110329 GCF_015228065.2 Penaeus monodon
CTGGAGAGGAGCTGGAGCGGAGAGAGCGAAGAGGAGAAGGAGGGGAGAGGGTAAAGAGAGGAAAGAATGAAAAGGAGGACGAGGAGGGAGACGGGAGGGGGTAAAGAGGGTACAGAGTGGAGAGAGGAATGAAGAGTGAAAGAGAGAGAGAGAGTGCAGGGGGATGGAGAGGAAGGGGAGGAGGAAGGAGAGTAAATGGGGGGGGAGGTGGAAAGATGGATGACGGTGGAGCGGCGAGAGGTTTCCACTTCCAAAGGCACCGAAGGAGGATCTAAAGGAAGCCATGGTTAAATGAGTGGGATAGGTCGCAACCGGGAAAACATGTTGTGGCACGGAATGAGGGTACCTGGGGGTCAACATGCTCTACATATACATATGCGTACCTACATGATATGCATACATATGGAGAGAAGGGAGGAAGAGGGATAGGGTAGGGGATAGGGATTGTGGGGGGAGCAGGAGCAGGAGGAGGGGGAGAGAGGGAGAGGGAGGGGAAAGGGAGAGAGAGAGGGAGGGGAGGGGGAGGGGGAGGGAGAGGGAGAGGGAGAGGGAGGGGAGGGGGGAGGGGAGAAGGAAGGAGGGAGAGAGAGAGATGCGAAACAGATCAGGCAAATACGAAGAGGAACTGCAGATGAAATATTTTTTTCTCATTATCTGTCTGTCCCTGCAGCACTTGACACCAACATTTATCACAGCAATATTCCAGAGCCCACACAGGCCAGTCGACAGGCGGCGACCGATCAAATTCTAAATCAATTAGCGAGGTGCGTGTTCCCTGTTTCGGTGAATGCGTGTGT
>NC_051410.1:13110676-13110782 GCF_015228065.2 Penaeus monodon
ATGTAGATCAATTTCATTACCATCTTCTGCCAAATAACAACCTGATCGAAACGAACGACATTACACAAAATGCTTCTTCCCTTTCTCTCGATCGAAGCAGGAATCC
>NC_051410.1:13110840-13111055 GCF_015228065.2 Penaeus monodon
CTGTGAGGAAATACTACAGCAGCATTTCAAAAACATCTTCTCCCAATTAAACCGCAAAAGCCCTTCCATAACTTCTTCTTTCCTGACGAATTATCCAGTTTATTCCCTGGGCCATACAATAGGAGAAATCACCGGTCAAATATCGTTTTCCCGGCATAACGCAAAGAAGCCGGATCTGAACTTTACGGTATGCGGCTTAGCCAGGGTTCCCTATG
>NC_051410.1:13111443-13111689 GCF_015228065.2 Penaeus monodon
GGGAAGAGAAAGAGAGGGAGAGAAGGAGGGGAGGAAAAAGGAGAGGAAGAGGGATAGAAAAAAGAGGGAGAGAATAGGTAAAGAAATAATCATCACTGGAGAGGGATTCATTATTTTTATGGCAACGCCTGATGGTGCCAGGGATCACTGCCGAAAATCCAAAGAATTCCATTTGCTTTAAAATTTTTCAAATTATACCGAAACGGTCTCATCCCCTGAAACTAGTGGAAAAGCATGTCCTTTTGC
>NC_051410.1:13111814-13113465 GCF_015228065.2 Penaeus monodon
TATATTGGATGTTAAAGATCGTTTGGCAAATTTATATGAAATAGCTTATATTGTTATGAAACCCTACGTAACAATGTGTTATAGGATAGTTTTCTTGTAATTGTATTCTTGAATGCACTATAAATAAATATTCTATTCTACGATATTTTTATTTTCGTTTTACCAGTGTAATACCGGTAAAGCAAATTCAAACGTCTAGTGCATCTTTTTGAACACAAACCAATAGCGTTTTACGTTGTAAGTTTGCCCTTGTCAGTGAACAGCAGGGGGGAAGTGGAAGTTCATACCCCGCCTTTGCGCATTCCCTTTCCCATATAATTTTTCGCTCTCATTGATGCGGCAGATATATTTTACTTAGGTTTTGATTGGTTATGCTATATTTTTTAGTTTCATTTGTGATTGAAAGTTCAAGAAACGCGGACGTGTTTTTTCCAAAAGAAAGGTCTTGTAAAAAAGAAAATTGGTAATAAATTCATCTTCATGTCTATGGTTGTACAAGTTCCTCATGTTCTGCATTATCTTCCAAGGGTACATGAAGGGCTTCTGGTCATCTTGATCTGGGGTTTGGGCTTTGCTGTACATAGTATATCTAATGCCTGTGTTCAGATGATATCATCAAAATTGCCTCTTAGGTAAATCACAGACATTTCCGGGTAGGACTGAAGTTTAAAATTTGTATATGTAAATTCAAGTTTCATGTAGACTTCGAGAGATAAAGAGATGCTTTGACTCTTATGAAATACATTTTATATATTAGCAGATATTGCACTTGAATTTGACAAGAGGCCGCCCGCAAAGAAAGAAGTCATTCATCCAAATAGAGGGGACATATGCAAAATCTTACCCTACACAGTGAAATAGCATTCCTTCAGCACCTCCGAATGCCGCCCGAGGGCGGCGCGCATTTAAGCTAATGCGACGGAGCCCAGCCGGGCATAAGGAGTCTTACGGTACAAGGACGCCCTCTTACTTGCTAGGCTCCGTGCTTACTCCTAGCCCTCCTCGGTGACCTGAATGGATGAAAAAAGCGATCTCCGCTATGAATGGGAAGATGATTATGAGCTTGGAAAGCGGTCCTGCCATGGGACAATACTTTGCCCTTTCGTTCCCTGCGATATGGTATGATAGATCTAAAAGTGAACTGTAGTTTCTTCGGGAACATATATTTTGATAGGAACTTGCTGCTGGGCAAAAAAAAAAGACCTTTAAAGAGGTGACGAATTGGGTTTTATTAGGGAGGGATTAACGAGCTAAGAAAATATCTTCCCTTTTCGTTAATGTCATGCTTTTATTTCCTGATTGTCTGTCTGGCGAATAGGTCTTCTCGCTTTGCAGTCGCATGAGGGTCTTCGGAAGACTTTTATAGTTTGGGTATGCAAACCCATACGTACATGTATAGGGGTTTTCCTGGTGTGTGTGGTTGGATTGATCACAAGTTTGCCTTAAATATCTCAGTTTATATGTTTCCTCTTCACGCTTTTATGTGATTTTGATTATCCATTGAGACAAACTAATATCTCGTATGGACTAATTCACATTCATATGAAAGTAATTACCTTTTCTCTTTGTTCGCTCACAGCATACTGCTACATTCGAGGGCAGGACGCAGCTGCCTTCCCGCGAGGCTTCTCTGCTGCAGTATCGGTCGGGA
>NC_051410.1:13113503-13113588 GCF_015228065.2 Penaeus monodon
AACAGACCAGTCCCAGGTGAGAGCTTGGGTCCCCCTGTTCCTGGAAATTGATTATAGGAAGGGAAGAACGTTACAAAGAGAAAGT
>NC_051410.1:13113967-13114443 GCF_015228065.2 Penaeus monodon
ATTAATTTTGAGTAAAATTTTTTTTTTAATTAATTTTTACTCATAAAACAAACCCCATCCAGCTGGGGGTTATTGTACCTTTCAAGAATTTTGTTTTTTTTATTAAAAGTCCCCCCTCCTAACCTTTTTGTTTAGCTAAAAGATAAGTTTTCCTTCCACTCCAAAATTTAATTCAAGTTCCTCTATTTGGGTGACGTTACATAATAAACAGAGTAAACTCTCCAAAAGAGTGTAACATAGAGGTAAACATGCATGGCGACCTTGACATGAGCCATTTGACGACCCCTTTAAAATCGAGCGTGTATGGTTGTTGCGGGAGACAGTTGCCACTTTTGGATTTTCGAAGACAATATCCGTTGGGTGCCTTCATTTTTAATACATTGATACATTTGATTTTTTTTTTTTCATGAAGTACCAATAGTGACGTTCTTGTTGCTGATACACGATTCGTTGTTATCAGAATAATGATCTGGTGT
>NC_051410.1:13114471-13115721 GCF_015228065.2 Penaeus monodon
CTGATAGCCTGTAGTCATGATGATAAATGTTATTATTATTGTTATAATATTTTTCATTATTATAGTTTTTGGAATGGTTATGATCACCATGAATTCATCAGGATGAATTTAAAATTCCATTTTTAATTTAAAGGTAGTTATTTATCATTTTGCCGTTAATATTTTTTTAAAATTTATTATTATATTATCGCATTAGCCTTAAATGCGCGCCGCCCTCGGTCGGCATTCGGAGGGCTGAAAGGACGCTATTTCACTGTGTATGGGGTAGATTTGCATATGTCTCTACTATTTGATGCATTACCTTCTTCTTGCGGGCGGCTCTTGTCAATACAAAGTGAAAATAAATCTGCCTAATATATAAAAGTATTTCATACAGAGTCAAAAGCATCTCTTTATCTCTCGAAGTCTACGTATAACAACTTGAATTTACATATACAAAGTTAGAACTTCAGTCCTACGCCGGGAAATGTCTGTGATTACCTAAGAGGCAATTATGATGATATCAATCTGAACACCAGTGCATTTAGATATACATATGTACAGCAGAATGCCCCAACCACAGATCAGCCATGACCAGAAGCCTCAATGTACCCTGGAAGATAATTGCGAACATGAGGAACTTGATAATAAACATAGGGACATTTGAGATAAGAATGTATACCAATATTTCTTTTTTACAGACCTTTCTTGGAAAAAAACATCGTCCGCGTTTCTTGAACTTTCAAATCACAATGAAGCCCGCCTCCTCCTCCGCCCAAAAAAATATAGCATTAACCAATCAAACCTAAGTAAAATCTGACGCATACAATGGAGCGAAAAATATATGGAAAGGAAGCGCGCACGAGAATAAATCGATAGGATAAAGGCGGATTGCCGATATCAACAAAGAAACATTCCCATTACTCCCACCTGCGTTCAACTGAACGGGCAAACTTACAAACGTAAAACGGCTATTGGTTTGTGTTCCAAAATAGATTCACTAAACGTTTGATCGTTGCTTTACCGGTATCTACACTGGTAATAACTGAAAATCAAACAATACAGCAACTGTACGAATAGCAGGAGTATTTAGTATACGTGCATCCAGCTCCAACTCCGCTTCCCCTCCTTGTAATACAATGACAAGATACTATTCCTATAACACAAATTGTATTACGTAGGGTTCATAACCATATAAAAGCTATTCATATAAATCGCCAATCGATCTTTAACATCCAATATAAAGATTAACCAGAGAAAAAAGGTGTGTC
>NC_051410.1:13115821-13115988 GCF_015228065.2 Penaeus monodon
AGCAAAAGGACATGCTTTTCCCACTAGTTATCAGGGGAATGAGACCGTTACGGTCTAATTGCAATATTTGAAAGCAAGGAATTCTTGGATATTTGTATGGGCAGTCGGCCCTGGCACCATCAGGCGTTGCCATAAAAATAATGATTCCCTTCTCCAGTGATGACATT
>NC_051410.1:13117135-13117372 GCF_015228065.2 Penaeus monodon
CACACACACACAGTATTTTGAATGAGTTAATAAATGACTGTTGCTACTAAGATACCCGACGGACGACTGTATAATATTATGTAGAAACAGATGTTGAAATGTTTCGCACTATTGAAAATAATATAGTTGCCGAGTATCTAAAAGATAACAAATGTGCTCATATTGACATGTTGTGTTTATCCGCAACTGCAAAATCTATAGGAAGGCTTCCAAGCGGATATAGCTACGCCCCTTTAC
>NC_051410.1:13117780-13118013 GCF_015228065.2 Penaeus monodon
AGATAGATCCCTTGTGACAGCCTTCCTATGATTTTGCGGGTTGCATGAAGAACAACACACATGCAATATGAGCACATTTTTTAGAGTTTAGTATTACTCGCAAAATATTATTTTCCAATAGTGACAGCAAACATTTCACAATCTGTTCTTACTAATGATTTATACAGTCGTCCGTAGGGTTCTTAGTAGCAAAGTCATTTATTAAATCATTCAACATTGTTGTGGTTTGTGTG
>NC_051410.1:13119319-13119507 GCF_015228065.2 Penaeus monodon
AATAGGTGAAAGAAATAATCATCCCTGGAGAGGGTTCATTATTTTTATGGCAACGCCTGATGGTGCAGGGATCCACTGCCCGAAAAATCCAAAGAATTCCATTTGCTTTCAAATATTCAAATTATACCGTAACGGTTCATTCCCCTGATAACTAGTGGAAAAGGCATGTCCTTTTGCGATATTATAAG
>NC_051410.1:13119585-13121437 GCF_015228065.2 Penaeus monodon
CATTATAGTACACACACTTGTTATCTTGTTAATCTAATATTGGATGTTAAAAGAATCTATTGGCTGATTTATATGAAATTAGCTTTCTATGTTATGAAAACCCACGTAATACAATTGTCCGTTATAGGTAGTTTCTTGTAATTGTATTCTTTGAATGCGAATATAAATAAATATTCTATCTCTACGATATTTTTATTTTCGTTTTACAGGTGTCAATTACCGGCTAAAGCAAAATTCAAACGTTAGTGCCAATCTATTTGGAAACAAACCAATAGCGTTTTACGTTGTAAGTTGGCCACTTGGTCAGTGAAACAGCAGGTGGAAGGGGAAGTTCATGTACCCCGCCTTTGCGCATTCCCTATTCCATACAATTATTTCGCTCTCATTGCATGCCATGCAGATATATTTTTTACTGATAGGTTTTGATTATGGGGTTTGCTATATTTTGTTTTAGCGTTCAAGTGTGATTGAAAGTTCAAACGAAACGCGGGACGTGTTTTTTTTCCAAAGAAAGGTCTGTAAAAAAAGAAATATTGGTAATAAATCAGTCTCATGTCTTGTATGGTGTACAAGTTCCTCATTGTCTGCACATTATTCTTCAAGGGTACATGAAGGGATTCTACGTCATCTTCGATCTATGTGGTTGGGCTTTGTTGTACATATGTATATCTAAATGCACTGTCCGTTCAGATTGATATCAATCATCATTGCCTCTGTAGGTAATCACAGAAATGCCCGGCGTTAGAGACTGAAGTTCTAAAACTTGTATATGTAAAATCAAGTTGTTTATTACGTAGTACTTCGAGAGATAAAGGAGATGCTTTTGACTCTGTATGAAATACATACTTTATATATTAAGCAGATATTGCACTGTATTTGACAATGAAGGCGCCCGCTAAAGAAATGGAAGGTGCATCTCATCCAAATAGTAGGCAGAGACATATGCAAATCTTACCCAATACACAGTGAAAGTAGAGCGACGTCAGCATCCTCCAATGCCGACAAGGCGGTCGCAGCATTTTAAGCTAATGCGGACGGAGCCCCACCGGGCAATAAGGAAAGTCTACGGGACAAGGACGCCTCTTAACTTGCTAGGCTTCCGTGCCTTACTACTAGCCCCCTCCGAGGTGGACCTGATATGGTGAAAGTGAAGCCGAGCTCCGCCTCAAATGAATGGGAAGATGATAGATGGAGCTTGGCAAGCGGTCCTGCCATGGGACAATCACTTTGCCGTTTCGTTACCTTGCGATATGGTATAGATAGATCTAACAATTAGTAACACTGTAGTTTACTTCGGGAAACATATATTTGATAGGAGATATCACTGCTGGGGACAAAATAAAAAGATCCTTTTAAAGATGCGAATGACGATTGGTTGATGTAGGGAGGGTAATTAACGAGCTCAAGAAAGATGAGTCTTCCACCTTTCGTTAATGTACATGACATTTTATCTTTGAGATTGTGTCTAGGCGAATTAAGGTCATTATGTCGCTTCGTTGCAGTTCGCATGAGGGTACTTCGGTATAGACTTGCTTATCAGTTTGGGTATGCACACTCCATACCGTACATGATATAGTGTTCTGTGTTGTGTGGGTTGGATTTGTGATCACAAGCAGCTTGCCTTAAATAATTCTCTAGTTTATATGTTTCCTCTTCACACGTTTTTCATGTGATTTTGTATTATCCATGAGATCCATAAAACTAATATCTTAGTATCGGACGAATTCACATTTCATATGAAAAGTAATTACTTTCTCTTTGTTCGCTCACAGCATCTGCTACATTCCGATGGCAGGACGCAGCTGCCTTTTTTTTCCGCGAGGCCTTTCTCTGCAGGCAGTATCGGTCGGGA
>NC_051410.1:13121487-13121562 GCF_015228065.2 Penaeus monodon
CCAGGTGAGAGCTTGTGTCCCGCGTTCCTGGAAATTGATTATAGGAAGGGGACAGAACGTTACAAAGAGGAAGTT
>NC_051410.1:13121913-13122128 GCF_015228065.2 Penaeus monodon
GTATGTATGTAATTATTTTTCTTTTTAATTAAATTGTATACTCATTCTTATGAAAACCGAACCGACGATCCAAGCTGGAGATGTTTTTAGTTACCAGGTGTACATAGTGGACGTATTTTGTTATTTATTATTTTCACTCATAAACACCTCATCGCTCGTGTTAATGTACCTTTGCAAGCAATTAAGTTTTTCTCTTATTAGTCTCCCTCCTAACC
>NC_051410.1:13122145-13122507 GCF_015228065.2 Penaeus monodon
GGTTAGCCTAAAAGATAAGTTTTCCTTCCACTCCAAATAATTCAATTTCAAGTTCCTCTATTGGCTGACGTTACATAATAAACAGAGTAAACTCTCCAAAAGAGTTGTACACATAGACGGCTAAACATGCATGGCGCTTGGACATGAGCCATTTGCGGACCCTTCAAAATCGAGCGTGTATGGTTGTTGCCGGGAGACAGTTGCCACTTTGGATTTTTCGAAGGACAATATCCGTTGGGTGCCTTCATTTTTATCTACTATTGAATACTAATTTGATTTTTTTTTTTTTCATGTAATTACCATAGTGACGTTCTTTGTGCGCCATACACGAGTTCGTTGTTATCAGAATACTGAGCCTGGTG
>NC_051410.1:13123867-13124461 GCF_015228065.2 Penaeus monodon
TATTCTATTTTTATTATTTATTCTGGTATACCCGTTATTGTTTTAAAATTATCAAACGCTCCTATTATGGCCTTTCGATTATTGGCGATCTTATTCGTACTATGTCATCCTATATTGTTATTCATTATGGCAATATTTAGTATTCTTAGATTTTTTTTTCCTATGACATTATTATTTGTATTTGTCATTTTCCCATTTATTAAGATACCTAACCATTATTGTTTTAAAATCATCTCAATTAGTATCACCATCGTCATTACTATGCATCATATATGTATTCATCTTTAACCGTTATTGTTATCAATATTTTTTGGTTTATATCAGTTAATATCCTCATTACAGTTGGCGATTTCATCCTGTTGGATAGAATAGTTCTTATTTACAGTTCATCCCATTCAATTGCTATATTTATTATTATATTTCGCTTTGCAGACTAGTTTTATGTGCCTTAATTTACTGTGTATGTCTGTGTTATGGCAGTTGATGTTTTTTTTTCTTTTTCATGTGATGATGACAATAGGTCTGAGGTAACTTTAGGGAGGCTTTGTAGAGAGGGGAATAACGGAGAGGGATAAGCTTCGAATCTATGTGATG
>NC_051410.1:13124724-13125228 GCF_015228065.2 Penaeus monodon
ATATGTATATATGTTATGAGTGATTGAGAGTAAAGAATCATGCGAGCAAAACACTGTACAGAACATCAGTATACTTTAAAAATCTTTCAAAAATAATGGTAATGATTTGAAATAAAACGCTTGCTATGTGTTCATTGGTTATAAAGTGAAACAAAATTTCACGCTATTTAAAATAGTAGCAGTAGTTCATTGTTATTTTTATCATACATAAAACCTGTGATATTGATTAGTAGTAATAACAATAAAAAATTACTTTTTGGCTCCATATCTTTCATGCAAGGAAATAAGTAGCTGGCTGTTCTTTTACAGTAACAAAATCACAAAGGGTTTGAAGTTTTTCACTCGGTCTCATAGAAGCAGTGGTTTCCAAACCCATGGTTGAGTTTCGGAGAACGAGCATAGATGCACAAGAGGGTTGCAGTATACTTTTTAAATAAGGATAGTAATGAAAATGTGAGAAATTCTTAAACATACAAGGTATCTGCTTAAAAAAAAAGAATTATG
>NC_051410.1:13125366-13125798 GCF_015228065.2 Penaeus monodon
TTGGGGTCGCTTCCATTTAAAAGTTTGGGGAAACACTGCCTACTTTTCGCATTTATGACTGAATTGTTTGTAATAGATAATCATTAATATGTTTATTTCATTGTCATCAGAACCAAAACAAATATGGAACATTTTTCTGCCATTTTCAATAATTATATTATAATATTTGATCTTGGTATGGCTTGATTTACAGTATATATTTATTTATCCATATGTTTCCTTTTCCATTTTTTTTTCTTGCCCAGATTAATTCTGTTAATTATCGTTACACCTTTTCCGTTCCGTGTTTTTTGGGTACCATTCTCCATTTTAGTTCTTATCCTTTATTGTTTGGTTTACCTGGTGTTCCCTTCCTTCTAACGTGTATCATATTATTATCTGTATCTTTCCGTTTTTTTTCTTAAACATGAGACACATGCATATGTGCGTGCG
>NC_051410.1:13126135-13126310 GCF_015228065.2 Penaeus monodon
AACGAGTCATTTAGGGTGTTAGATTATTATAACTTTTAAAGAAAACCCATTGACCGTATAGAGAATTAGATCAGTACACTCTATATTAACGGTAGATAGAGGGCGGAGTTACACTGATGTTGGGGACCGATTGGTGTTTCTGTACAGTAAATAAAAACTAGACATACAGTTACAC
>NC_051410.1:13126404-13127711 GCF_015228065.2 Penaeus monodon
GATAAATGTGTGCGTGAGTGTCAGTATATTAAAACTACACACACACACACTATCTCATGCAGTTTATTCATTAAAGTATTCATATTAGATTTAAGAGATTACCACCCTAAACGTGTTTGTTAACAAAATAGAATTTTTGTGTTTAAAGTAATCTTACAATGGACATAAAGAGATGACTCTGGAGCGCTCACACCACACACCACACTCAGATGGAAAATACAAAAAATTTATGTTGTAAAATACGATTTTTTCTTCTCGCTCCGTTGTCTTTAATCCTTTCAAGAATCCATAGACTGTCCCTATTCGTGTGTTCCTATTGTTTAACCCCTGGAAACCTCTTTGGCTCCCCCCCCCCACCCACTTATTCCCCCAACAAAGTCTCCTCTTGGTCATACTGGTTATAGCTCATCTACCATTTCGCTTTATTGCCATACCAGGACTTTCCCGAAGTACTACGGTAAGTTTTCGGGCAAGTGATTGTGGTTGCGCCACTTGCCAACCTAGCTGACCTTTGTTTTCCCCTTTGTGCTTTTTTCACTGGCAAACTCCTTTTCCTTGTTTTGTTGTTTCTATATTGTTCTCATTATTGTTACTTTGGCGTGTATATTAACCTTTACTTCTTCCCACTCCTAGTAATAAAGGGATATAACCTTCGTCCTCTAAACAGTGATTTATGATTGTTTATGCTAACCCTCACATTTACCAGAGTTTTTATTTGTTTATTTGTTCTCTGACTGGTTTTACTGTTCATGCAGCAAAAGGAATGTCGTTAGCTAAAGTGTGTTATGTTGCTATTTTTTTATTCGTCTGTTTGTTCTGTGTCCCTCCTGTAAGAACTTTTTGGTTATTTGTTCTTTGTTTTGCATTACCTATTTGATTTTCTTCATTTTCACCAAATTGCTCCTATCTTTTCATTATTGGTATTTTCTTCACTTTTGTACTGTATTGTTTTTTATGTTGTATGAATGAAAAATCTGTGTTAGACGTTTACAACAGCTTGGATCTGTTTATAATTTTCTGCCTTTGCATATATGGTGGCTTTGCTATGGAATTTACAGTGTTGCTGCGGTTTATTCATTTCTAAGTGTGAAGAAAAGAAGAAATTATAAATCACCCATTAATTTAAATGTTCTTGGAGGATGGGAACAAAGAGCAAGGAGTATCAAGGTGGTAATGTGAGGGTGTAAGGTAAATGTTACATATCTTAGGCAAATGTACTGAGCACAAATTGGAGTGAGAGAATTCAGTAAGCAGTTTGAGTAGATATGTTCCATATTATACCTCACATACTACTACTTATACTTCAC
>NC_051410.1:13127798-13129020 GCF_015228065.2 Penaeus monodon
CTTTCCAGTGTATGGTAAGGGATCAGTTTAAAGTGATATTTCGGATAGAAGCGTGGAGTTTTTGGACAATTAGAAATGTCTTTATATAGCAATTTATGGATATCAGATATGGATGTTCAATTGAGTTATAAACAAGATCTGATGAAGCAACAAGGAATAGAGAATTATAAGGGAATGTTCCCCTTGAGAAATTTGATTGGAAAGGATATATTATATGATGGTAAATTCATTATAATATGTGACTTTTGGATTAACATATTGTGTAGTCTTATATGTGATAGTTTGTGTTATAATATTACTAATTCAGCTTTTTATCTAGCATCTTTGCTTTGTTTGCCACATTAGCGTGAAAATGATTTTCAAAGGAGGAGACAGTGTGATGGGTTTCATTGCCAAATTAGAGCAAGCACTAGACTGCTAGGGACAGATGTGATTTTTATGAGGGATGCTGTATGCGTTTTGAAAGATCTTTACTTCCTTTTGTAATACCTGTTGATATTTTGTGGTTTGTGTGTTTGCTGTAGATGAAATCTCTTGTGGTATGGGAATAAGTATCAGCAATGTATACAAGTAATTGATGCTGAAAAAAGTAGAACTATGTGTGTCCACTGTCGCCTGTGTGGTATTGTAAATCTGTGATAGAATTCCAGTGGATGGATGGTGTCCGCGATGGGAGAATGATTCATGCATGACATATAAAAAGTGTGGATGCTGTATGATGTTATATATGGTAATAGCCAACCCTACCCTTAAATATATGATAGATATGTACAGTAGACATATTGTAGAATTAGGACGTCAGCAAGATACAGATAGACAGTGAAATGCAGAGAATAATGTACCAGTGTATTACCAGACACATATTGGCTTCATTATTTATGCAACTAGCTTGCTGTTTGGACAGACAGTGTGCATGAAATATAACTTATATGTATTTGATAATCATTCATGTTCATCATATGAGACATCCAGCATGAATATTTGCTTTCAAAAACAATTACTTTATAATACAATCTATAGTTCTACGATTTTACTCCAAAGGTAAGTGACCATAACATTACGAATTCCGTTTTATGCATGAACAATTCAACTAGAAAATAACCACAGTACACAGCCCTATTCATGAATGATGCGAGTGGAGCTTGTGAGAAGCTTATGCGGTCTTTGTATTCAAAGGGGCAGAGTTTGCGAACTATACCAGTAAGATTGCAGATGTACCAGG
>NC_051410.1:13129065-13130258 GCF_015228065.2 Penaeus monodon
ATTTTCTTCTCAAGAGAAATACTCTCAAAAGACTAAACCAAATCGAATGTGCTAAAGGACTAATCACGTTATTTGTCATTGCATTATGCAGTAATAGCGGACATTCGGTGACTAGAAGAGCGTTGTATTATCTTGATTATGTAATAAAGGACCGTTTCCCAGATACCATCATAAGGTCAAAGATAAACGTCACCGTAACCAAATTCTATGAACGTGTTTTTGCCTGAAGAAACGATTTCAATTTCAACTAATGCCACGTTGACATGATTCAGATAAGCTAAGCGATAATATAACCTTGTGAAATTTGGTACCATGTCACTTGAATTCCTTTGATGTTATTGTAAAATTAAGTAATATTTCAATGATAAGATTTATAACGAGTTGTAAATCGGTCATCGATACTTTCAGGTTTATTATCGAACAAACATGGCAATCTAATAGTATTAAATCACAAAATAGACATTTAACCAGTCATCGTTATCTTCCTTCTGGCCATAATCTGAATGAATACAGTGCCCCATCGCATTACACACTTCTCACAATGAGCTGTGTCGATCGTGTTGTTGAGGGGTTAGGCGGGACCCCGGTGTTGTATTAACAGCGTATTTGAACAGTTTTTTGTTTTATAAACCTATTTCATATTCAAACGAGATTTATGTTTGCTGGAACAAGGTTTAGATAACTTAGGAATTGTTTTGATATATGAGACAGATACTGAAAGCGCCCGAATGAGAGGGTTCCCCCCCCCCGTGAGCTCAACTTCACTTCATCCTTACCCCCCTCACGCCCCCTCCCCCCTCCCCGGTGCTCCTCTATATTCTGTTTTCCTTTGAAAGCAATTGAATTTTGGATTACTTCCGCAAGAACCTCTTCAGATAATAACCATCCACCAATCAACACCTTTTCTCCCTCCCTTTCTTCTTTCCCTCTGTCAGAACCCTTTCCCATCTCTCCCCCCCCACCTTGCGAACTTCAACCCCTTTCAGCTAATATCCCCATTGCATTTTTAAAAACATTGGGCATTCACCATTTTAAGCCGTATGAAAGCATATGAGGTCTTCAGTTAACTGTGCTTTCTCAATGTACCTTCATCGTGATGTTGTTGATCTTCACGGCACTCCTCTCCACCCCCCCCACTTTATAGTCTAAGCTTCCCCCTCCAACCCACCTCCCCTCTTGCACCTCTTTCCTGT
>NC_051410.1:13130428-13130762 GCF_015228065.2 Penaeus monodon
TTTCCCTTGAAAAGCCTCACACTCAGCCACCCCCGAGCCCACCCAATATTTATTTTGCAGCACATCCTTGTAAAGCGAAATTTTGGTATATTAAAATGTAAACCTTACTTTGGTGTTTGAATTAATGTTGTAATGCATTCTTGTACAGTATTGTACAGTAACTCCAAGTGTGTATGCATGTCTGACGAAATTGCTTGAAACATTGAATTATGTTGGCTGTGTACAATTTATTTTTAAAATCTTGACAATTTTACCTTTTAAAGATATGTTTGTTCATATATAGCTATAACTGGTTAAATGTTCTTTTGACCATACACAGGGAAGAGAGAGAGAG
>NC_051410.1:13130859-13130933 GCF_015228065.2 Penaeus monodon
TGTCATACATCAAATGCAGTACATTCAGTAAGGAAGTAAGGAGTTAAATGAGTCATTTAAGAAGGAAGGAATAA
>NC_051410.1:13131039-13131140 GCF_015228065.2 Penaeus monodon
GGATTTCAATGCATTCATCAGTCATTAATCATTCAACAATATATACATACATAACAATCTGTAAACACACAAAAACCACTAAACACAACAAACCCCACGCA
>NC_051410.1:13131208-13131290 GCF_015228065.2 Penaeus monodon
AACCCCCCCCCACACCACCACACCTCCCCCCTAACCCGCTCAAACTCGACTAATTCAAACCACCAAGATAAAAATAACAAGC
>NC_051410.1:13131408-13133495 GCF_015228065.2 Penaeus monodon
GTAACCTCACCCTAACGCATTCTAAATTTCATTCTGTCATATCCCAATATCTATAATCTGACTCTCTTACTATACTATCCTCTCTCTCATATCGCTTCTCTCAACTCTATATCGACCTATCGCTACCTCTATCTCGTATCCATAATTCTACTCCTCACTCTTTGCGACTCATGTATAGCTCCTCTCCTGATCTCAATACCTACGTCCTGACCGCAGCTCCCTCTGTCTCACCTGCGCCGCCTCTCTCTCCTACGTTCCGCCTCGATCACAGCAGCTCTATCCCTCACTCCCCCCCTTCTCCCCTTCCCCCCCCCCTCCCCCCACCCTCCCCTACCCCCCCTTCCTCCACAACCCTCCACCCTCCCCACACCTCCAATACCATCCCCACAGAACCAGAATCCTAAAATCATAGGTTGTCATATAGTCTTAAATCCTTGTGTAGTAAAACATGCTAAATGATAATATATTTTCAGGTCACCGTATGTGCCCCGGGGTGACAGTTCAGAAGACGAAACTGGTGGTGGCATCAATAGCGATCTCACTCGCTCTATCACTGCCCCATCCTTCATCACCAGAGACCTCAGGTCACGTGATCCTAGTCATGAGGATCTTTTAGGATCTATCTCCAGCCTACCGCACCAACCAGAGACTGAAGTTGGAGGACTTACTGTTATCAACATTAAACACGCCTTGAGTGAAACTCTTGCTGATACACGTGCCGAGGAATCTAACATCTCTTCTGTTCACATTGGTGGTGAAGAGAGCAAGAATATTGAAGACGAGAGTGAGGAAGGACCATTTACAATAACCTTCAAGAACGTCTCTGAAGCACATCCAGAGTACAACCCCAAAGTAGGCCTAGAACCAGAAGCAGAGGACCACGAAGTTTTAGGGGTTCTTCAAGGTGATGGAGTAAGTTCTGGTCGACCTCCTGGAGGTGAACCTTGTCTTTACACTAATCCTGAATGTATTACTAATATACATATTCTAACTGGGACTAGTGAGCCTAGTGTTACTAACCAATTTATAGTGAACAACCGAATAGGAAATAATTTAGCAGGAATTGAGAGTGATTTCCAAACCCCAGACTCTTTAGAACTAACCAGTGGTGCTTCAGCAAATCTTTATCAACAATCATCTTCAAGACTAGTTAGGTTTGCAGAATCTAAAGGGAGAAGTGAACACAGTGAATCCTCTGACTCTAGTGCTGAGAGAAGCAGTTCCCTATTTGTTGAGTGTGATTCAGATCGCCATTCTGTAAGTGACGTGTTATCAGATGACCTAAATACACCGAGTGCAAAGTTGGTGGTAGCTCATTTAACAGATGTTGAAAGTGTTGTTCAGAAGCGTTCTATAGTGACTTCCAGATCTTTTGACGAGTCACCACATATACAAAAATCTTATTTCGAAAGACAATATAGTGAGGTCATACCTGACTCTAGTTATTTGGCTCATGAGCAAGTGATCCCACAAGAACAAAGAGAGCGTAATCAATCGATAGACTCTAGGTACAGAAATGAACCACTAGTTGGAGAACCTAATAGACTTGTGAAGAGTGAATCTAATCCTGTTTGTATATCACGTAAAGAATTAATTATTGCTGAGCCTCTTCATCCCAAAGGATTCGAAGGCTTAACACAGTCTACTGTCGATAGTGAGCCAGAGATCCAAAGATCATCAGGTCCAGTTATTTATAGAAAAGATTTATCACCAGACAGTAATCACACTTCTGCCACAACTGTTACTCCAACTGCAACTAGAACTGTGACTACGCCAGTCACAGCAATATCATCAGTTTTACCTTCTTTGTCTACTACAACTATTACCAATATGACAGTCACCCAGGTAGTAAGGAACATGGGGTTCATTTGTAGAGTAGATGAACTTATTTGCATGATATTTTGTGTAAATATATGTAGTCAGACTTTGATTTTCCAATATTTTCTGGATCTGAAATGATATGAGGTGCATGTTTCATCATGCTTAATTTAAAGGCATGTGTTTATTGATACTGATATATTTTTATCTCATGAATGTCTATTAAGGAAACAGACGATGTGAGTTTAGAACTTAATTGTCACTCAATC
>NC_051410.1:13133583-13133849 GCF_015228065.2 Penaeus monodon
AATCTCATGGCACAGTTTCTCATGACAAAATTATATGTAAAGGTTCTATGTTACTGTAGAGAGTTAGTATGGATTATTTACTTTGAAATACTAGAATTGACTAAAGTCAGTCAGATTTTGATTTTTTAAAAAATAATAGAGACTAGTTTTGAAAACTTAATTCAGATATTCTAAAAAGACATAAGACTAACAGTGATGATCAAAATTAAATAGTTACAGATGAATATTGGAAATATGATCCATTAGTTTGTATCTTTTCTCATATT
>NC_051410.1:13133900-13135949 GCF_015228065.2 Penaeus monodon
ACTTTCTAATTAATTTGATCAATATGTCATTGAAGTCTGACAAGATTATTGTCAAAGATGATATATAATATTCTATATTATGAGTAAATTTTCTTACAGTTTGAAGAATTCATATATTGAATGCAAATCAGATTATATAGTAAGACCATATGAAGAAATTTCCATAATTCTCAATCAAAGAACTAGAGTTTGAAGTTTAATTCATAGTGTGTAGAATCAGCATGAGAGATTTCCATAAGAAATATGGAGTTAATTTTAGTAGTGTTTTGGTTTTGTTGGAATATTGTTATTTTATAGTTTCTTTTATTAAATTATCAAAACAAAAGTTTTGTGTTTCTAAAAGAAATGGCTTTACATGCTCTGATTACTGATTCTGATTTTTTGCATTATTTTTAAAGCTAATGCTAGTGATAGAAAAACAAGCTTTTTAAAATTTTCTTTATTGTAAACAATGACAATATGCATGAACTAGTGCTTCTTTATGTTTTTTTTTTAAGTTTTCACAGGATTAATTGTAAAGGTAAGGTAATTGGCATATTGTTATAATTCCCATAAAGTATTGGGTTTCCTTCATGACATGTGTATAGTACATTAATGTATGTAGATCTTAAGTGAGTATGCAAAGTTATTACAGTTTTATTTTGGAGTGTGTGAATTATGTTTTATTAAGTTGTGTATATTGTGTATTTGCTTTTGCAATTGCAATTTGCAATATTTGGAGTAACTTTATCATAGACTTGATTTGAGTTTTGGTATTCTTGATTGAATAAGATTAGTCTTAAAATCTACCAGATTTTGAGTCAAATAAAGTTAGATTTTGCCAAGTGTAGTAAGGAGATATCTCAAGAATATATACCACATTGATGTTTAAAATCTTTTACCCTCTGTAAGATAAATGCAGATATTCATTATATGTATAAAATATGACATCCCTCTAAAATGTATATCAAAATATGAACCATTACCAACTATTAATTTGCCATGACTGTACACAGGGTCTCACAGCAGCACCTTCTGAAGGTCGTTCATCCACAGCAAGCCCAATGCTTGACGGCAAACACTGGGGTCCCGAACGCACTGTTGAGGTAATATGTTTGGGATTTGGAGAACATTTATAAAAGTGAAAAAAATAAATAATAATAATTAAACACTTATATATTTCAGTGATTTTCTGACCAGAAAAAAATCAATACTAGGTAACAGGTTCACAATATATCATGTAATAATATCATGATATTCTTTAATAACTATCAATTTCTTTAGGTGCGTCGGGATGACAAGAACTCCCTTGGCATCTCCATTGTTGGGGGTAAAGTTGACCTTAGCTGGTCTGGGTCTTCTGTGACTGGCATCTTCATCAAAAATGTGCTACCAGATTCTCCAGCAGGAAAAGGAGGTCACCTGAAGGTGGGTAGTAAACTAAAAATTTAATAATTAATAGTGATGAGATACATTTTTATTTGGTGCATAGTGTTACTAGTAAGAGATTTACATTTTTCTAGCAAAACAGTTTGTTAAAATTTCCTTATATCTTAGTCTGGAAATACAACAAACCTAAGTATCAAAGACTGTTTCATAAAATATATTAACTACTCTCCAGTATGTTAAAAAATCTGGATCATCAGGATTAAGTGTGTATCTATGAATATATGTAATATGGATGCAATAATTTCCCACTACATATTTTATGAAAAAAAGAAGAGCCCATAGGATGAAATATTCAATTGTTAAAGAAAAAGGCAAAATATTAGTTTATAGATTGCTGTCCTCTAACCTACCCTTATTCTTATTATATAACTCTATGTATGCATTAAGATTTTCAAGGTAACTGGTATGGTGTCTCTGTTCCCGTATAACTTTTCTTGCCATGAACAGACTGGTGACCGTATCCTTGAAGTTGAAGGGGTTGACCTTCGTGGTGCCACCCATGAGAAAGCAGTTGAAGTCATTAAGAAAACGGGAAATCCTGTTACTTTTGTTGTGCAAAGTCTTGTGCAATGGGTAAGACATAATACAACCTTGTGTCATTTTTATGTTCACTTTTTTCTT
>NC_051410.1:13135993-13136618 GCF_015228065.2 Penaeus monodon
GTGATCTTGATTAAATGAGTCCCACTTTAATTATTTTTATTTGAAAGTCATTGTTAGCATGGAATGATATACTTTCCAGACACCAGCCAACTCAGCGCCGCCTTCGCGAGATGCAAGCCGCCTGGGCACTCGGATGCCTAACTCCATCTCTCCTGCTAGAACACCAACTCCAGAACTCATCCAGGTAAGCTGCGCACCCCCCACTGCGCCATCTACAGCATCCACTATTTCACCTGCCATGGAAACCATCATCCAGCCAGATGTGACAGACCCATATGGAGTTGTTCACACCACAGGACTAAAGGATTTCACCAAAATCAGAGCTTCGCCAGAAGAAGTTTTTGTTCGTACGAAAGATACCCTACAGACTTACATACCGGGGAGTGACAGTCCTAGTTTTGCGCGTGAGTGTGATCCCATTAGGCCAGACTTCCCCTCCACTGACCCTACCAGTGATAGTGTCAGCCAGTCTCAACCATCGGCTAGGGACATAATACTTGCCGACCCTCCTGCAGCAGCTCTCGACGCTTCTTTCTCTTCACCCTCTTATTCTTCTGTGTATTCTTCTTCTTACTGTTCTGTCGGCACCTCCAAACATGTGTGCTCCACCATGGCTCATGCCTTT
>NC_051410.1:13136688-13138050 GCF_015228065.2 Penaeus monodon
TGATGCCCTCTAGGAATCACTACCATACCCCCCACACAGTTGCTGCAGCATTCACATTACCTCCCCAGGCCAGCACTCCACTCAGCGAAGGCAGCTCTCACCAGCAGCCGATACAGCCTACGGAAAGACACCATCCGCCAGACCCAAGAGTAACATTCCCAGTAGCACCGCCAATACCAGAGACTTCAACTCCAATTCATGAATTGTATCCGGAACCAGTGAAATTTGTGCCAGAATCTCCAATATCGGAACCTGATGACCCTGACCCATTAGTTAATCCATATTATTATTATGCTCATGCTGCTCTTGCACACTGGCATGAACGTGCACAGAGGACTCAGGAACAAGTGCCAGAAGGTGATGGAAATAATAGTGATCAAGAAAACAGTACAAGCAGTAGTAGTGCAAGTAGTACAGCAAGTCGAAGATTTCTTCAACTTAGGAGTTTTGGTAACAGCTCTGAGGTACAGGGACGAACAGTTACAGAAAATAAATTGGACACACCTCCATCAGATGTTCCCCTGATGGATACACCCCCATCAGATGTGCCTCCTATGGATGATTCTCCTGAAGATGAACCTAAACCAAGTGAAGTACCAGTAGTGGAAATTGAACCATTGACTAAGGAGATTCATAACCTGCAAACAGAACCTGCAGCAGTTCCTCCTCTTCCTATTATAACTAAGTGTACTGACCATATAGAAAATGCCCCTCATCCAACCCGCCTTATGCTAGATGATTTCCCATTAGACCTGCCCTTGGACGACCCACCAGTAGGTGCATACACTTATGACTGGAGAACAGACCCGCACCTTTATCAGGGCTGGTGGTGTGTGGAAGGATCCGTCAGCGAACATTTAGCAGCTCAAGTTCCCACGCAGCCAGTCTCCCCTTACGACAGTCCTGCTGACACACCCACGCCAAATACCCCCACCACTGACCAGGTGAGGCTGCCCATCAGCATTCTGCCCACTCATGCCTATGCCCCAAATCCTCCTAGTTTCCTACATCCTGATTGGGCACTAAAAGTTATTGGGCATAGCATGAAGCTAACCTGTGATGTAGCCCAAAGGGACACTATTAGTGTGCACAACATCACTATCCCCTAACTACTCTCAGTTACACCCTGTCCATATGTAATGTGCACATTTTATTTCCCAGTCTGTTTTCATAAGGTGACTATCCTCCCCACCATTATGTGTACAGTATATCAATATCCTTCTCTTAACTCCATGGCAGTATCATAAATTACACTGCATATTCACATCATTGACCATTATGTTGGTATTTACTGAATATATTCAGTATTCACAGTTTTTTCTTTTAATTATTTGTATTGTCCACACCAAAGTGAAGATCTTA
>NC_051410.1:13138088-13139067 GCF_015228065.2 Penaeus monodon
AGCAGTGGAATCCCCTAATATGGTAAAATATTCCCTCTTATTTTTCTCCCTCATTATGCAGGTTTCCTGTGAACACTAGTTATTTATTTCCCTATGATGCTCACAGATTTAATTCAATTTTTGCAGCAGTTGATGAATATGCACTAATAAATATGCACTATCTCACTGTATCCCAGGCCTACACCAAATGATAATGAACAATCAATAGATCGCTGTAAATATGTTAAAGCATATAGACTTTAGTATACTACTGTTCTTACTCAGAATATGATATAAATCCCAGTCTTAAGCCCTTTGCAATTCATGCTCCACCTCCAGTGTGAATCACTAGACCAGACTTTTCCTTTCCCATCATGTCCTTGTACCTTCTGCCTGCTTCCCCTTCTCTCTGCATGAAGCTCTCTGATCTTATTTTCCTCTCATGCTGACCCAGTGACAGAGAGTGCATTAGATTTCAGAAAATATAGATAGCCAATAGTCAACCTAGCCTAGATTTGACCCATTGTCATGACACTGCATGAGAAGGTGAGCAGTAAGTAGTTACCCATGACAAATACCAAGCTTATGCAATGATCCTGGAAAGGACTCTTTCATGAATGTACAATATTAGTTGAGTACAAACAATATCTTGTGCTCTATAGTGTATGTCATTCTTGATAATAAAAGCATTGGATTTTATATGCAAAATAAGTCCATGCCATAAGATATGTGGCTTACTACACAGGCAAAGGAAATCTGACACCACCTGGGATCTTAGACACCAGCAGCATAACTGGTTTGAGAGAGGGGTGTGTGTGTATCAGTGTGACCAGGTCTTTTGGGTTACCAACTTCCGTTTATTGTACAATGCTGTCAATGCTAGACTAGAAGTTTTTTTTTTTTTTTGAAGAATAATAGATATTGCTGCACATTCTTTATCTTTATGAGAGTGTAGGATATGTAGGCATTATGAGTGGTGCATATGGTGCATATATGCATA
>NC_051410.1:13139114-13140859 GCF_015228065.2 Penaeus monodon
ATTCATATAATTACAATGAAGTTTGATGCTTTGTTTCAGAATAATTTATTTTTACATATGTACATATTATAAAACTATCATACAAAAATGTATTTTAGCAAAACATGATTTCCATAAAAGACCAAAGATATATAATTTTACTAATAAATGTGTGGAAACTGTTTAGCTGTTGTGAAGGATAAAGCAACAGGAGACTGACTTAGTTTACCTCTGACATGTGTAGTGTAAACATAAATTTCATAAACATAGTAGTGTTATTGTGGATGATAAGTTATAACTGGTCGAATTAGTTGAATGTAACTAGATCTGGTAATTTTTGCTTAGAAAATACAAGTAAAGAAAACAAGTAAATAGAATGTGATCTAAAGATTATTTTTCTGTTTATAATACACATCTTAAATGTATGTTTGTGAAAGTTTAAAACTTCTTATAATCATGAGACGTTCATTTCGAGATTGGCTGATTATATTTGGTGGTCATCGTGTAGCCAAGTTTCTAAAAAGTGTAGGTACAATTTGATTCTTACTGTAATTTTTCTTCTTTTTTTTCAGATTTGGAAATATTTTTGTAGTTACAATGTAACCATGCTACTGGTTCTGTTACGTGATTTTAAAAATTATTTATTAAATAATTTATGAAAATCTAATTTTAAAGATACAAAAGTCACACTGATACACATTGGTTAACCTATCCTCATGACAGATACAAAAATGAAATACAATAAAATGCATTCATGTCAACCATTTTCTTAATCCAGGCAAGATTTCTGTTCATACCATTGGGAATTAAAAATACATCTTTTATTTTGTAAGAACAGTTGTATGATACATCTATAAACTAACACATGACAATAAAGTTCATGCTAAATAAGTAGTTATTAAAGCAATAAATTCCTCATCATAGTTGTGTTATGTTACACATAACTTGGTAAAACCAGCATGTTTTCCTGTAGTTCTTAGAAAAAATTTACTGTGCCATGAATAAGAAAAGCATTTGATATTATCAAGGTGAACATTGATTTTGTATCAAAGATTTGTAAGGTTGATATGTGATGTTGTGGTCATAGTCTCTGGCAAAGTATTTAACCACCATACACACCATAAATTGGCTTCTTGCTAGTATTCTGTATGATATGAGTTTCATATTGATTTTATTATATTTATTTTCTAAAACTGAATTACAGTGTGATTTAAAAACTTGACAGATAATTTCCTTTAAGTTATTGACTCTAATAATGATGCATCCTGTAACTTTTGATATTAAATATGGAATGCTTGTTCAATGAATAATTAATCTTATTCCTTAATTAATCAACCTTTAATGTGTAGGCTTTTTAGGCTTTTAATTTTATTTTTTAGTAAGGATGAATTTTAGTTTACGCCCCAAATGATAAGTATAGAATGTGAGGTTGTCGTAAAGTTGCGGTGCAAAAGAAAGTTTTGATTTGAAAGATTTTTCCTAATTAGACATTTTTATTATTCAACTGAAACTGTCATAGTGATAAGTGATATTTAGCATTATGAATTTCTTAAATATCTGTCAAAAGAGTAGTTATTAAATTGAGAGTTGTCAATATTTCTGAAATAAAAAATGCAGCTTTGTGTTTAGTGCCATTACATTTTGCATTATGGTTTATTCAAGTTTTACTGGATATCTTTATACAAAAGTCTTATGTTTATGGCAACTTTTCTCATATTGTTTTTTTAAGAAGGTCAAAATCTTATTATCTAATTGTGTTTAGCAGT
>NC_051410.1:13140938-13141037 GCF_015228065.2 Penaeus monodon
ACAATTTTTTTTTTTTAGTTTTGTGACTCGTATTTGCAATTTTACCACAAATATATGAATGCACTATGATTAGAAGGACGTTGAACAGTTGTCAAATGG
>NC_051410.1:13142647-13145435 GCF_015228065.2 Penaeus monodon
TCTCTCTCACTCTCTCTAGCCTCTCCTCTCGGCTCCTCCTCTATCGCTGGCTCTCTCCTCTCCGACCCGTCTCTCACTTCCCTCCCAGGGTGCTCTCTCGTCCTCGTCCTCACTCTCTCTCTCATCTCTTCTCGTCCTCGATCAACTCGTCTCCTCTCTCAGTCTCTCATATCCGAATCTCTCTCTCAGCCCTCTCTCTCTGCTCTCAGCCCTCTCTCTCTCTCCTCTCATCTCTCTCCGCTCTCCCCTTCTCCTCTTTACTCTCTCTCCTTACGCTCTCTCATCCCTTCTCTTTTTCTTTCCCTCTTTCCACCTCTTTCTGTCTCCTCTCTCTCTCTCCACTCTCTCTCGTCTCTCTCCTCCTCTCTCATCTCCTCTCGTCTGCCTCTCTCATCTCGGCTCTCGCGTCTCGTTCTCTCGCCTCTCCTCTCATCCATGCCTCTCTCTTCTTCAGTCCTTCGCTCTCTCTCGCTCTCCGCGCACTCCCTCTCTCTCTCTCTCTCTCTCTCCTTTGCTTTCTTTCTCCTTTCCTTTCTTTCTCCTTTCTTCTTTCATCCTTTCTCTTTCTCTGTCGCTTTTTCCACTCTCTCTCTTCTCCTCCTTCCAAACGCGTTCTCATCTCTCCATGAATCTCGTCTCCGGCTCTTCCAGTGCTCATCTCCGCTCTTTCCCTCTTTGTTTATCTTTTCTTGCTCTCTTTTTCTCTTGATCCTCTCTTTCGCTCCTCTTACAGTCCCCCCCTATGCCCTTCTTTCCTCTTTGTGTTTCCTCTTCCTTTCCCTCTTTTTTCCCATCTTGTCTCTCTCTCTTGTCCTCTTCTCTCTCGTCTCGATCATCTCTCCTCTCTCTCGTCTCTCTCCTCTCGCGACTCACTCCTCTCTCTCGTCTCCTCGATCGTCTCCCCTCTCTCTCTCTCCTCTCGTCTCTGGTCTCTCGGTCCTCTGCTCGTCGTGCTCCGTGCTTCGCTCTCTCTCTCGTCTCTGCTCATTCATTCTTTTCTCTCTCCCGTCATCTTATCTCGTCTCACTCCGGCAGGCAGCTCCTCTTTCTCATCTTCTCAGAGTGCTTTCTCTGACTGCCCAGTCTTTCTCGCGTGTCGTCTCGTTTCCCACTCCCTGCTTCTCTCGATCTAGTTCGTGCCCTTTGTTCCTCATGTCTCCTCTCGATCTCGTCGATCTCGGTCTCATCCAGCTCGCTCTCACGTCTCCTCTCTCTTCCGCTCCCGTCTCTCATACTCATCGTCATCGTCTCACGTCTCCAATCCAGTCCTCCCCGCGTCATCTAGGCTCGCCTGCACCGGAAACGCGTCCACGCCCTGCTCGTCGTAGCTCTACGTCCTCTCGCGGGAAGCACTCTCCGGTCGATCGAAGCCTCTCTCGTCAGGTGTCTCACTCTGGCAGACTCTCCGTCCTGTCACGGCCGCCCCTCCAATGTCGTCATCTCTCTGCTCCGCGACTGAGCAAAGCAGGTGACCTCACGGCTTGCTCATCCTGCAGCGTGCTCCCGAGTCGCACAAAATAACCTCTCTCAATCTCTCTCTCCTCAATCTCACTACTCGGCGTCCCCATCCTCGTCGCGTCTTCGTCCCTACAGTGTCACTCTCCAGTCATTACTCCGGTATCAACAGTGGATCTGCCCACCTCTCCGTCCTCCTCCGCATGCGATCGGCATGCGGTGGGTGCTCGTACCGCAAACTCAAGTACGGTCGGCGCTCCCGACCTCTTCTACTCTTCTCTCCCCCTCGAGTTCGGTGCTCAATCTCTCTCTCGTCGGATCTCGTCTCAGATCCCACTCTCTCTCTCTTCCAAACCTCTCGTCCTCTACTGCCCTCCTGCTACCGTTCTCCAAGTCCATGCTCCTCGGTCTTCTCGCTCTCCGTCTTTCCTCATCGTGTCATCTCGGTCGCTCTCTCTCTGCTCATCTCCAGCTCAGTACTCTTCTCTCTCTCCTCATTGCAAAGCTCACTCAGTCTCTCATCGGACCGATCAGAGTCCCTCGCTCACCTCATCTCTCGTCCGTACGTCCTCTCACTCCTCATCGCATCTCTCTCTCTCAGCCGGACTTCCTCTCCTCCTCCTCGTCTCTCTCGGTCCTCCCTCCTCTAGCAGTCCGAAGCTCCTCTCCGTCTCTCTCGCCGAGCGTCGTCTCTCTCATCGTACCTCTCCACATCTCAACATCTCAATCACTCGTCGTCCCGGACCCTCTCTCTCCTCTCCGCGCATCTCTCTCTCGTCCTCACCTCTACCTCTCTCTCACTCTCTCCTCTCTCATCCTCTCTCCCTCTCCCCTCTCTCCTCTCGTCTCTCCCTTCGTCGAACATCTCCTCCGTCTCTCTCCTCCATCTCTCTTCACTTCCCTCTCCTCTTTCCTCCTCTCTCTCTCCCCCTCTCTCTCTCCCCCTCGCCCATCGTAGTCCCCTCGTCTCTCCTCGTCTCCTTCAGGTCGTCCTCTCTGCGCCCTCTCCCTCTCCTCTCCATTCGTCTGCGTTCGTCTCTCGGATCCTCTCGTCAGCTCCTCTCTCTCTCAGAAGCTCTCATCTAGCCTCCCATCTCGATCCATCACCTCCCTCCTCTCCCCCCCACTCTCTCTCCTCCCTCACCGTCTCTTCCTCATCGCACTATCACTCGTCCAGAGTCACTCTCGCAGCCTCTCTCTCTCTCTCCTCTCACTCTCTCCCTATCTCTTACTCGAAAGAGAGGCTCCATCCACCCAGTCCGTTTGCTCCCTCTCATCTCTATCTCGTCTCTCTCACTCCTCCACCTCTCTCATCATTCTTCTCCCCCTCACG
>NC_051410.1:13149488-13149908 GCF_015228065.2 Penaeus monodon
CCCGTAATCATTTGCTCCTTTTACTTGTTGCGCGTTTTTCCCTTGGCCTTTCTGCGACTCCAACCCTGCTCTGCCATATTTTCTTCTTTTCTTTTCCTCCTTATCTCATTCCTATCCGCCCTCCCCTCCCCCCTTCCTGTTCCTCTCTTCCCCCCCTCTTCCTTCTCTCTCTCACATTTCCTTCCCTCCCTTTCTTCTCCCCTCCCCCTTCCCCTCTCCCTCCCCCCCTTTCCTTTTTCCCCCTTCCCCCCTTTCCATCTACCCTCCCCTCCATTTCCCTCTCATTCTCCGCTGCATTTGAGTAGATCTAAAAGACGGGTTAAAATATCCAGGAATGTCCTATGTCCACCCTAAAATTTGCCTTTATTTCAAACCCCAGAGGTAGACCTTTCTTTATTTTTTTCTCTTCCCCTTTTGGGG
>NC_051410.1:13150069-13150316 GCF_015228065.2 Penaeus monodon
TCCTTCCACCTTCTCTGTCTGAGAGTACAATGCTTGCTTGTATCACTCGGTCATCACACTTCCCAGGTCTCCAGCGAAACACGTCTCGTATAACCACATTTAACCCAACTCGGGAGTGCAAATCACAATTTCTTTCTGCTACATGCTTCGAACACGTCGACCTCAGAAATCACCAACATGGCACTACTGCCCCCGATCGCCCAAATCCAGTGGCAACATTACATTATTCACGGCACTGTGGGCAAGC
>NC_051410.1:13150345-13150428 GCF_015228065.2 Penaeus monodon
TGTATCACCTTCCTCTGTGGCACCCAACCACCAACTGACGGACTGCCGCTACCAGAGTCCTAGCCCATGTGAGAGTGGAACCC
>NC_051410.1:13150720-13151125 GCF_015228065.2 Penaeus monodon
TGGTTAGAACGAAGATAAAGAAAGTAGACAAAATGTAGAGGAGGGTGTCTGCATGGTGCAGTGTGAAAAAAGTAAAATGAGTGAATTTAGAAGGAGTAAGTCCCCACACTTACTGTAAAGGAAGGGTGGGGTGGAGGGGGCAGTGAGAAGGGGAAAGGAAGAGGAAAGGAATAAAGGGAGGAGGGAGAGGATAAATAGGGTGTTTATGCGGGGAATCCCGGTGTCCTCTCCTCCCTCAGTGAATTTTAAAGAGGTTATTAGGCCAAATTATTCCTCCACAAAGAGCCTAACACGGGTGGGAGAATCATCTCGGGAGAGTCAATGCGGTGAGTGAGAGAGCGAGAGAGCATACCACCTTCTACATCCCTCCCCCGCCCTCCCACACAACCCCTGCGACTAACAAAA
>NC_051410.1:13151258-13152179 GCF_015228065.2 Penaeus monodon
GCCTCACCTGCATCTCCCATCCGACGTCCCGTACACTGCGTAATCTGCATCCATTCCACAATGCAAAATACATGGGCCATTTATCTCGGTTCGAAGAAATAAATGCTCCCCTGTGAGCACTCTGCATCCCTAAAAGAAGTCATTAACAGGAACATAATCAAACCTTGGGCAGCGAGCACCGGCAACTATGAGTGTGTTGCCATCAAGTGGTCTGTTCAGCAGCACCAGTCAATATCAGGTCAACTACTCTTGCTAGAGGTATCATACAACGTTTTTGCCGTTTCAATTAAACAGAGAAAAACAAACAAACGCGGAGTGCTTGGGACATAATGCATTCAGACTGTTCAAAATAAACGAAACACGAAGACTAAAAAGAACGCGGCGAAAAAGAGAATGCATTTCCTCATACCGCACATGATCCCGTAATTGGCGACGTGTGCGGTTCGAGTCGCCTCCGCCCAGCGGCTGTGACCTCATGGCCGCAACATGGTAACTTTAATTCCCTCCCTCCAGACGTCCTCAAGCAACTGGGCATCCTTCCAAAATGTCCTACTGTGACTTCCAGTTAGCTTCTTCCCGAGCGCAGTCACGTAAAAATCGCCAGTTCTCTAAAACAAACAGCCCCGCTGAGACAGTAATAACGAGGGTTGGCTAATACGAAGCTGCAGAAACCCTTTTTTCTCCTCTAAAACTCACTTTAAATATATTCTCAGCAATTGGAAATTGCGTAATTCCGCAAGCTCTTTTTTAAATAAAAAATTCGATTAAGTTCACGAGAAAAAGAGCTGCAAGACAAATGGCGAAATTGCTGTCGTTAATCTTGTGGTCTTACACGAAAAATGCCAGGCTGAGTTCTTTTGACTGAAGAACGCCAATGACACTGCTGAAATATTGCTAAATACCAGAATGCCACCGTTTCTT
>NC_051410.1:13152544-13152917 GCF_015228065.2 Penaeus monodon
CAAACTTCCCTCTCTCATTCCCCCTCACTCCAAACTTTCCCTCCCATCTCCTCACTCCAAACTTTCCCTCTCCCGGCCCCCTCAACTCCAAACTTCCCCTCTCCCATTCTCCCTCACTCCAAACTTCCCCTCTCCCATTCCCCCTCACTCCAAACTTCCCCCTCACTCCAAACTTCCCCCTCACTCCAAACTTCCCCTCTCCCAGTCCCCTCACTCCAAACTTCCCCTCTCCCAGTCTAACTTACAAGAACCAATGCGGCGGCGCACAATAACTAAAGCCAATGAGTTAACTTTGGAACGGCCGTGGGATGAGAGCACACTCGCCGCAACTATCACAAACAGTATGATAAAACCATCCATCAGCGGAAGGCGA
>NC_051410.1:13153918-13154047 GCF_015228065.2 Penaeus monodon
GGAAATCATAACCACACAACCCCAGAATTTACTTTGGAATCTCTGACATTCCGCAGGGCATGAAGGACGCGCCAGTAAATCACAAGAAAGGTCATCCTAAGAGAGAGAAAGGATTTGGAGAAGGGCGTG
>NC_051410.1:13154547-13154714 GCF_015228065.2 Penaeus monodon
AGGACGAATGTTGTTCCCCAGATCAGAGAATGTCGATGTTTGTCAATGTAGAGTGACGACTTGACAAACTATAGGCAGGCGGGCGGCAGGAGGGGAAAAGGCCGGATAGAGGGGACGGAAAATTGAAAAGAAAGTGAGAGAGGAAAACGGCCAGAGAAAAAAAAATG
>NC_051410.1:13154792-13154925 GCF_015228065.2 Penaeus monodon
GGGAGGAAAGTGAGAGGGATCGAACAAAAAGGCGGATTAATATGAATAATATCCAGAAAATTAATATATTTCTTAGTAATACCGACTCTATTAGGCGAAGAACTTACATCTATAAAAAAACCACTTTATTATT
>NC_051410.1:13155070-13155328 GCF_015228065.2 Penaeus monodon
GCCACAAATTCCCACAAAACCAAAACGAAACAGCAACAGCCACAGGAGAAACAGCACCCCCCACCCCCCTCCCGCCGCCCAAATGCACAAAACACAGACTCGTCGTGGGTCTGGGCGCTCCGCAACGAGACGGAACGCGGGCGGGAGGCGCGTCTTCCGCGGCCGTTTCGGGGGCCTTTATTTACATTGGGATTTCGGCTTATTCAAAGCTGGGCCGCTCGTCTCAACATTAGCTTTCGCTTGGGGTTTTATATTATG
>NC_051410.1:13155354-13155930 GCF_015228065.2 Penaeus monodon
AATCAAATGTTTTCTTATCAAATATATACGAACGTTCGTATATATTATAAATAAGTCTATTACATATATGTATTAATGTACGCGTTTATAAAGAAAAACAAAGAAAGTACACTTTCAAATATAATGGAAAACCGTTGCTGAATAAATTTCCATATGATTAGAATTTTAAAAAAATGGCATTAGATTATTTCAAGAAAAGAGTCTAGATACAAAAATTACCTTGAACATTTCCGAACAAACCTCTGTTTTTTTTATAACAACCGGAATTACGCAGTGTTGCTACGGGACGGCGCCGCAGTGTTAAGATGGTCCTGCGTAAATCAGCAGAACTTTCTTACGATTCCAATACCTTCGCATAAGTGTGCACTGGAAGGAACTGGGAAAGCTCAAAGACGAATAGTTTTTTTTTTTGTCACATGATCAACTCACGCTACACAGAAGACAAATAGGTATAATGATAAACCAATGAATAATATTCCAGAAAAAAAAACATGAAAACCACCTGAATAAAAGAGAAAAACGCAGAAAAAAACACCAAACGGACAAGAGCTGTCCATCGATCCAATCAAATAAACC
>NC_051410.1:13156104-13156404 GCF_015228065.2 Penaeus monodon
ATGGATTCCAGTATCGAGAGAGGGGAAGGAGGGGAGGGATGAATGCCACACCTGCCACCCCAAACCTCGAAACACAGCATCCCTATTCTGCTGATGGCATTCAAACGAGATAAGACACCCGGAGCATCACTCGGGGAGAGGGAGATCATCTGGGGAAGGGAATGTGAAAAGAGGGGAAGATTGGGTTCGTGAAAAGTGCGCAGAGAGAGTGAGGGTTACGGATAAAAAAGGAGGAGAGGGTATAATATGCTCGCTTGTCGGATGTGGGTAGGCAATGGATGGGTGTATATACATGAAAAC
>NC_051410.1:13157484-13157705 GCF_015228065.2 Penaeus monodon
GGAAAAAATTATACACACACAAGCTAAACCAGAAGCAAAACATCCTAACAAGTCAAAATACGCGCGGGCGTGGTTACCCAAGCACGTGTGCGACTACACGTAAACAACAACACAAACATACCCCCTCCCCCCCTCACTTCTTTCCTTCCTTCTCTCTCGGGCAGGATGACAATGACGAAGCTCCTCGTTGCTGTTTAATTACGGGGAGAGAGATGAAAAGT
>NC_051410.1:13157810-13157901 GCF_015228065.2 Penaeus monodon
AGAAAATCAGACAGTAAGAAAATCGTGTTTTTTACCTCGACAAGGAGACCCAAGCAAATAACGATAACGCCAGACAAAGGTCAAGGGACAA
>NC_051410.1:13158212-13158880 GCF_015228065.2 Penaeus monodon
AGCAGCAAGGAAACGCAAGGAAGAGGAAGTCGGGCTGTCAATTAAAGAAGTTCTTGAGAGAGAGCTCAGGAGGGAGGAAAGGGCGCTAGGCCAGTTAGGTGGAGAGGATAAAGTGGAAAGGGGAAGGGAGAGAGAGGGAAAGAGACGAGGCGAAGGATGGGAGGGAAAGAGGAGAGGGAGGGAGGGAGGACGAGGCGAGAGGGAGGAAGAGGAGAGGGAGAGAGAGGGAAAGAGACGAGGCGAAGGATGGAGGGAAGGAGGGAAAGAGACGAGGCGAAGGATGGGAGGGAAAGAGGAGAGGGAGAGAGAGGGAAGAGAGAGGGAAAGAGGAGAGGAGAGAGGAGAGGGAGAGAGAGGGAAAGAGGAGAGGGAGAGAGAGGGAAAGAGGAGAGGGAGAGAGAAGGAAAGAGGAGAGGGAGAGAGAGGGAAAGAGGAGAGGGAGAGAGAGGGAAAGAGACGAGGCGAAGGATGGGAGGGAAAGAGAGGGAGGGAGGAGATAGGGAACTAGTTAGGAGTATATTTTTGCTGAGGGTGAAGAGAGAGGCGATAGGATGAGAGATGAAGGGAGGGAGGTGGGAGAGGGATAGAGGAGAGGGGTGATGGGGGAAAGAGACGAGGCGAAGGATGGGAGAGAAAGAGGAGAGGGAGAGAGAGGGAAAGAGGAGAGG
>NC_051410.1:13159182-13159953 GCF_015228065.2 Penaeus monodon
CTCCGTCACTCACTTTCCTTGTTTCCTATATATTCTTTCGTTTTCCCTGTTTCCATTCTCCCCTTTTATGCATTCTTTCTCACCCATACTTTATTCATCCTGTGTCCAGCACCGTTTCCTTTTACTTTCCTTATTTCCATTTATTTTCTCATTTCCCTTCCTTTCCCTTCTCATTTACCCTACTTTTCTTCCTCACTTCTCTTCCTTTTCTTTTTTACTTCTCGTTATTTCCTTCCTTCCCCTCTTCTCTTCCACTTCCACTTATTTTTCATTTTTTTCATTTCTCCCTTGTCTTCCCTTCCTCTCCCTCTCTCAATTTCTCCTCTCTCTTTTTCTTTCTCTTTCCTCCCTTCCCGATCTCACTCTCTCGTCTTCTTTTCTTCCTTACGTACTTTCCTTCATATTTTTCTCTCCAATCTTATCCCATCAAACCGTCCCCTCCTCACTTTTCCTCCTTGATTTCCTCTCTTCCTTCCGTCCTCTATCTTCTCTCCCCTTTCTCTACTTCCCTCTTTTATCCGGACTCCTTTCCCTCCACTCTCCTCACTTTCAAATCCTAACCTCTCTTTCCCTCCTTCCCTTTTATCCCCTCATCTCGTCTCCCTCCATCCTTTTCCCTTCTTTCCTCCCTCTTCTCCCCATCTCTCCTTTCCTTCTCCACTTCTACGACGGCGAAAAAACGTCCCCACGGCAGGAAATGACTCGGAAATGGGGCGGGCGGTCACCGTAGACTTGTGTTGGTCAGGGTGCTGTGTGCGCCTGAAGCCGGTC
>NC_051410.1:13160174-13160287 GCF_015228065.2 Penaeus monodon
ACACAGATGGTGATGATCATGATAATAACTATAAAGATAATGGTGTAAGGAGAAGGATGAGAAGTAAGGAAAAAAGATGGAATTTGTGCAAATCGAGATACAAAGGGAGGATG
>NC_051410.1:13160326-13160927 GCF_015228065.2 Penaeus monodon
AACAGTTATACAAACCAAGACAGACATAAAAACAGACCAAAGAACAATAAACGACGAAAAATATAGAAAGGAGAATCTCAAAAAGGAGGAAAGGCACTCAGAAGAAAAAAATATATATAACGGTCACTGGAGGATGGAAAACAAACAGCTTCCTCGCGTATGACCATAAAAAATGGCCCAGATAGCATAAACTCAATGAAATAAAACCACTGATACCACACTAACAGAAATGCTGACACCATAGACTCGAAGATTTAAAACAAGTTCCACCATAAAACACGATCCAACATGGCCGCCATCAGCTGATCCACAGCAAACATTTGCAAATAGATGCAAACTCCTCCCCCCCCTAAAATAAATAAAGCAATATGCAAATGCACAGAGAGAGATATTCGGAATTCAGGAACTCCGAACTGCTCTTTTTTCCCCTCGTGTACTCCAAACTATGTCAAGTGATAAACTGAGATTCGAGGATAAACACCCTGCATTGAGTTCGAGGGCTTTCGCGGGTTCTTCCCCCAAAAGATTCCTCGAAAAATATGAAGTGCAGAAACATTCAATGGACTGCCAACACTGCGCTGCAGATACACACTTCCTCTGA
>NC_051410.1:13161224-13161434 GCF_015228065.2 Penaeus monodon
GGGTTTATGACAAAATGCAGAGGAAATATATTTTAACGAGCGTTACACCTCTTTTCATCCGCGACCAACTGCCAGTGATGAAGTTAGTGAAGGGAACGTCAGTAATTCCACTGACCGGCGATCGCACGTATTTCCTCAATTTCCTCGTAATGCACTTACGGTGCCACATAGGAAATTTGGCGCAGGTAAACCGAACGCAAATCTGATCAT
>NC_051410.1:13161544-13161765 GCF_015228065.2 Penaeus monodon
AGGAAAAAATCCTCTTTTCATTTCTTATTTATTCTTGTTATCCCTTCCTCTCACTCTCCCCTTCCACTCACCCTTTTATCGAGGTTCACTCCCACTTTACACCCTTCCGGCTCATCCTCCGAGAAGCACTCTTACACCTCATTTCACCTCCTAACCAACCCTGTCTCTTTCTTGCCACCCCGGCTTCCTTTCTCTCCGCTCCTGCTTTTGCCTTTGCCAGT
>NC_051410.1:13162177-13162275 GCF_015228065.2 Penaeus monodon
CTCTCATTACAGACGTCATTTTCCAGTCGAAATGTCGCTGTTACTCCAACTACCTTTGCACAAGATTTAAAAAAAGAAGTAAAGGGATGGTTGGGAAG
>NC_051410.1:13162376-13163948 GCF_015228065.2 Penaeus monodon
CATATAAACAACGGAAGGTACATTTCCCTGATCACCGCGTCTGAATGAAATAAAAAACAGTCTGGGAAAGGAACTCGATGGGCGACAAAGCCACCCACCCACGCCCGCACAACCGACTTCCCACTCGCATCATTCAACAAACACTCATACACACGCCTCCAGTATGGCATAACACCCACAATAGTGCAAACTGTCCTTGTGCACTCGACTATATGTTCTAATTCCCTTTCCAAATTCCAATGCCTTTGTACCACGGTGACACTTAACAACTCTATGACAATATCCGTGAGCTTCGTTTTCCTGCCGCTGGTTCGGTTTTTCCGGTGCTAATCCAATGATCTATTTCTGCCCCATGTTACAGTTTCCGTATTTCTGTTAAAAATAATATCTGTCCATAGCTAATATTGTTGCTGTGTCTACGTTTTGATAAAACCGTCGGATTGTTTTGTTTTTATTCAGGTTTGTTTATAATTCTGACAGATATTTGTATATGACTGCCCAATCCCTTAAATAAAATTACAAACTTAAATATCGAAGATGAACAAAGGATATGTTTGACGAAATCCATATATACAGGTTCTGAGCTTCTAACTCCATCCCCAATGGTAAACCCCCTTTCTTGTTTACGCGTCTATGAAATGGTTAGGCTTCAATCCACTTTAGTTTCTATTCCCATGTGGCATGTGTCACAACTAGAAGCCAGAAGTCAATGCCCAGTTGAAACACCTACCTTGTATACCAGGTTCTCTCCCTGTTAAAGATACATAACACTGATATGCCATACTGGAAGAATCAACAAATCTTTAAACAAATGTTTCATGGAACACTTACTTTTGGTGTATCCAAATTCATCCTCTTCCTCCTGATCCGCAGACTTCTCTGCCTTTGATCGTCTGAGGGCACCAGCACTAGCTCGATCAATCTTTGAGGAAAAGAACACCATTATGGGATTAACCTACTGTGAACCAAATTGGGCAAAAACACAAACAAAACAAATGTGCGAATCGAATAAAAGAGTCACTGCAGAGTAAATAAAACTAATATAAATTATATCAAAGTCGACAGAAATAGGACAGACATCGTCCCACACATACCTCCACACCCTTCTTGGTCTCGATGCGACCCTGCTCATAACGCTCATCGTCTGCCTCATCCTCAGAGTCTTCTGTGGTCTGACGGCGGTTCAGTGGATGGTGTAAATTAGCCTGGATCTCCTGCTTCTTGTGGTCCGGCAAACCCGGCTGAGGAGGGGAAAAAGATAGGAAAACATAGATTAGGTCCCCACTGCTCTGAACTTGCGACAGAGGAAGCGTTTGGCAGTTTCATGTATTCAGTGTATCTACACATTTTAAGAGTTTGATTTGTTTGAATTAAAAGATAATGAAGGGATACAATTTGAGACAATGCCATGATTCCGAAATGAAATAGCAAACTGAAAAAAAAAAACTAGAAAGCACCAATAAATAATATTTGCAATCAACTCAAAACCATACATGAACAGATATTTTTAAGAATATCCATCACTGCAAAACAATGAAAATGATAGTCCATTCACAAACCCTGCATACATAT
>NC_051410.1:13164051-13165269 GCF_015228065.2 Penaeus monodon
TGCCAGCAGAATGATATCAAAGTGATGCATATAAATGGATACACAGAATTGTAATTGTCAAGCAACGTAAAAGATGAATATGAAAAAACTAGGATCTTTGTAGCAAACAATTCTGATGGCAAGCATGAGCCATATCTAAAGATGTGTTTTTAACAACACTGTAATTATCTCAAGGGCTCTACTAAAGTTATCCACATCTAAATCCTTATAAAAAATATTCATGCATATAGCTTTCAAAAATAATGAAATGCATCAAGCAGAATAAAAGGATATTTACATTATCAATCAAATCAGACAAGGCACATGACTTCACTATCAAAAATGATCACATTAGTATAGATTTCCAACTGCCAATCAAACAGAATATGTTGCATGAAAACACTGTGGTAAAAATGACAACAAAAAATATTGACATAATATCAATAACAACAAAAAAATAATATAACTCTGCACATATGTACAGATCAGTCAAATGAGAACAAAATAAAACTTTATATAAAAAATCTGTCACAATAAATATGACATATCATTATCCTAACTATATCTGAAAAATCTTATTTGATAGGATCCTTATCATACAATATCTCCACTAATTTAATGGCAATCTGTATTAATCTGTATTACTGTTAATCAAGACTAGTTAAAAGAATGTACTGTATATATTGTATCTAACTTTGTACTGGAAAGAAAATAATTGATTAGACTACATTGTTATAAAATACAGTATTACACTCACTTTAATATTTGGGTAGATAATTTTATATTATTAATAAAGCAATAATTTAAGGATAACTGTATTTTTCTAGTTTTTGAAAATAATACTATATAATCTGTGATTACAACTTTTGTCAAATCATTAAGAAATGACAATGACTCTACACTTTAATATGTAAAAGGTATTGTTTTATCTATGGAAGATAAAGCTTTCCCCTTTAGCTGTATTAACTTGCAATATATTTGTCTCAAATGTAATTCACACAATATATAATATTTGTCTGTTTAAAAATCAGAGCATTTTCATCAAATTAATGGAGATATTTCTTCATATACTACTTCCTTACATAATCAATAACCAAAACTGACATCATCATCTGGAAGAATCCTAAGAAAAATAGAAGAATATTACAAAATAAAACATAAAATGTGGAGGCAAAAAAGACTACTAAAAACAATATAGTAAAAAAAATATATATACACCTGTACATCTACACGTGCCAC
>NC_051410.1:13166790-13166855 GCF_015228065.2 Penaeus monodon
TTTAAACCTTTTGACAATTTTCAACGTTTCTAATATAGGCTTTCTATATTTTTGGAAAAAATTGC
>NC_051410.1:13166976-13167999 GCF_015228065.2 Penaeus monodon
TATGATTAAAAGATTGTGCTTTTTAAAAAAAACAAAGAAAATTTTTAAACATAAAACTTTTTATAAAGATACCCAGTAAAACTTGAATAAACCATAATGCAAAATGTAATGGCACTAAACACAAAGCTGCATTTTTTATTTCAGAAATATTGACAACTCTCAATTTAATAACTACTCTTTTGACAGATATTTAAGAAATTCATAATGCTATATACACTTTACGAAACCTCACATTATACTTACTCATTTGGGGGTAAACTAAAATTCTCTTACTAAAAATAAATAAAAGCAAAAAGCATAAAGTTGATTAATTAAGGAATAAGATTAATTATTCATTGAACAAGCATTCCATATTTAATATCAAAAGTTACAGGATGCATCATTATTAGAGTCAATAACTAAAGGAAATTATCTGTCAAGTTTTTAAATCACACTGTAATTCAGTTTTAGAAAATAAATATAATAAAATCAATATGAAACTCATATCATACAGAATACTAGCAAGCAATTATGGTGTGTGTGTGTAAATACTGCATATACTATACACAACATCACATATCAACCTTACAAATCTTTGATACAAAATCAATGTCCCCTTTTATAATATCAAATGTTCTTTCATGGCACAGAAAATTTTCTAAGAACTCGGGAAAAACAGCTGGTTTTCCCAATTTATGGTAAAAACACAACTATGATGGGGAAATTTATGCTTAATAATACTTATTTAGCATGAACTTTTTGTATTTTTATTTTATAGATGTATCTAAAACTGTCTTACAAAAAAAATGTTTTTTTAATTCCCAATTATGAACAGAAATCTTGCCTGGTTTTAAAAAAAAGGGTTTGACAGAATGCATTTTATTGTTTTTCTTTTTGTATTGTCATGAGTAGGAACCCAATGGTATCAGTGGATTTTTGATCTTTAAAAAATTAGATTTTCAAAAAATTATTAAAAATAATTTTTTTAAAATCACGTAACAGAACCAGTAGCATGATTACATTGTAACTAAAAAAATTATTTCC
>NC_051410.1:13168040-13169114 GCF_015228065.2 Penaeus monodon
TGTACCTAATTTTTTAAAAACTTGGCTACAGAATGACCCCCAAAATTAATCACCCAAATTCGAAAAAACGTCTCAGATTTAAGAAGAAAACTTTCACAAACAAATTTTAAGAGTGTATTATAAACAGAAAAAATAACTTTAGTACTTCATTTATTTGTTTTTTTTACTTGTTTTTCAAGAAAAAATTTCCAATCTGGGTTACTTCAACAATTCGACCATTATAACTTACACCCACAAAACATACTATTTTTATAATTTTTAGTTTTACATACACATGTCAGAGGTAAAAAAAGTCAGTTCCTGTTTTTTTATCCTTCACAACAGCTAAAACATTTTCCACACATTTTTAAAAAAATAATATTTTGGTTTTAGGAATCTGTTTTGCAAAAATAATTTTGTATGATAGTTTTTTTTTTATGTAAATGTAAAATAAATTATTCTGAAACAAAGCATCAAACTTCATTGTAATTATATGAATAATAAAATAAACTAAGACATCAAAGACAAATAAAACAGATTAAAAATATATGCATATATGCACCATATGCACCACTCATAATGCCTACATATCCTACACTCTCATAAAGATAAAGAATGTGCAGCAATATCTATTATTCTTCAAAAAAAAAAAAATAACGCAGCATTGTACAATAAACGGAAGTTGGTAACCCAAAAAGACGGGTCACACTGTACACACCCCCCCTCTAAAAACCAGTTATCTGCTTTTTAAAGATCCCAGGGGGTGTCGTTTTCCTTTGCCTTGTAGTAACCCACATATTTTATGGCAGGGACTTTTTTTGCATAAAAAATCCAATGTTTTATTATAAAGATGACATACCTATAGAGCACAAGATTTGTTTGTACTCAACTAATTTGTAATTCATGAAAAGATTCCCTTTTCCAGGATCATTGCAAAAACTTGGGTATTTGTAGGGTAATACTTCGCTCCCTTCTCATCAGGGTATGAAAAATGGGTAAATCTGGGCTGGGTTTTGATATTGGCTACTATTTTCTAAACTAATGCACTCTCTGCACGGGGTAGATGAGGGGAAAAAAAAGATCAGAGGCTTCATG
>NC_051410.1:13169163-13171435 GCF_015228065.2 Penaeus monodon
AGTCTGGTTAGTGATTCACACTGGAGGTGGAGCAAAATTGAAAAGGGGTTTAAGACTGGGTTTTAATTATTCTGAGAAAGAAAGTGTATAAAGTCTATATGCTTAAAAATATTTACGCATCTTTTTGATTTTCATTATCATTTGGTGTGGGCCCTGGGATACAGTGAGATAGGCTATTTTTATGCATATTCATAAAATGCTGCAAAAATTGAATTAAACTGGAGCATCATAGGGAATAAAAAACTATTTTTTACGAAACCTGCTAATGAGGGAAAAAAAATAAGGGGGAATATTTCCCTTTTGGGGGATTCCTGCTTCTATCATACTGTTCACATCAAAATATATCATTTTATTAAGATCTTCACTTTGGTGGGGGACAATAAAATAATTAAAAGAAAAAACTGTGAATACTGAAATATCAGTAAATCCCAAACATAAGGGGAAATGATTGAATATGCAGTGAAATTTTGATAGCCATGGGGGTAAGAGAAGGATTTTGATATACTGTAACATAATGGTGGGGGATAGTCCTTATGAAAACAGAGGGAAATAAAATGTGCAATTACTTTGGACGGGGTGTAACTGAAGTAGTTAGGGATAGTGATGTGTGCACACTAATGGCCCCTTTGGGTACATCAGGGGTTAGTTCATGCTATCCCAAAATTTTTAGGCCCAATCAGGATGTGGGAAAAATAGGAGGATTGGGGCTAGGATAGTGGGCGAATGCTGATGGGCAGCCTCACGGTCAGGGGTGGGGGTTTTTGGGCGTGGGGTTCGCAGGACTGTCGTAAGGGGAGACTGGCTGCGGGGAATTTTGAGCTGCTAAATGTTCGCTGACGGATCCTTCCACACACACCAGCCTGAAAAGGGTGGGGTCTGTTCCCCCAGCATAAGTGTATGACCTACTGGGGGGGCGTCCAAGGGCAGGTCTAAGGGGAAATCTCGCATAAGGCGGGTGGATGGGGGGCTTTTTCTATAGGTCATTACATTTAGTTAAATGGGAAGAGGGGGGAACTGCTGCATTTTTGTTTGCGGGTTGAATCCCCTTGTCAAGGGTTTAAATTTTCCCAAATACTGGTACTTCACTGGTTTTTGGGTTCATCTTCAGGAGAACATCCAAGGAGGCACATCTGATGGGGGTGTACCACGGGGGAACATCTGATGGGGGTGGTCCAATTTATTTCGTAACGTTCGCCCTGTACCTCAGAGCTGTTCCCCAAAACCCAAAGTGAAGAAATCTCGACTTGCTGTACTATTGCATACTATTTTTGTACTGTTTTTGATCATATTATTTCCATCCCTTCTGGCACGTTCCTGATCCTCTGTGCACGTTCATGCCAGTGTGCAAGAGCGCATGGCATAATAATAATATGGATTAACTAAGGGTCAGGGTACGTTCGATATTGGAGATTCTGGCAAAAATTTCACTGGTTCCGGATTTTTTTAAATTGAATTGGGAGTTGAAGCTTGGTATTGGCGGTGTCTGGGAATGTTCCCTTTTGGGTTGGGAGGTGTTTTCCGTAGGTTTTGTATGGTGTGGGAGAGCTGCCTTCGCTGAGTGGAGTGCGGGCCCCTGGGGATAATGGAATGCTCAGCAACTGTGGGGGGTTTATGGTGTGTTTCCTAGAGGGCTCAGGGGGTGAGGCAGTGGGGGTGGTGTGGGTAGTGGGGGAAATGATGGATAAAGTAGGGTAGTAGTGGAAAAGGCATGAGCCAGGTGAGCACACAGTTTGGGGGTGCCACAGAACAGAAGAAAAAAGAAACAAGAAGAAAAGAGGGTGAAGAGAAAAACGGGGACCCGGGTGCAGGAGGGTGGGCAAGTATTATGTCCCTAGCCGTTTTTGAGATGGTGACACTATCAGGTGGGGTCAGTGGAGGGAATCGGCCAAGGGATCAAAATCACGCGAAAAAACTGGGACGTACCCCCCGGATGTAAGTCGTAGGGTATCTTTGTACGAACAAAAACTTTTTCTGGCAAAGCTCGATTTGGTAAAACCCTTTTAGTCTTGGTGTGAAAACTCCATATGGGTCGTCACATCGGCGGATGATGGTTTCCATGGAGGGAAATGTGGATGCTGTAGTGGGAGTGGGGGGTGCGCAGCTTCCCTGGATGAGCGGGAGTTGGTGTTCTAGCGGAAGATGGAGTTGGCTCCGAGTCCCCGGCGGCTTGCATCTGGGCAAAGGCGGGCTGATTTGGCGGTGTTGAAAGAATCATTCCTGTAACAGACTTTCAAAAAAAAATAAAGGGGATTTTTTAAATAAAGATCACTTT
>NC_051410.1:13171499-13171770 GCF_015228065.2 Penaeus monodon
TGACACAAGGTTGTTTTATGTCTTCCCCCATTGAAAAAGATTGCCAAAAAAAGAAACGGTTTCCCGTTTTCTAATGACTTAAACTGCTTCTCATGGGGGCCCAAAAGGGAAACCCCCTTAAAACTTCAAGGATCGGTCACCAGTCTTTTCATGGCAAGAAATTTATGGGGAAAACAAAACCCACCAAAACCGCCCCTTAAAAAATCTTATGCATAATAGAGTTATATAAAAAGAAAAAGGGTTTAGGTAGAGGACAGAATCTAAAACTTAA
>NC_051410.1:13171790-13172338 GCF_015228065.2 Penaeus monodon
AAAAATTTAAATATTCATCCTATGGGCTCTTCTTTTTTCATAAAAATGTAGGGGGAAATTTTGCATCCATATTACATATTTTAAAGATAACATTTAAATCCTGATGACCCAGTTTTTTTTAACATATGGAAAATAGTTAAATATTTTATGAACGTTTTTGTTTACTTGGTTTTTTGTATTTAGACTAAGTAAAAGAATTTTAAAACTTTTTTTCTAGAAAAAGGAAATTCATAGTAACCCACTAGCAAAAAATAAAAAGTATCTCATCACTTTTTAATTTTATTAATTTTAGTTTACTACCCCCCTTCAGGTGACCCCCTTTTTTCCTGCTGGAGAATTGGTAGCACATTTTTGATGAAATCCCAGTCAAGAAGACCCGACCGCAAGGTAAACTTTACCCCAACAATGGAGTTTCCAAGGAGTTTTGTCATCCCGCCACCTAAAAAAATTGATATTTATTAAAGAATATAAGATATATTACATGATATATTGTGAACCTGTACCTAGTATGTTTTTTTTCTGTCAGAAAATCACTGAAATATTAAGTG
>NC_051410.1:13172371-13173696 GCF_015228065.2 Penaeus monodon
AAATGTTTCCCCAAACCCAAAATATTACCCCAAAAGTGCGTTCGGGACCCCAGTGTTTTCAGCACATTGGGGTTGCTGTGGGGAAAACCTTTAGAAGGTGTGCTGTGGACCCCGTTACAGTCCCGGAAATTAATAGTTGGGAAGGTTTATATTTTTATATAATTTTTTGAGGATGTCTATTTTATACATATAATGAATCTGCATTTCTTACAGAGGTAAAAATTTAAAAAATCAATGTGGTTTATTCTTGAGATTTCTTACTACACTTGGCAAAATCTAACTTTTTTTGACTCAAAAGGTAGATTTTAAGACTAAATTTTTTAAACAAGTACCAAAATCAAAACAATCTAGATAAAGTTCTCCAAATATTTCAAAATTCTGCAAAAGAAAACACAATTCAAATTTAAAAAAACATAATTCACACACTCCAAAAAAAAACGTAATAAATTTGATACCATTAAGATCTACATACATTTAAAGTAATACACAGTCATGAAGGAAACCCAAACTTTTTGGGAAATTTAAAAATATGCCATTACCTTACTTTTCAATTAATCCTGTGAAAACTTAAAAAAAAAACTAAAAACACTATTCAGCATATTTTCATTGTTTACATAAAGAAAATTTTTAAAAAAACTTTTTTTTCTATCACTAGCATTGCTTTAAAAAAAATGCAAAAAACAGAATCAGTAAACAGAGCATGTAAAGCCATTTTTTTAGAAAAACAAAACTTTTGTTTTGTAATTTTAAAAAAAGAAACTATAAAAAACAAAATTCCAACAAAACCCAAAAAAACTACAAAAAAACCCAATTTTTAGGGGAATCTCTCATGTGATTTAAAAATATAAAAAAACTTAAACTCTGTTTTTTTGAGAATTATGAAATTTCTTCAATGGTCTACTATTAAAATTTATTTGCATTCAATATATGAAATTTTTCAAAAGTAAAAAATTTACCCTAATATGAATATTAATATCATCTTTGACAATAAACTTGTCAGACTTCAATGAATATTGATAAATTAATTAGAAAAATACTTGTTAAATAGTCACTTCAACATGAATTCTACATGTAACTTATAAAATATGAGAAAAATAAAAATAATGGATCTATTTCCAATATTCATCGTAAAATATTTTAATTTGTTTACCTTAGTTTATGTCTTTTTTGAATCTGAATTAAATTTTTTAAAAATAGTCTTATTTTAAAAAAAAACAAAAAAATTACTGACTTATCAATTTTAGTATTAAAGTAAATAACCTACAAATCTCACAGTAACTAGAAACCTTTAATATAATTTTGTCATGAAAACTGTGCATGAGTTT
>NC_051410.1:13173732-13175415 GCF_015228065.2 Penaeus monodon
TCCCCTGCATACATCTAAAAAAATAAATAAAAATGAGCTAAAAAAATAAAATGATGACAAATTAAGTTCTAAATCCATCGTCTGTTTTAATAGACATTTATGAGTAAAAATATTTGTATCAAAAAAACACAGCCTTTAAATTAAACTGATGAAACATGCACCTATATCATTTCAGATCCCGAAAAATATTGGAAATCAAAGTCTGCTAATATATTTACACAAAAAATCTGAAATAAGTTCATCTACTCTACAAAAAGAACCCCATGTTCCTTACTACCTGGGTGATGTTTATATGGAATATTTTAAGACAAAGAAGGTAAAATGTGATATTTCTGTGACTGGCGTAGTCACAGTTCTAGTTGCAGTTTGGGGAGTAACAGTTTTTGGCAGAAGGGGGATTACTGTTGGTGATAAAATTTTTTTATAAATAATGGACCCGATGATCTTTGGATTCTGGCTCACTAGGGAAATAGACGTGTTAAGCCTTCGAACCTTTGGGTGAAGAGGCTCAGCAATAATTAATTTTTACGTGAATACAAAAAGGATTGATTCACTTCAAAGTTTTAGGTTCTCCCAAATAGTGGGTTATTTCTGTACCTAAGTCTATCGTTGATTTCGCTCTTTTGTTCTTGGGGATCACTTGCTCTGAGCCCCAAAACTAGAGTAGGTATGACCCCACTATTTGTCTTTCGAAATAAGATTTTTGATATTGGGACTCGTCAAAAGATTGGGAAGTCACTATAGAACGTTCTGAACAAAACTTTAACATCGTTAAATGACTACCCCCAACTTTGCACCGGGGTATTTAGGTCATTGATAACACGTCCTTCAGAATGGCGATCTGAATCACATCAAAAATAGGGAAGCTTCTCTCAGCATAGAGCAGGGATTTTACTGTGTTCACTTCTCCCTTTAGATTCTGCAAACCTAACTAGTCTTGAAAATATTGGGATAAAAATTTGTGAAGACCATGGTTTTGTTTTAAAGATCTGGGGTTGGAAATCACTCTCAAATTCCGCTAAATTATTTCCTATTTGGGTTGTTCACTATAAAATTTGGGTTTGTAACACTACTCACTGTCCCGTTAGAAATGTATATTAGTAATACATTAGGTTAGTGTAAAGAAAAGGTTCACCCCCAGGAGGCGACCCGAACTTTTCCCATCACCCTTTAAAAACCCCCAAAACTTCGTGGTCCCCTGCTTCTGGTTCTAGGCCCACTTTGGGGGTTTTACTTGGATGTGTTCAGAGACGTTTTTTGAAGGGTTTTTGAAAAGGTCCCCTTTCCCCACTCTCGTCTTTAATATTCTTTCCTCTTCACCCCAAAGTGAACGAAGAATGTTGATTCCTCGGCACGTGTATCAGCAAGAGTTTTACTCAAGGGGTGTTTAAGTTTAAACAGAAATCCTCCAATTCAGTTCTGGTTTGGGGCGGGAGGCGGGATGTCCCAAAAGATCCTCATGATAGGATCACGTGACCTGGGGTCTCTGGGGATGAAGGATGGGGCAGTGATAGAGCGGTGAGACGCTATTGAGCCCCACCCGTTTCGTCTTCGAAAGTCACCCCGGGGCACATCGGGCCCGAAAAAAATATATTATCATTTAGCATGTTTTACTACACAAGGATTTAAGACTATATGACACACTAATAGATTTGGATAGGTTTCTGTGTGGTATTGGAATGT
>NC_051410.1:13176116-13178603 GCF_015228065.2 Penaeus monodon
TTCTCTCTCTCCACCTGTGTATGTCAAAGAACATTTACAAGTGAGAACTATATATGAACAAACATATCTTTAAAAGGTAAAATTGTCAAGATTTTAAAAATAAATTGTACACAGCCAACATAATTCAATGTTTCAAGCAATTTTCGTCAGACATGCATACACACTTGGAGTTACTGTACAATACTGTACAAGAATGCATTACAACATTAATTCAAACACCAAAGTAAGGTTTACATTTTAATATACCAAAATTTCGCTTTACAAGGATGTGCTGCAAAATAAATATTTATACTTTACTCAAACACAAGTTTCCATTTTTCTCTCAAAATAAACATCACACCATGGAGAAAGCACAGTTAACTGAAGGAGATATGCTTTCACCTTATGTGATACAATTTTTTTAAAAATGCAAATATTTGGATGCCAATAAATATTCTTGTGGATTATTAGCTGAAAAGTTCTCATATGTTACAAAGTATTGTTGTGGATTATTATCTGAAAGGTTCTTAAGTATCAAAATTCAATTGCTTCAAAGGAAAACAAATATAGAGAGCACCGGCATATGAAGTGAATGATCACAACTCATCGGGCGCTTAGTATCGTATCATTTAAACAATTCCTAAGTTATCTAAACCTTGTTCCAGCAAACATAAATCTCGTTTGAATATGAAATAGGTTTATAAAACAAAAAAAACTGTTCAACGTCTGTTAATAAAAGGGCGCCCTTCAAAAAAGATGCGAACAGCTCTTGTGAGAAGTGTGTAAATGCGATGGCACTGTATTCATTCAGATTATGGCCAGAAGGAAGATAACGATGACTGGTTAAATGTCTATTTTGTGATTTAATACTATTAGATTGCCATGTTTGTTCGATAATAAACCTGAAAGTATCGATGACCGATTTACAACTCGTTATAAATCTTATCATTGAAATATTACTTAATTTTACAATAACATCAAAGGAATTCAAGTGACATGGTACCAAATTTCACAAGGTTATATTATCGCTTAGCTTATCTGAATCATGTCAACGTGGCATTAGTTGAAATTGAAATCGTTTCTTCAGGCAAAAACACGTTCATAGAATTTGGTTACGGTGACGTTTATCTTTTGACATTATGGTATCTGGGAAACGTCTTTTCGTCAAGATAGTACAACGCTCTTCTAGTCACGGATATGTCCGCTATTACTGCATAATGCAATGACAAATAACGTGATTAGTCCTTTAGCACATTCGATTTGGTTTGTTTTGAGTATTTTCTTTAGAGAAAATTATATAAGATAAAACCTCATTTTAAAATCCTATATCATCCTGGTAATCTGCAATTTAATGGTATAGTTTGCAAAACTTGCCCCTTTTTGACCGCAAAATTTCAAGCTCCACTCGCACATTCATGAAAAGGGTTGGGACTGTGGTTTTTTTTAGTTAAATGTTAGCATAAAAAAGGAAAACGTAATTTATGGCACTTACCTTGGAGTAAAAAAACGTAGAAAATTAATTTTATTTAAAGTAATTGTTTTTGAAAGCAAAATTCATGGAGTCTCATTATGAAAATGAATGTTTTCAAAAAACTTAAGTTATATTTTATGCCACGTTGCCCAAAAAGCAAAACTAGTTTTTAATAATGAAGCCAAAGTGTCTGGGAAACACTGGTACATTTTTTCTCGCATTTATGCTATCTTATCTGCTGACGTCCTAATTCTACAATATGTCTACTGTACATATCTATCATATATTTAAGGGTAGGGTTGGCTATTACCATATATAACATCATACAGCATCCACACTTTTTATATGTCATGCATGAATCATTTCCCTCGCGGCACCACCCCTCCCCCGGAATTCTATCACAGATTTACAATACCACACAGGCGACAGTGGACACACATGGTTCTACTTTTTTCAGCATCAATTACTTGTATACATTGCTGATACTTATTCCCATACCACAAGAGATTTCATCTACAGCAAACACACAAACCACAAAATATACTAACAGGTATTACAAAAGGAAAGTAAAGATCTTTCAAAACGCATACAGCCATCCCTCATAAAATCACATCTGTCCTACATCTAATGCTGCTCCTAATTTTGGCAAGAAACCATCACACTGTCTCCTCCATTTGAAAATCATTTTCACGCTAATGTGGCAAACAAAGCAAAGCATCTAGATAAAAAGCTGAATTAGTAAATATTATAACACGAAAACTATCACATATTAAGACTCCCAATATGTTAATCCAAAGTCACATATATAATATTTACCATCATATAATATATCCTTTCCAATCAAATTTCTCAAGGAAAATTCCTTAATAATTCTCTATTCCTTGTTGCTTCATTCAAGATCTTTTTATAATCAATTAACATCCCATATATGATATCCATAAATGCTATATAAAGACATTTCTAATTGTCCAAACTCACGCTTCTATCCGAAATATCACTTTAAACTGATCCCTTACATACACTGGAAACGTATCTAC
>NC_051410.1:13178674-13179008 GCF_015228065.2 Penaeus monodon
GGAAACATATCTACGCAAACTGCTTCTATTCTCACTCCAATTTTCTCAGTACATTTGCCTAGAACATGTACCATTTACCTTACACCCTCATCATTACAGCCTGTACTCCTTGCTCTTTGTTCCCTCCTCCAAGACATTTTAAATTATGGTGATTTATAATTTTCTTCTTTTCTTCACACTTAAAAATGAATACCGCAACAACACTGTAATTCAAATAGCAAAGCCACCATATAATGCAAAGGCAGAAATAGAACAGATCCAAAGCTGTGTAAACGTCTAACACAGATTTTTATCATCAAGAGCAATTTTGAAAATGAGAAAATCAATGGAAATG
>NC_051410.1:13179158-13179757 GCF_015228065.2 Penaeus monodon
GGTTACATAAACAATCATAAATCACTGGTTAGAGGACGAAGGTTAGTCCTTTATTACTAGGAGTGGAAGAAGGAAAGGTTAATATACAGCGACAAAAGTAACATAATAAGAACAATTGAACAACAAAAACAAGGAAAAGGAGGTTGCCAGGAAAGCACAAAGGAAAACAAAAGGTCAAGCTAGGTTGGCAAGTGGCGCAACCACAATCACTGCCCGAAAACTTACCGGTAGTACTTCGGGAAAATCCTGGATCGGCAATGAAGCGAAATGGTAGATGAGATAAACCAGTATGACCAGGGGACTTTGGTTGGGGCAACAAGTGGGGGGGGGGAGCCAAAGAGGTTTCCAGGGGTTAAAACAAATAGAAAAGAAGAATGGGAAGTTGATGGATTCTTGGAAAGATAAAGAAAAACGGAGCGAGAAGAAAAATCGTATTTACAATAAATGTTGTATTTTCCATCTGAGTGTGTGTGTGTGTGAGCGCTCCAGTACTCGTTATGTCCATTGTAAATTACTTTAACACAAATTCTATTTGTTAAGCAAACACAGTTTGGGTGTAATCTTTTAAATCTAATAAGAATACTTTAATGAATACTGCA
>NC_051410.1:13179968-13180113 GCF_015228065.2 Penaeus monodon
CTATTTTTATTTACATTACAGAAACACACCGGGCACACCAATCGGTCCCCAACATCAGTGTAACTCCGCCTCTACCTTAATATAGAGTGGCTAGCTAATTCACTAGACGTCAATGGTTTTCTTAAAAAGTTATAATAATTTAACA
>NC_051410.1:13180397-13180806 GCF_015228065.2 Penaeus monodon
TGTGTCTCAGTGTTCAAGAAAAAAAAAACGGAAAATACAGATATAATATGAGACACGTTAGAAAGAAGGGAACACCAAGGTACCAAACAATAAAGGATAAGAATAAAATGGAGAATGGTACAAAAAAAACAAGGAACAGGAAAGGTAACGATAATTAACAGAATTAAATCTGGGCAAGAGAACAAAAATGGAAAAGGAAAACATAGGATAAATAAATATATACTGTACAAGCCATAACCAAGACCAATATTATAATATAATTATTGAAAATGGCAGAAAAATGTTCCATATTTGTTTTGGTTCTGATGACAATGAAAATAAACATATTATGAGTATCTATGAGCAAAACAATTCAGTCAGTAAATGCAAAGTAGCAGTGTTTCCCAAACTTTTATGGAAGCGACCCCAA
>NC_051410.1:13180913-13181385 GCF_015228065.2 Penaeus monodon
AAGCAGTACCTTGTATGTTTAAGAATTTCTCACATTTTCATTACTATCCTTATTTAAAAAGTATACTGCAACCCTCTTGTGCATCTATGCTCGTTCTCCGAAACTCAACCATGGGTTTGGAAACCACTGCTTCTATGAGACCGAGTGAAAAACTTCAAACCCTTTGTGATTTTGTTACTGTAAAAGAACATCAGCTACTTATTTCCTTGCATGAAAGATATGAGGCAAAAAGTAATTTTTAATTGTTATTACTACTATCAATATCAACAGGTTTTATGTATGATAAAAATAACAATGAACTAATGCTACTAGTTTAAATAGCGTGAATTTGTTTCACTTTATAACCATGAAACATAGCAAGCGTTTATTTCATCATTACCATTATTTTGAAGATTTTAAAGTATACTGATGTTATGTTACAGTGTTTGTTCGCATGATTCTTTCTCTCAATCACTTATAACATATATACATA
>NC_051410.1:13181621-13181887 GCF_015228065.2 Penaeus monodon
AAAAATCACATAAGATTCGAAGCTTATCCCTCTCCGTCTCTCTCTACAAAGCCTCAACTAAAGTTACTTCAAGACCTATTGCATCATCACATGAAAAAGAAAAAAAACACAAACTGCAATAAAACAGACATACAAGTAATTAAGGCACTAAAACTAGTCTGCAAAGCGAAATATAATAATAAAATATAGCAATTGAATGGGATGAACTGTAAATAAGAATATTCTGACAACAGATGAAATCGTCAACTGTAATGAGGATATTACAG
>NC_051410.1:13183196-13183637 GCF_015228065.2 Penaeus monodon
TCAAATAGTATCAATAGTATTAAAAAATGAAGGCACCCAACGGATATTGTCTTCGAAAAATCCAAAAGTGGCAACTGTCTCCCGGCAACAACCATACACGCTCGATTTTGAAGGGTCGTCAAATGGCTCATGTCAAGGTCGCCATGCATGTTTAGCCTCTATGTGTACACTCTTTTGGAGAGTTTACTCTGTTTATTATGTAACGTCAGCCAATAGAGGAACTTGAATTGAATTTTGGAGTGGAAGGAAAACTTATCTTTTAGCTAAACAAAAAGGTAGGAGGGAGACTAATAAGAGAAAAACTTAATTGCTTGCAAAGGTACATTAACACGAGCGATGGGGTGTTTATGAGTGAAAAATAAATAAATAAACAAAAATACGTCCATATGTACACCCTGGTACTAATAAACAATCTCCAGCTTGGATCGTCGGTTCGGTTTT
>NC_051410.1:13184040-13185005 GCF_015228065.2 Penaeus monodon
TCCCGACCGATACTGCAGCAGAGAAGCCTCGCGGAAGGCAGCTGCGTCCTGCCCTCGAATGTAGCAGATGCTGTGAGCGAACAAAGAGAAAAGGTAATTACTTTCATATGAATGTGAACTAGTCCATACGAGATATTAGTTTGATCTCAATGGATAATCAAAATCACATAAAAGCGTGAAGAGGAAACATATAAACTGAGATATTTAAGGCAAACTTGTGATCACATCCAACCACACACACACAGGAACACTATACATGTACGTATGGGTGTGCATACCCAAACTATACAAGTCTTCCGAAGACCCTCATGCGACTGCAAAGCGAGAAGACCTATTCGCCAGACAGACAAATCAGGAAGATAAAACGCATGACATTAACGAAAAGGGAAGATATTTTCTTAGCTCGTTAATCCCTCCCTAATCAAACAATTTCGTCACCTCTTTAAAAGGTCTTTTTTTGTCCCGAGCAGCAAGTTCCTATCAAAATATATGTTCCCGAAGAAACATACAGTTCACTTTTAGATCTATCATACCATATCGCAAGGGAACGAAACGGCAAAGTAATTGTCCCATGGCAGGACCGCTTTCCAAGCTCATACATCATCTTCCCATTCATAGCGGAGATCGCTTCTTTCATCATTCAGGTCTACCGAGGAGGGCTAGGAGTAAGCACGGAAGCCTAGCAAGTAAGAGGGCGTCCTTGTACCGTAAGACTTCCTTATGCCCGGCTGGGCTCCGTCGCATTAGCTTAAATGCGCGCCGCCCTCGGTCGGCATTCGGAGGTGCTGAAGGAATGCTATTTCACTGTGTATGGGTAAGATTTGCATATGTCTCTCTATTTGGATGAATGACTTCTTTCTTTGCGGGCGGCCTCTTGTCAAATTCAAGTGCAAATATCTGCTAGTATATAAAATGTATTTCATATAGAGTCAGAAGCATCTCTTTATCTCTCGAAGTCTACATGA
>NC_051410.1:13185046-13185749 GCF_015228065.2 Penaeus monodon
ACTTCAGTCCTACGCCAGGAAATGTCTGTGATTACCTAAGAGGCAATTATGATGATATCAGTCTGAACACAGCGCATTTAGATATACAGATGTACAGCAAAGCCCAACCACAGATCAAGATGACCAGAAGCCCTTCATGTACCCTTGGAAGATAATGCAGAACATGAGGAACTTGTACAACCATAGACATGAGATGAATTTATTACCAACCTTTCTTTTTTTACAGACCTTTCTTTGGAAAAAAACACGTCCGCGTTTCTTGAACTTTCAATCACACTGAAGCTAAAAAATATAGCATAACCAATCAAAACCTAAGTAAAATATATCTGCCGCATCAATGAGAGCGAAAAATTATATGGAAAGGGAATGCGCAAAGGCGGGGTATGAACTTCCCACTTCCCACCTGCTGTTCACTGACAAGGGCAAACTTACAACGTAAAACGCTATTGGTTTGTGTTCAAAAGAGATGCACTAGACGTTTGAATTTGCTTTACCGGTATTACACTGGTAAAACGAAAATAAAAATATCGTAGAATAGAATATTTATTTATAGTGCATTCAAGAATACAATTACAAGAAACTATCCTATAACACAATTGCATTACGTAGGGTTTCATAACAATATAAAGCTATTTCATATAAATCGCCAATCGATCTTTAACATCCAATATAAAGACTAACCAGAGAGAAAAAAGTGTGTATG
>NC_051410.1:13185845-13186102 GCF_015228065.2 Penaeus monodon
AGCAAAAGGACATGCTTTTCCACTAGTTATCAGGGGAATGAGACCGTTTCGGTATAATTTGAATATTTGAAAGCAAATGGAATTCTTTGGATTTTCGGGCAGTGATCCCTGGCACCATCAGGCGTTGCCATAAAAATAATGAATCCCTCTCCAGTGATGATTATTTCTTCACCTATTCTCTCCCTCTTTTTACTATCCCTCTTCCTCTCCTTTTTCCTCCCTCTCCTTCTACTCCCTCTCTTTCTCTTCCCCATTCC
>NC_051410.1:13186575-13186783 GCF_015228065.2 Penaeus monodon
ATTTTGAATGAGTTATTAAATGACTTTGCTACTAAGATACCCGACGGACGACTGTATAATCATTATGTAGAACAGATGTGAAATGTTTCTGCACTAGTGAAAATAATATATTTGCCGAGTATCTAAAATCTAACAAATGTGCTCATATTGCATGTGTGTTTCTCATGCAACTTGCAAAATCATAGGAAGGCTTCTCAAGGGATCTAGC
>NC_051410.1:13186968-13187333 GCF_015228065.2 Penaeus monodon
CGACCCACAATGTAATACCCTGAAGAGCATTGCAACGTAAGCGTACATGTGACTTTGAACGGACTGGTTGCGCCAGACCTCTACGCCAGCCTATATTTATTTAATCTCATATATGTCATAACCTCGGCCCGACCTATTTTAAACCTCACATATCTTACGTAAGGACTAACCCCACCCTTGGAGCCCTTAGCCTGAGAGGCGACACTAGCCTGCCCTCCGAACAAGCCGGGCATTTAATAACCCACGTAAAGGAAGTGTCTGTGCGGGTGATAATGCAATTACAGGTCGGGAGACAAGCCACGCTGGCCGGGTGCTTTGTCCGGCTTCTCTGTCGCGTTTCGTCCCGCGGTTCTCGTGCGGTGCTT
>NC_051410.1:13188324-13191733 GCF_015228065.2 Penaeus monodon
CTTATTTCCTTATCCTTTTTTCTGTTTATTCATTCAAGCACAACTAACCAGACGGACGTGCAGAGCATAACAAAAGCGCAGTGTCTGCATGCGAGCTCTGATCACAAAGCGAATTTCGGCAATGTCAACACCACCGCCATAACGCTCTTAGTCTTTTCTATGTCTTCCTCAACTCTTCCCGTGCCTCCCGACTCTTCATATGCAGATTGATGAATAAATTGTCACAGCTGCTTCAAGCTTCCTATGCACATCAGCTTTAGAAGTTAATCCTACTTGCAGAGCAAAAAGCAATATCAATCTCAAGACATGAACTGTCTATTCCATGCGGCTGGAATCTCGTCCTGATATTTATTTTGTTACTTTAAAATACAACCTGTTAGATAAAACACACTGAACTACCTCGTTGATGCTGCACTAAAGTTATAGTCTAAAAATGGACTGGTACCTTCTTAGAAGCCATTTTGCTAATACAATGATACTTAAAAAAAAACTGTTACTCTTATTTTCGCTTTCCTTTTCTTGCATTTATTTGCGGTTTTTGCATTCTTTCACAGAAATATTATAGTAACATCATTATTTCATCGAAGCCAGACGCTTTATTGTACCTAAAATGATAGTAAATAAAATATGAACAGAGATAACTAATAATCAATACTAATAATATGACGAATGGTGATAACAGCACATACTAACGACACAATAAAAGCAAATAACAAAAAATAATCACGATCATTTTTACACAGTAATAACAACTGGTATTGTTGAGGGACACGTAATAAAACGCCATTGACATCCACCCAACCCGTCTACCATTTCTACTTAGCTGCTCCGTCGCGCCTACCGCGAACTGCAATTGGACGTCAGAAAAAATCCATTTGTCAACATGAAAAGCTGACATTTATTCAATCTCTTCCGCTCGTATGACGTCTAAGCTATTCCTGGCGCGAAGGGGACGCGGCAGCAAAAATCCAACAAGTGCGGTGCTGGCCCTGCCGAAGTTAGCGTCACAGGCGGAGAGGACGCCAAAACGCGTGGACCTCGTGTTTTATGCTTATTTGGTTTTGCCATCGTACTGAATTTCTCGCACGATAGGGATGCTTTAATGAGTCTTATAGAATCCCAAAATCCTTCCCATATTCATCTTCTCCCACCATAAGCACGCGGAACGACATTGCTGTTTCGGCAAACATATCTCACATTACCTATGTGTTGCCCGCCGAGCACCGCCAAGACTTGGTCAGAGCACCTGAAACACCACTTGAAAATCACCTCACATACGAAGGCAACGTGCCAGGGTGTGACTCTTGACCCTGCTGGCGAGCAACTGGGCTTCCGTGGCTCTCCCTGGCACCCGGCGGCACCACATCCCTCGTGAGGCTTCCTGACGTAGCATGATGCTCAATAGACTTCAGGGGAGGATTACAATGCGGCTGATATTCCCCCGAGGTGAAAGCGTGGACCGAGAGCCACTTGGACTCGGAATCCGCAGGGTCAAGACTGTAGTGTCCTGTTGCAGTCATTCAGCTTTCGGCAAATCAACCCAAACAGTCGTGTATATCACGAGCACAAATTTTTTTCATCGACTATAACAATCCTAAACAACTACATAACTGCACTTCCTCTCTTCCCCTCTTCCTCCTCCGCCATTGTCTTCTTTCTCCTTCACCACTGGCGCAGTGGCCTCCGTCCGGAGATGATCCTATCTTTTCGAAAAGTGGATTAACGAGAGAGATTAAACTTGTCATAGGATCATTCGGTCGCCTCCACAGTGCAGCAGTTTTAGTCCAGTTTGGAATACATATGGTTGTTTAGTCATTTATGAGCCGTTGTAAAACTCAGGGTTGCCAGATGCGAAGATAAAAAAATATACATATATAAATTCAGTCATGAATGGACATTAAGATCGCCATTAAGCATTTAAGAAGATCCTTCTCTTCTGCCCTGCTCCCCCTTCCCTTCCCCCTCCTGTATGCAACGGCGCAAGGTCGCAACCATACTTTTTTAAGGAAAGCATCTTCACTACAGGAATTCCTGGTCGTTCGCAACTTCCTAAAATGCAAATGGCGAGCGCAGTTCTCCCGTCGCCGAGACTGAATGCTCGCCGCCTATTCGGGCAAACAACATCCGGGTCGACATCGCCCACTCGCGCGCACCCTCCGCTTCTGATCGAGGCTCAATACGAAAAATATCTTGCGTGCACATCGGTCAGCAACTCCATTCCCATGAGATAATCTGTGCACTCTCCCTTCCTCATATTTCTTTCTATATATTCTCTATTTGTTTTAGATCTTCACTGCGTTTGCCTCTGTCACTCTCCCTGTTTTATGTACACAGCTTTTATATACCTATTGTTATGTCTATAGTCTATGTCCCCACGTGCGTACCACATCTGCAGTCTAGTATATATACGGTCTCTTCCTGTATGGCCCCTCATTAAGTCTCATTCTGCAACTCATCACACTGCCGCATCAAAATGGCTCACTTACTCATATTCACATACACGCACTCTTACTCACTACCACACTCACACTCGTCTCACTCAATCTCACACGCATGCTTACTCATTCTCACATCTGCACACACTCTCACTCACTTTCACGCTTACTGTCACTCACTTCACATCTACACTCACTCATATTCAGACTCACAGACTCCCTCTCACTCTCACTCATTCCCGCATCCACACTCACTCAAAATGACTCCCATTCATATTTTCAAAATCACACCACTTCTTCCCACATCAGTCCCCACATTCGCTCTTCTTCCCGCACCCCCACACTCACTCTTCCTCCCACACCAAACCCCACATTCACTATTCTTCCCTCACCAACTCCCACACTCACTTTTCTTCCCACAAAAACACTCACACTCACTTTTCTTCCCACAAAAACACCCACACTAACTCTTCTTCCCACACCAACCCCTACACACACTCTTCCTTTTATACCAATCCCCACACTCACTTCTTCTCTCACACCCCCACACTCACTTTTCTTCTCTCACCAACACTCACACTCTCTTCTTTCCTCATACCCACACTCACTCCTTCTTCCACATCAACTCCCACACACACTCTTCTTCCCACACCAACCCCCCACACTACCTCATCCTCCCACACCAACCCCTCACACACACTCTTCCTCCCAAACCAACCTCCACGCTCACTCTCTTCCCCCACTTTCCTTTCTGCAATTCTTTCAAAGTAAACCCCTCTGTCCGTTCTCAAGGAATGGTCTACTTGGAAAGGATCTATATATGCAAATGGGAAAATTTGGGAACTATTTGCCAAATACGCCAGAGACTGCAGATGAGTAAACATGTGATTCCTCTAAACATGGAGTATGAAACGTTGAAATATGCACTGCGCTAAAGCTATATCCGTGTTGTTTTAAAGGAATATTATTGGGTA
>NC_051410.1:13192274-13192439 GCF_015228065.2 Penaeus monodon
TATCGACGAATCGGGCAAAACGGTTCGGAAGTAAGGCGGAAGCTTCCATTTTTCAGCAGGAGAGACAGACGATGGTACTTGGCCAATGGTCGAGAACAAAGCGTAACAGGGCGATGTCCAGGTTGCCATTGTCGGCCAGAAGGGACAAGGGAAGTGGATACATGC
>NC_051410.1:13192478-13192728 GCF_015228065.2 Penaeus monodon
TCAGAGCGCGGCCACCTTGCGTAAGGACGTCGTAACGCCAAGCCTGACTCGGGATTCTTTCGGGACTTGGTCCGCAAGAGCTGTATTGATTAATAATTCTTCATAGGGTGAACAAGCGTGAGGATATAGGGTACAACGTGGCCAAAGTATGAAATAAAATACAATAATGGCCAATGTACGTAGAGGAACAAATAACAGACAATCACTGTCGGATGAATTTTTACGACAAGACTGCCGATTTCCGCTCTCC
>NC_051410.1:13192763-13193375 GCF_015228065.2 Penaeus monodon
TTGTTAAGAAGCCTCTTGACGGTGGCTGGAGGATAAGCTCTTGTGACGTAAACGCTCTGTACACGAACATGGAGACAAAGCTTCACGAAGTGGTCAAAGGAGTAAAGCTTTAGGTAAGCCAATTCATATATTGTTTCTCAAATTCATACCAGGAAACGTCAGCGTTTTTGTCCTATTCGATTTACTCAAAGAAGATGCTAATTTATGCAAGGAAAGCATTCATTAGGAATATTCATTAACATGTACGTCAACGAAATGCTTCCTTATGTATTTGTGCTTGGAAATTCTGTTAACCGACCGTGACGTAACGCATCATACTATGAAGTTGAATAAAGGTTTTCATAATCAAACTTAAAATAATTCGTCATAATCATTCACACACGCACGAACGCGAACACACCTATTCTTAAACGGCGATGAAAACGATCCTCGCAAATAGACATACACAAAAACAAACACACAAACTCAGAAAAGTCAACGTCAGTCACGTGTTTGCGCTGATGCAACAGCAGTAGCTTGAAGTGTTTAGACACATATCCAGTCCTCTTTCATAAACCTCAATGACGAGACGAGGGCAACCTTTACTGTTCCAAGTATTGTTTTCTAAACAAT
>NC_051410.1:13193707-13194461 GCF_015228065.2 Penaeus monodon
AGAGAAAAAAGTGCACTCAAAAGTGATTCCTTCCGCAGGGGGCTAGTTCCATGATCGGAGGTGTAGCTCCACGTGTTGCTGGCGTACTTAACCCTCGTAAGACAAAAGGTACATGGCCAAGAAAGGGAGTGAACGTTTACTACATGAGGAAGACTGGGTGAGGGAACGTCTGCGCGTGAGTTCTGCCTCACGTGTCCGACCCATGAGGATTTTAGAGTAGGTGGGTCTGGCGTGAGTGTTTTGATGAAATGACGTAAGGGAAAAAAAAACGTCTGTTTCTCTGCAAGTGAGTACCAGAGCTGGTTTTCCCTCACTGGATGTGATGCAATCATGAAACGTATATTTCTTCCTGCAGCTTTTATAGATATAATTTTAGGATGTGCTTGCAGATTTCTAAAGTCTGTAGTTAAGACGCAATCATAACCACTCTCGCATACCAAATAGCAAATAGGATGCCAGCTGCAACTATCGAGTTCCAGCCTCCTTGTGCCATCTAAAAAATCCTACCATTACCAACTGGCTCCTGAACTGACCTGACGTCGGTGCTGACCAGCTGAGTGCGCCTGAGGATGGCTCTGGCCTGGGAGTTGGTGATGTTCCTCATGGACTCGTTGTTGACGCTGAGGATGAAGTCCCCAGCGTGCAGACGACCGTCCTTGTGCACGGCGCCGTTCCTCACCAGCGAGGAGACCACCACGCCGTTCACACCCTGGTCCACCACTTCGATGTTGACGCCTGGAGGAGCACACGATAG
>NC_051410.1:13194724-13195287 GCF_015228065.2 Penaeus monodon
ATACATTCAAAGTTTACGAAATACTATAAGTAACTTGACACTTTCTCCCAAATATTCAGATGTTTTTGAAAGCGATATCCAAATTTAGAAAGTAATTGAAGCTCCAAACACACGATCAAAGTAAATTACCGCCAAATTACAAAAATATCATATGCTTATTTTTGCAATTCGCCGTCTGAACAAGCCTGTAAAAAAGAAAAAAGTTTCCCGTCAATAGAAAAATCAGCCTCGCCTTCCTCTTTCCTCCTACGCCCAAGACACGTCATCTTGAAGGACTCACCCAGCTGGTCGGCGCCCTTCTTGATCTTGATGGTCCTTTCCATTTCCTTGGGGAGGGGCGGTACCTGGGCCGCCCATCGTGACAGCTGCGGGGATGAATGGGGCGTGGTCTGGTCCTCGTCACCTGAGCCCGCGCCGCCGCCCGTACCTGAAGAGACACGACAGGCAGAGTAAGAAAAAAAAATGTTTTATGGTTTTTAACCCCTTTGTTCTCTAATAGTGATGTGTATAAATGGTTTCGAGGGAGAATTTTTAATGTTTAAAACAATGAACCCCAACGACAA
>NC_051410.1:13195315-13196458 GCF_015228065.2 Penaeus monodon
CTAACGAAAGAAACACGAAAATTAACGGTAAATGAAATATTACCCAGGCACAGGAAGACCCGCCTGGAAATCGGCCACCGACACGCGACTCTCTATTCACGCCACGCAAAGGAAAGGCGGAAAGGCTCCGTAAGACAAGCAGGCACGGGCCTTTGGACGAATGATGAAGACTAATTGGGAGAAAGTGGTTTAAACTTAGGCTAATCGAGCAAGACACGGAGCGGCAGGCGACTAATGTGATTACGTATGGGCTGCCGCGCGTGGGGTTAAGCGTATGGTGATGCCGCGTCGGGGTGGTGAGGATGCGCGGTCTCAGTGACGGAAGTGTGGTGATTCGAGTGAATGATGAGCATAATATGAGAAGCTGAGGGACTCTATGACTTTCTTTTTTCGCCTTTTTCGCCCAATTGTTATTAGATGTTGACCAGTTAGGGAGTATGAGTGGTCGTTTAAGAAAATATTAATTTTAAATGTCTGAGAGGAAATCTTTACGCAATATATAAATATAAACCAAAGTGAAACACTGAAACGTTCTGAAAAAACATCCTACAATTATGCAATCAAGTTGTACCGTAAGCATCGCCCGCTCCTCACTCACAAACTCATTAGTGAAAACGACGATCATTAGAAGTACTAGGTCTATAACGACGATACAACGCCGATCAGCGCCCCCTTTCTAAATCTAATTCTCTCTGGCATAAGGAGGAAAAACTAGACAAAGAAAAAAATACCAGGAAAAGAAGGAAATGGGTGGGGGGAAAAAAGCAACAAACTTTCCCCTTTCCTCTTACATTAAGCGCTTTGTGAGAACATTAACCAAGACAATAAAGAATCTCGCCCTCTTTCCTCCAGTCGGCCCGCGCCCTCTCTTCCAAGGTGAGGGATGGCCGCCATAAAGGTCAGGCATTAAGAGTATTAGGCTCTCCTTGTATCGCCCATTCATGAGAGTGCGCCGAGGTGAGGAAAGCATCCCGGATTGCATCACACGTGGCGGGGACGCGGGAAGCTGCTCGTGCTTCTAAATATAAATGTGAAACAAAGTAGAAAGCATATACACGACCCTGCACATACCTCCCACTCCCCCCCCCCCACGCACACGCACACATAAATGTACACATACGCCTATACACGCACCCACGCGCG
>NC_051410.1:13197071-13197136 GCF_015228065.2 Penaeus monodon
TGTTATTAGATGTTGTTTAGGTGAGTTGAGGTGGTGTTTTTTTAGTAATATATATTAATATTTTA
>NC_051410.1:13197182-13197298 GCF_015228065.2 Penaeus monodon
ATAATAAAATATATTTAAAATCTACAATTAATCAATCATATATAATAAAATCAATTACTCACAAATCATTATAAAACACATCATTAAAAAATACTATCTATAACACATACAAACAT
>NC_051410.1:13197381-13197473 GCF_015228065.2 Penaeus monodon
TTTTTTCTTACATTAATTTTATAAATTAAAAAATAAAAATCTATCTTATATCTTCAATAATCATAAATCACATTAAATATTATTCTTTAATC
>NC_051410.1:13198356-13198529 GCF_015228065.2 Penaeus monodon
TGCAACGCAAGTCCACTGCCACACGCCCTAATTGCGCCGCGAGATGAAGCGCCGCAGCGCCGCGAGGGAAGCAAAGCCTCGCACTCGAGCAAACCAATCAGCCTCTCGCGCCTCGTCCGGCGGCCACTCCAGGACAAAGCCCCGATCACTCTGCACGAGGGGAACTCACCGTG
>NC_051410.1:13198598-13198706 GCF_015228065.2 Penaeus monodon
CATGTTGGTGGGGGCGCTGCCGATGAGTCGCTCCGTCGCCACAGGAACCATCAGCACGGACGCCTTCGGAGAGAACGCGGGGGCGGTTAGTCAGGGGAAGGAAAGGGG
>NC_051410.1:13199004-13199413 GCF_015228065.2 Penaeus monodon
TCTGGAAAAAAATCCCGATTTTTTTTTAGGAAATTATGAATATAAATGAAGATTTTTAGTGCTGGACACAGATATCTAAAAAATCGTTACCAAGAAACTAAAATTACTGACATGTTAGCTTTATCTAATTTTATCGGTATTAATGACAATTCAGTTACATAAAAAGTCATGGAATGAGAAAATATAGGACTACAAAATAATTCAATGCAGTTTCCATAACTTTACTATTTAAGTCCCAATAGAATTTAAAGTGAAATGCCCTGCACTGCTTCATACAAAAAATAAATAGACCAAATTCACCATAACATTATAACCTTATTAATCGAACTGGTTATATTGTAGCAAAAATATTATTAAAAATCTAAAGAACTCGGTCCCATTTGAGTAAAAGGCAAATGTATAAAAGCAT
>NC_051410.1:13199447-13201218 GCF_015228065.2 Penaeus monodon
CAGGAGAACTTTGTCAAACAGATACAATTTCCTCTTCTTTTACAAACCAAGGTAGAAAATAAAAGCACTGAGCAAAAATGATGCCGAGATTTTTCCGGCATATAATTTTCCTGCACAAAATAAATATTTGAAATATGTATTATTCTGGAGGTCTCCTGGTAAGATATTTTGCTAAAAAAAACACACATAATAATGTAAATCTTATGTGTACAAAAATGAAGTTGCTCTCCTAAGAACAATTTTCATTCTTACAATGTAATAAGCCAATGGAAATAGCCTGACACCTGAAAATAAAAAGCATCATACCCACATAATTTAGAAATTCAAAGTATTCTCCCTCTATGAACGACGCCATGTTAAACAATGAGGGAGAAAACACAGGTTCAACAAACATCCACGACAGATGCTGGCAAAGCAATATTAGAGAAAAGGATAAAAGAATCAAAACAACAACAAAACTTGCTCACCAGCACACCTAGCAACATTCGACGTGGAATACTGTAGAACAAACACAAAAAATGACGGAAAATGCATAAATTGCCGTCGATAACAGACCCGACAAAATTACATTCCATACACAGGAGCCATGTAAGTGGTTGCTGAACAAAGTCACATTCCATACACACATCACATGACGTGGGCACACAAGACCGCATTCCATTTGTAAGGGTAGTTATACAGAACAACATTCCACAAAAAGTCGATTTGGTTGAACAAAATCGAGACTCATATTCATGAAATGAGTTTGGGCTAAATATACCTCTTTATGCGGTTCTTATTTTTCTAAGTTTTATTCCTTACACAGTGTTGTATCTGTTTATTAGATACACAGCTTCGCTACAATAGTAAAACAGTATAAGTATAATGCACTGAACATCACGTTACATAAATCGTAGCATTACTCATTACATACACCGCATCTTTCTTAAAATATCAACAGAGCCAACACACAGCAACACAGCCACATAGCCAAAGAGAACAGCTTGCAATGCAACATATGCTCTAAAACATAGTAAACAACAGGAATCACAATATCTAGCTTACCGTAACTTACCATTCATTTCGTATCAAGAGACATACTATACACCATGCCTGATACTACTGATCATGTGACATTCGCTCTTTCACTTACAGCACACGGTGCACATTTCATACCGTAAATGCAACTCATTCAAAAAGTATATTCCACACCTAGTCCAAAGCGTAACCATGCACCCGCAATTGGCGCACATAATATCTATCACTTAGTACAACAGACCACATACTCTACAAGGTACATCACACTACTTTTCATACATTTAACCATCATTACACTAATCAGCATGAACTTCACTTTCACCACATTGTATTTTAGAGAAAAATATAACAAATATATTATTTACATCTGAAAAAATCTACTCTTAACATCAAATCAGTAGGAGAAAGGGACAGATTTGTTTTTGATTTGTCTGAAAAGGAAAATTTCGTGACCTTTAAGCGCAAGACATGGATTCTGCCATGCATAGTGTGTCTAATTTGATAATAATCAATATCATCATTGAGCAGTCTTGGCAATTTGCTTCTTATTAATGACGTTATTCTGTTAGCTCAATTATGAATCCCGATCAGCTGGTTTCTCAGATTCTCAGAAACTTACTGAAAGGTCTGCTGACATAGGCAGGTACATTTGCTGAAGCTGATTAAATTTGTCATGTACCGCGTAGTCTGGTCTTGTCTGATTTCTAATATTGATTTTTGCACGATTAGACTCGGGTTTATCTCACACAACACC
>NC_051410.1:13201798-13202065 GCF_015228065.2 Penaeus monodon
TCCACTCGAAGGTCGCGAGCGCCGAGGCCCAAATGGTGGCAGCGGCGAGGGCTCCAACAAATTCCTGCAAAAGGCGTTTCCTCCTCACACGTCAGCGCTTTAAGTCAGTGAAGCCATGCTGTTGTCTGGCTGATTGGTGCCATTATCTTCCTGTGTTATTTCTGGCACTTTTCACAAGGTTTGTACATAAAGCGGGAACGGGTATTTTTAAATATGCAATCGCATTATTTTTCTGTCTTCGTCTTTAGGCAATTTAGTCATTTTTAA
>NC_051410.1:13202457-13204010 GCF_015228065.2 Penaeus monodon
TTTAAAAGATTACTGGTATATCTGTTTAGAGATTGATTAAAATATGTTAAGACAGTCATGTTTAAGCTCAAAATCAAGCTTCAGGTCATAAACCAGCTCTTTACCGATATGTCGCACAGTCATAACAGCAATGCTTGTGTATACCGCGGTAAGAAGATTGAAAGCAAAATTAATGTTTAACTATTAAAAATTATATGCACCTATTACAAAAGGAAAAGAAATAAATAGCTGAATGTTTCTATGAAAGCGTGTATTGTGTTATCAGAAGAATAAGACGGCATTCTGAACTATAAACAAGAGCGTGTTATGACGTGTTCGTCGTTCTGACATTTACGCCTATTGACACTGCTGGGATGAGGGATGAGTGACCACGTGGAACACGAGAGCATGACAAAAATTTTGTACCGGGGGTCTCTGATTGTATATTTACCTTGCGTACTCCAAAGCCAATGTTTACTCACAACAGGTAAGATATTATCCATGATGCAGAAGCATTTCCAAAGTGCATGGTACATCACAGAAGATGGTCCTGGAGAGGGGATGGTATAAAAGGCGGTATTTAAAACTTCAAGGGAGCCACTTCCTGAGAACCATTCAGGTTTGCTGAATAAAGAGGGGAGGGAGAGGGTAACGAGCACAAAGGGGTACGCAGATAAAAAGAGGACTAAGGGGTTTATATTAATGTGCTTCTGAGAATGAAACAATGACCAGGTTTACATAAGGAAGGGAAGGGTGCGACAGCCACCATCATCACCACCATGCTCTCTCACGGACGGCAACTCCCGTTTTCTGTGAGTCGCGACCCGTGGGCAGCGAGCGAGGCCGGCGGCCCCGGCATACTAACCTTGTACAAGCTGACGGGCGACACGACTTCTGCCGGGTCGTGGCTGCATGGAGGTTGCAGGGACGACGGCGACGGTAAGCTGAGTGTGAGGTCAGGAGGTTCCTTGGACGCTGAGGTTCCATCCTTATCCTCGGGAGCGCCACACTTCAGCTGGCACGAGGTTAGATTTTCAACTCGAAGCAACGAAAAATAAGCGATGGGTGCGTGGGGGTCACGAGGGGGGGAGGGCACTAGAGTTGCAAATACGTTGCATGTGCTTGAGGGGAGGTAACCCAGGTGCAGTGCTACTTTGAGGGTGCAACCAAAATTATCATTCTGACTAGTCAAAGTGCAAAAAGATATATACTACCCAGCAAGACCAAACAAAAATTTACCTAAGAGATAACTCCATTTCACTCCAATTTACCTGTTGACCGAACAACTCCCATAAGAGGCTTCGCAATTATGACTTCCCTGCCGTTTGTCATGATAACAGCAATGCGAACTAGACTCAGGCTTTACGAATGTAGGGAGCTTATCATGCCTTCACTGCTGACATGAAGCGTTGATAGTAACGGAAGTGGATACTTTGAATAACAAAACAACCTAAATAAAGCTACTGCACAAAATAATGGCTAACCCTATAGAGTGGTATTCCAACACCAGCAGATGATTGGTTACAAAGACATACATAACGATGGTGGGTGTAACAAATACTCTCTCGTTTAGA
>NC_051410.1:13204855-13205470 GCF_015228065.2 Penaeus monodon
CTTAAACTTGAGGTTCTGCTCCCGGGTATACCCCCAGGGTCGACCCACCAGTTGGTCAAATGTAAGGGATTTGGGGAGCATGGCCGGCGCGGGCTTCGGGAGCATGGCAGGTTGGACGGATTCCTGAAGCCACTTGCTGACCCAGTAGGCCTACCTAGGCGCCACCATCACTCTTTATTGGTATCTTTCTGAGGACGATAGGCCTACTCAACGCACTACTCTGCATCTTGAGGTTTTGTTCACTGAATACTGACGTCATGTATTACCATCATGACATTGACTGCATCTCCATAACACTCGCATTGTCCTGCATCACTGTATAAAAATATTTTCTCAATTTCTGTAAAAAAAAAAAAAACATGAGACGCGTTTCAGTTATCGATACGATTGTGAGTTTTCTTCACATGACTTTTTGTGCGAACAGATGATTGTGAGCGTCGCAGCAACTGTTAATGTAGATATACGCTTGCATTTATTGTATACAGAATCTATCCAGTTCATCAGAATATAGCAGTTTGTTGAGTAAGACAAACTATTCTTTCGTTTTCACTCTGTTATATCTCGCCCTTCATTAATTCTGTTTTCTTATTTCATACTGCGTTATTATTCTTTACA
>NC_051410.1:13205684-13208524 GCF_015228065.2 Penaeus monodon
GGGAAGGGTAAACCAAACACCCCTAATGACCTGCCAATTTAGCTTCATTCTCCTATTTTTCAATACATCTCTCCATGACCTCTTGTGTTCTTTCTCAGAACTTTCCCCTCGGCTTGAAAGGTATCGCAAAAGGCGCATCGCCTGCCCTTTCCCTCTGACCTGGCTTAATGGACATAATGGTTGTAAGTTAATATGGTCACGGAGAACATCATAATCAATCATATGTCTTCTTTCCTTGTGTGGTTTCATACAGATGTTTATTCTATTACGCTGGAATATACGTTTGTACAAACACCTACTACTCTCATTTCCACTCTCACATACTTATATGTAAAAGCAAAGGTTAACGTAAGCACATGTACAAGTATATCCACGTTTAAGGAAAGACTTTGGAACATTTTATATTGTGCCGTAAATCCTCGGAAAAAAAATAAAGAATATTATTTGAGCACTGTTTTTTTCTGATGATTTTTCTGCATATTCCCCTTCTTCTCTTTTTTCACTTTCCTAAGATTTCTTCTTCCCCTCTCCTTTTTTCCAGTCTGATAATCGTGAATGTCACAACAGGAGCTCTGGCACCCTTCTGCCATATATAACAACTTCACACAATAGAGGACACTAGCTTCCGACACTATAATCAGACTCATAATCGGAGAAAAGAAAAATCAAATTGAGTTAACATGCACCATCTCATTTACGCTAATACGTCACAATCACGAGAATATATACCCAGCTGGTCTGACGTCATATGTTCCATAAACACTGAGTCGTCTCTATGACAACGCATTGAAGCAAGAGAAGCAAGTGGCAGCGTTGGTGGAGGCCACAGTGGCAGTGATCAAAATTCTAAGAAAAAAAAACAGTGAAAGAACAGAGCCGTTCAAGTTGTTGTGTCTCAACATTTATGGCACTGTCTTCCCATGCTCTGGCTGTTCTTTAGGGCATGAGGCCTGTAGTGTTAACGACTATAATCTTGTGACGAGATCATGTCCCTTTGTCTCCCAGTAATAGCTGCAAAGCGGCGTCGAGCGGTTGGTTGAGCTGTACATCTTGGGCTCAGTTACTCAACAGCTCGGTAGCATTCTACCCTGTGCTACTAGCCCTGACCCTTTTCCATCTGCGAGGCACCCTCAGTCACTTTGTTTATAAGTGTTGTCTCCTGCATTACCTTTCTCTGGTTTTGTAGTGTGTGTATATTTAAACACAGGTGTATATGCTGCACATTTCTCAGACATTCTGATAACATTAGCCTGGGTGTGCATTTACATGCGGTCTGCCAAATGTAAATATCAGTGTGTTATTCTCGAATTGTATAGTAGACAACCAATTCATTTCCGTCGCACTAAAAATTGCACCTCTGGAGGTCACCGCGACTGACACAAACTATAGATACCAACGACATTACTCGGCTGATACCATTACTAAGAAGCAGAATTACACTGAAACCATTATCGGTAAATTGAGATGAGTTCCTGAAGATCTATTCCCCTGCGATTATTCCAAGCACCAAATAAGGACCACCACTGGCTAGGATTCAAGGACACTATTGACCACCACGGGGGAATGAAGGACTTTCAGTCTCGTGTATCTTTTGTTCCTGCTTTTATCTCCCCCTTCTGAGCAAGATGATGATTTTCTGAGAAGCAAATTTGATTCCGTGATCATCTGAAAGCCTGCGCGACGAGGTCTCTCGTGATCTAGATGGACATTGTCGATTCTCATCTTTGTTATTCTTAAGCTTGCAATATTTCGACTAAATGTTTGTCTCGGTTTGTTTAGAAAATGGTCTTACTGATTATATTTCTTAGACCCGTCTCATCTATATGTGGAAAAATGAGAAGGTAAAACTGCAAGCATTTCTTTTCTTTCCGTTATCCTATTTAGAGATAATTTTTTGAGGAGTGTTGAAAATGATATGGCATGCTAAACCAGATCATTATTATAACAACGTCAGGGCGAAATTAGTAGAGAAAGATAACACTGACTAAAAACGTGACCTATTTTTGCATCTCTGTAGCTACAGACTAGTATACGATGCGGCAGTAATTCTGAAGCCTTGGCTTCTGCGAATACACGATCAAGGATGGTTCTGTTCTTCTGTGAAGACAGATGGAATGCGACAGTGATCTTGCAGTCGACAGTGAATTTTCCGCTGTCTCCTTATAAAGCTGACTGGCATCTAAGACGAAGTGATGGGGCTTTCAAGAAAAGGAGAAGAAATGGACGCGAGATCGCAATCTCGTGTCTCCTCCATCTGCCGCGTTGACGCATGGCTGGCGTCGCTCGAGGCAAGTTGATATACGCCTTGTTCCTCATTCGCCAGTGCATCGCATCTCGGTCATATATCTTACATTTCGTGATTCATCCTTTTTTGCCGATCATTTGTGAAGTTGTTTACGCAGAATCCGGCCACATTTCTTCCTGGTCATATATCCTATATCATGTCTCATTCACAGCCACCACCTCCTAGTTGGACTCGTTTCTCCATCGCCTCGATCATCACAATTTGAAGGTCGGGGTCATCACCATTAAACCCGAGCGTTGCCGGAGCCACCGACACCATCAGCTCACCACGGGGAACCTGTCACCCGTTCCTTCGCATTACTCATCGCCGACAGGAAGCCATTTACAGCTGTTCGTATGGGTGCGCCCAAGACCCAGGAAAGAAATCGTTCGGTTGCTAGACGCAGTGTAAGGCTCAAAAACAGACGTGATAGTATACGTATAACACATTAACAGAAGTCTAGATTTCAAAATGGACGCGTGACGGTTTATTTTACACCTATTCAATTTCCGCTGACATTTAACGTTTAATGTCAATATACTAGTACCAGTTCTAT
>NC_051410.1:13208553-13208797 GCF_015228065.2 Penaeus monodon
CGAACGTCATCTTCTTCAGCCCCCCCCCCCCTGTTCTGCTCTGAGCCCCAGAAGATTATCTGTATCGAAATCATTTTCTCACATTCTGACATTTGTTGACATTCAGTACGGTCAGCTTAACATCTTGGCTTTGAAATCTTAGTTCCATTCTCTTATTTACAACTATGTGGCTGTGAAATCATGTGACTAAGAATAATATAAATGTTCTGTCCAGTCTTTACTTCTTCCCCAGCCTTGTAATCAA
>NC_051410.1:13209064-13209314 GCF_015228065.2 Penaeus monodon
GCCCACCCACCCTTCATTTCCTAGTCCTCGCCACGTCTTTTTCTACAGCTATCAGCGCGTAAGTTAATTAATGTGGGATTCAGAATTCAGCCTACTGTAATCCTGTGATTTCAACCTTATACGCAGGAGTGAACTATCCTAAGGTAGCCTTCTTGCATAAACCTTGAAGCAACATCGCCATAATATGCTCTTCCAAAAGGATCTGCCGTAAGGTTGAACCAGACGCATAAAAAATCGAATTATCTGGGGT
>NC_051410.1:13209544-13209769 GCF_015228065.2 Penaeus monodon
AAGAGGAAAAATGAAGAAAGAAGACGAATATTCCTATTCTGATGTTTACCGCCACATGCAAGCTTTAGGAACGGCAGCGGGAAAGGCATGCATGTTTTGCTCGCGTGCAGGCGTTTATAATAGCTGGGTTTCCCGGTGATGAAGACCGATCCATGTTTGTAAAGTCTACGGAAACTACCACCCGCGTTTCAGTAACCAACAAGAATCATGCCGTAATCTGAACGG
>NC_051410.1:13210093-13210249 GCF_015228065.2 Penaeus monodon
CCGTAGCAATCTATTAATTCGGAACTCTAGTCCCCTCAGTGTCCCTCAATCACAGATGAGCTTTATCCGTTCCACTTCAGTGTCCCTTCACAGATCCGTACCCTGCATGCCCCCCCCCCACGCCCACCCTCACCCAATCCCCTGACCCGGCCCCCT
>NC_051410.1:13210276-13210464 GCF_015228065.2 Penaeus monodon
AGCCTCTTACAGGGAACCGACTCTGCCAACTTGACCGCCGTCCAGACGCTCAGGACCCTGACTTCCCCCTGCCGCTCCCGCTCCTGCCTCTGCTTTCGTTTGTTCTTCCTCTTAAGCTGTGGCTGTTGCTTCTAATCTGAATTCCTAGTTTCCTTTCTTCATTTCTTTTATTTTCTGTAGGCTTGTGA
>NC_051410.1:13210496-13210679 GCF_015228065.2 Penaeus monodon
GAAGAGTTATTGCTTCTGTTTCTGCTCTGAACTTTTCAGTCGTAGTCTCTTCTTCGTGAATCTTCTCTTACAATTTTTCGTTCTTCTTTCATCTATGCATGTCACCAACTCTCTCCTTTATTCTTCTCGCATATGTTATCTTCATCCTAATACTCAAATTCACGCTTTTCTATATCCCTTACA
>NC_051410.1:13210798-13211057 GCF_015228065.2 Penaeus monodon
AACAAAACTCAAAGTACAAGAAAACATACAAACATCTTTCCTCTAGTCCTGGGTTCCTCAATGCAAGTTCGAAAATTTCCTATCCTTGAAAATCTGAAAATCTTTGAAAATCTTGAACTATCCCTTCCAGGTATTTCTCTGACCACTGGAGGAAATCCCCCGCGGCTAAAGCTGTCTCTTCGCTTCATGTTACATAGCCGAGCTCCCCCGCGAATGAAAAGCGGCGCAATTCAAACATCTCCATGGAGACACACTACCA
>NC_051410.1:13211220-13212157 GCF_015228065.2 Penaeus monodon
ATGCATAAAAATGAATAACAGCAAAGTCTATAAATTATTATTTTTTGTTGAAATGATTCAGTTCTGTTTTTCATGTTTTCTACATCAATAAAACAGAATGAAGAAAATAAAACAATAAAGAACGGTGAACCAATGAAGAAAACTAATAATAAAAGGTTATTTTTCAATTCATTTTACACTCCGTTCTTTCCAGTTGCGACGTCATATTACCCTCCAGTGAAATCATAATGAAATAAGCAAATAACAAAAGTGATAAATTCCACGTGCTTAGTATTCCATTCCTTCCTCTTACGATAACATTATGCCCTCTTCCGAGTAAGGAAAATGACTGATAAAAGCGTTAAATTCAACTCGGTTACTCAATATCACGATAACAAAGCCCCCTCCCCTCCCTCCGCCTCGCCCCTTTCCCCCTTCCATCCTAGCCATCCCCTCCCCCCTCCCACCCGATCCCCCTCCTCCCACCCGCTCCACCTCCTCTCCCTCCCCCTCCCACTCACTCCACCTCCTCTCCCTCCCCCCTCCCACTCACTCCACCTCCTCTCCCTCCCCCCTCCCACTAACTCCATCTCCTCTCCCTCCCCCCTTCCACTCACTCCACCTCCTCTCCCTCCCCCCTCCCATCCTCCTCCCCACACACCCCTCCCCTCCATCCTCCTAGCGCTTCCCCCATGCCCATCCTACGCCTATGCCTTCCTCATAACCGCTCTAATGGGGCATTCGCTATAACGGAATTTATCGGCCTCGAGAGGTCCATGACTCTCGTTAATTGGGGAAAAGCTTTTACGCTTCAACAATATACCGTTACTCTCTGAGCGGATACCGTCGCCGAGAGTCAAAACTTTATCGGGGAAATTTCACGAAAAATTAACTATGATTGAACTTTAGGGAAGGATGGTTCGCCTTTTTTCAATCTTCAATTTTACTTATTAGAATG
>NC_051410.1:13212559-13213255 GCF_015228065.2 Penaeus monodon
AAAGAATGCCGTTCTTCTCTGAGCGGAACGTTTTGTTTTAAAAAAAATGTATAACTCGCTGTGAATTTCTATTATTCCAATGTATATTCAACTACATCTGTTTTATAGATCATACCAAAGAAGACAGCCATAAAATCCTTTAAAGTCTTGTTTGTGCTAAATCGCGGACGTTCTGGTCCCGGCGTTGCTGATAACGCGGAGTAGGGGAACTGCAAACACAGTGAATAATTTCCACTAGCTCTTTCAATATATATTTTTTTCTAAGCAATTCTTTGTCGTCGGCTTTGTGTGATAAACATTATCTCTGATGTACCCTCATAGAAAAGAGCCGAGTGGCAGGTGGGCTTGGGACGGCAGGGGCGGTATTCAGCACGAGCCCTTCGCCCCATCCATTCGTCCGGCCAACTTTCAACGGGAGGCCCTCACACCACGAACGTAGTGGGAAGGCGCTCCAGTATGCCGGAGATAAAAGTTCTAATCGCCTCTAAACACCTCGCAAATGCGTGACGTTATCCTCGTGATGTGAGGACCGATCTTGATGAAAATCTGCCGCTGACAGATTGGGCGAAGAGGTAGTACTGAACAAGTCTATATAAGTATATAGACCTTGGTACGGAATATCACTGCGTTTACTAGCCCATCCTTTCAGAAACTTGCAAATAGCTGTAAATATGTCTTTTTTGATTTGAAAAAAGA
>NC_051410.1:13214756-13215195 GCF_015228065.2 Penaeus monodon
AATTGTTATTAAAAAAAAGACTAAGAACTCACACACGTTAACCTTAATAAGTACGCTATTCCAGGCGCTCGCTTCCACTCGCACGCCCTCCTCCCGCGTACAATCGACAGCGCGAGTTCCAAACAAGTCAGAAACACGATCACCGCGACCTGCATCGGAGAGTCGTTCCGCATTATCCTCCCCAGCGACGTCGTCCTTTATCGCACCTTGTCAACACATCATTATCCAAAGCGAGTATAATGATCCCTGTTTGTTGGCGGCTTCCTGACATCACGGCGAAAAACATCCTTATTCATCGACGTCTCCATTCAAGAGGAGTTCAGCGCTCAGTGAGAGGGAGACTTTATATACTGTGCGCAAAACATTATAGATATAGTGTGTATATATATTATATTAACTTTTTTGCTTGTGTGATGTTTTTTGTATATTTATGTTTTCT
>NC_051410.1:13215341-13215529 GCF_015228065.2 Penaeus monodon
CGCGCGCGCGCGCGCGTTCCTGCTGACAAACGGATGGAAGGATGAGAAAAGGGAAAAAAAATCATTTTTGCAATAAGGCTCTAACAGGTGTGTCTGTTAAATGATAACAACATCTGTAGATATTTTCTTTCAGTTGGATTTCATCTCTTATAAAAGACTCCAGTGTTACAGCTGAAAAAATATCCCAC
>NC_051410.1:13215558-13216675 GCF_015228065.2 Penaeus monodon
ACCACGAGAGACGGGAACAAAGAAAGGCATTGTCTCTCCCTAACAGGCATTTAGCATAATGCAAACACTCGCTGCTTATTCCCAAACAATGCCAAGCCACAGCGAAACGTATTAGCCAGAGCACCATGCTATTTTAGAAAATAATCGTGTGTGGTTAGGAAGGCCGAGCCTGACCTAGGTTTTCGTCTGTCTTTAAGGTCAAAAGGACGGCTTAGCATATTCAACCGTTTTAAAAGACTTATGAATCCTTAAGTACAGGATTTAAAATTCTTATTACCGACGTCTTAAGAAGGAGAGAGGCTTCTCATATGCTAAAAGAATTATGCGTTTACTCAAAAAAAGTACATATATCCGGACTACTAATAACAAAACATCTATAATAATTTAAAGCGGTAATAACAGAAAAAAGATAATCGGCAGAGAAACGTCTTGCCCTGATCTCTTGTGCTTTAAGAATTGTAAAATCATCCTTCGCCTTCTCGCACGACCGGTTTCCACGTCCTATTGCCTGTAGGAGGTCTTCTCTCAGAGGATATTTGTCGATGCGCTTTCCGGATATTATATCACGAAAATATTGGCCGAGGAAACGCTGTTCGAGTTCATTTTCCCGCTCGGTTTATTGCTAAGTAAAGCCGCCGTTGGCGTTCTGTTCTTTAGCCTCTTCCATCTCCTCTCCGTTGTTCCTTCTCTTTTACTTCTGGCGATAAGCATTCGCTTGCAGTAATTAAAACTGGATCGCCATGTCAGTATTAGCATTCGGATATTTCCATTTCATCCAATAGTCTGACAATCCATCAATCACTCTATTGCCTTTTACAACCTAAAACGCTCGCCATCATAATATAACTCTCCTCTCTTTAGCTCTGACAAAACGCCTCACGTGATCTTGATGCGACTGTCCCCTTTACTAAAGTGTATTTCATACGCGCTGCACTCTAGCTCGTAGATAACCACTTACACGAGAACAAAACATCCAAAGGCGTTACCTACCGAACCAGTAACTTGGAAAACTCGATCTAAACTTACTGCACGAATACGCATATCGGAGCGGTCGTTTAAATAGTCATCTATATGCTTAACAACCCGCATTTTGCCTTTCCGTTTACCACATAAAATA
>NC_051410.1:13216793-13216928 GCF_015228065.2 Penaeus monodon
AATAAATAAAACACAAAGAAAAATAATTGAATACCCCCCAAAAATTACATCAATCAATATCACCAACATCATAAATAACATCAATAGAAATAAATAAATAAAATGCAACGAAAACCCCAACTGCATTACAAAAAA
>NC_051410.1:13216950-13217171 GCF_015228065.2 Penaeus monodon
AACTTTCCAACACGCACGTCAAATTAACAGCCAGATTGATGTTCCGCTTTAAAGAATGATGAATGGGAAGCTCACATAGCCCAGGATATGATGTTTGAATGTAAAATGGAGATGAACGTGAATTCACTTCCCACTAAGCCACGGGAGGAAACGTGAGAGCTTCCTGTACATGTAGAACGCTCTAGTAACTTTGTGAACATTATTAGATACAAGCTCGTGTT
>NC_051410.1:13217497-13217568 GCF_015228065.2 Penaeus monodon
CCAAACACCTGGCTTTGTTTCATGCTTCACCATCGGTTTGTCAGCATATATGGTAGGCTTTATGTTAGAGA
>NC_051410.1:13219159-13219405 GCF_015228065.2 Penaeus monodon
TCCCTTTAACTGCGACTTTGTAATTCATATCCGGCCACACAATGAGCAGCGGATCCTAATCTGGATGAATCTGGGTGAATCCGCCCTTACAAGAACGGCGGAACTCCCCCAAGGTATGCGCTGCAGACCGGGTCGCGGAGACGCAGCATCCGCGGCGGCAAATCGGGAGGGGGAAGTTTCAATGTTCGACAAAGACAAATTAGGAGTTCTAAATTACATGGCCAAACAGGAGAGGAACTTTTTTTT
>NC_051410.1:13219424-13219498 GCF_015228065.2 Penaeus monodon
TTTGTTTTCTCCGTATTTTGGTTGTTGGAATCTTAAGTACGATTAATTAATTAGACGCGAAGTTTCCGCGAGTA
>NC_051410.1:13219547-13220007 GCF_015228065.2 Penaeus monodon
CCCCCCTTCTTACCATCCCTTTGCTGTTCTTCAGTCGCTAGGAGAACTATGGCAAGTTTATTTCTGACTCCTTTCATCAAATTAAACAAAAATGCACAACAGGTTTTTCCAAAGAGAGCGAAACAACGATACGGACGGATAATTCTTCCTAACATATAAGCTTTCATTAACGACTAATAAATGTGAGAAAGAACAACAAAACAACAAAGCTCATATAAGAAAACACCTAAAACAATATCTCTGTTTCATTATAACCCTTTTTAATACGACACCAAACAAAAGACACCGACGGGAGAAGAGGAAAAAAAAAGTCCATTCGTCTCAGATTTTTACCCAAACGCCCATGTGAAACAGAGCAAGAAATCAAACTGTCTGAAAAGAGGTGAAGGAAAAAAATCCCGAATTTCGTAAATCCTCGAAATCCCACGATAAACCTGCCATTAAAAGATATCAGGCTTTA
>NC_051410.1:13221353-13221634 GCF_015228065.2 Penaeus monodon
ACCTCGCTGTTTGCAAGCGTACAAACCGTAAGCCAACGCCAACGCCAGTTCTCGCGAGGCGTGGGCGAAGGGAAGGCGTGGCAGCAATCTGGAGACGGCAGGCAATCACCACGGACCTCAAGGCGACCACGTGACTTTCGCTCAGTGACCATTCAGCCGAAAAAAAAAATAATACAACGGTTTTCCTTCAACAAACAGGCTGATAAATTCGCTCTTTCCTTTCTTCAGACCATATTTTCCCTTCTGTTTCAAGGCAGAGATGCTATTTTCTGAAGTGCGAA
>NC_051410.1:13222012-13222329 GCF_015228065.2 Penaeus monodon
CTCCAACGAATACTGTACATAAATCAACATTCCTTTCCGTACAAGACAGAAGACCACGAAGTCTCCATAAAACACCCTCTATTTACACGCCTTACTGTCCGACGCGTCACGTGAAGGAAGTTTTCAAACACAGAGATAAACAGAGCGGGTGGGCGGGTGAGGGGGTCAGGGTGGATGGAGGTGGCATGGGTTAGGGGATAAAGAGGAGGTGGAGGGAGGGGTACGAACTAGAAAAACACTAGCATTTCTTAAAGATGATTTACGAGAAGGGTCTCAGGATCGAGAGAAGGTAATTCCCGAAAGATGTTTATGGAAAG
>NC_051410.1:13222424-13222829 GCF_015228065.2 Penaeus monodon
TCATATCTTCCCTCCCCCGAACCCCAACTTGGTTTTGTTTTTCTTCCTCACTTTCCTTCTCAAATAAACCTAGTCGCCGTCCTCGTCGCCGTGACCGGCCATCAATCGCTCCACGACGAACAATACACCCTCCCCCCCTCTTGTCTTCCCCTGCCCCACTGCCCGCTCTCCGGGCGACTTGCATCACGAGTACACGCACAAACAACCTCAAATTACGGTCCTCAATATCTCTCGACGACGGGCACGCTCCTTCACACTCCGCGGGTAATCTGCACTAACAAAATCGGAATTCAATATAAGAAATGTCCCCTTGCCCTCCTCCTTAATATATTCCGAGAGCAGAGAACACTCACGTCTCTAGTGACTCTCGAGTGATAGGATTACAGCGCGCGGCGGACGGCACAA
>NC_051410.1:13222880-13224005 GCF_015228065.2 Penaeus monodon
CGTCGCGGCTGAGGATCACTCGATGTACCACGGTACAATTGTGTGCCAGTGGCAGCAGCGTCCCCCGGCGTCCGGCTCTGAGGCTCGAAGCCGTGGAGATGCGGGCGGATACACAGTGATCGCGGCCGAAGTTTCCCGGACACTGGCGGGTGGGCGGGACAGAGAAAACGCGGCTTCCAGTGGCTCGGTCCCGATACAAAACCTGCGCACTGATACCAAACTTATATAGACACACATCTCTTTTGTACATCTTGTTTTCCCTCGCTCCCAGGCCGTGGGCTTGTGTGAGCTGGGCGGACATTCCGATAAAACCTCAGAGAGCTGCGATGAACAAGAGATTGCCGAGCCGGAGGAGACTAAAGGGAACGGCTTCCACATCTGACTGATGACGACTGGCGATGCTGTGTCTCTCCGGTCGACGTGGTAACAGTGTACCTGCGCTGCTAGGACGACGGGAGATCTCGCAGAAAGCCAGCACAAATATCGAGTTTATGACGTGAGATTCAATTTTCGCGCCCACCTTTTAAGGCTAATGACCTTCCTTGAAGAATAGGTTGTCCTGAAATTTGCGTAATGGGATGATTCTTGCCGAATTTTCTGAAATGTCAACCCGAGGGAAAGTGCATTTATCAGGTTGTTGGGTTTTAGGTCCGTTTAAATTCAACTCGGCGTTTTATTCTTGATTCGTCCGACGGGAAATATTGTTAATAATCATCATTCTCTACTTTATCTAGTGTGTCCCCATTCTGTGAATAACTTTCTTTTGTTCCCCTTTTATTCCCAGACACTTCTACATCTCTGCACCTCCATTTTCCATAGCCACGCCCTATTCTCCTCCCTTCGTCAGCACACTCCACGCCCATTTTCTAACTTTTCCTCACAACTCTGAATTCCCATTTTTTAAAACACATTTTCCTTCCTACGCATTTATATCTCGTTCCCGATGTCCCTCCCCTCTTCTCCACCCACTTGTGTATCTTCGCTTCCTCCACATTTTGCACAATATGTAAAATCTCGAATAAAATATTGTTCAGAACATGAACTAATTAATTTTTGTCCAATCCACCGTCATTTTTTTAACACCTGACACTCCAAATCACACCAATGCCATCGAACCCTCAGTCA
>NC_051410.1:13224208-13224610 GCF_015228065.2 Penaeus monodon
ACCTTTTCACCGATCCCTTCCTCCGCACCTCCTCTTCACTCCCCTTCCCATAACCCTCCCTTACCACTCCTCAGCAACCCCCGCGACACTCGTCAACCCCTCACAATCCTACTTCATCTTTCTCCTCCTAATTTTCTCCCATCTCCCTGGCGACTCCATCATCTTCAAGACAGCATCACCATCTCATTATTCACGGGCGCGGAGTCTCCCCCTCGTGGGCCGCAGACCCGATCTCGCGGTGAGAGAGCAAAAGCGGCGAAGAACACAGAACGCCAGAACAATATTCTTAATCCTGCCACAAGGCGAGAAGACCGAGATGGATGGGTAAAAAGAGTGGCGTGAATTTGAGATTATTAAGTAACTGCGAACGAAGGGGGGGGCGGGGAAGGTGGAAGGATGGAT
>NC_051410.1:13225903-13226188 GCF_015228065.2 Penaeus monodon
AAGAGTGTGATCCTTATTGCTGTTATTTCCCAAGACAAAGATTTTTATCACTTTTACTTCCCTCTTTCGCGGTCGCCATTTCCCTTCCCGAATCTTGCGTAGGGTAAAAAAAATGAATAAATGACCTGACATTTTCATATTCCAGGTCACTCCCCCCCCACGCTTTCAACCGGCACCGGCTATTTCCCCCCCATACGTCACTCACCGATAAAATAGCCAAGTCATATCCGCTACATGACCTTTTTTCCCTGCATTATTACCAGAGCGTACTAGCACCTCGGCATG
>NC_051410.1:13226374-13226847 GCF_015228065.2 Penaeus monodon
GTGCTCAATCACGAAAAGGCAAATTTGAGTGACATGTTCCTGTATCATTACCAAACGTAATAGTAACCTACATTTTTTTTTTAAAGCATTTCCAACAATACATTTCCATGAACACCTGCACCCATACAGTCGAAAGGACACGCAAATCGCCCACAAAACCGCCTCTAACATCCACACAATCCGGAAACCTCTCGAGAAGAAGCCCTTGGTAAATATAATGATAACAAGACCACTTAATAATATTCCGTCGAGAAAGGTAAGCTGTCAATCAGAGGAGCCACTGGGCCGTCCGAGGCTTCACTACTAACAAGCTTTCCTTTATTTGCATGGTCATTATTTCCCTGTCTATCTAATGCTAATAGATGTACCTGTGGATTTCTTCATCTGCTTATTTAACCGTTTCAGCATTATCTATCTATTTCAATATCTCTCGATGTACATACTTATATGCTCATTGAGTGGATTTTATTTAC
>NC_051410.1:13227946-13228180 GCF_015228065.2 Penaeus monodon
CTGGTGATTGATATAACTGTCGAGCACGGAAAGGGGACCCAGCTGCCAGTGGAGGCTCTGTTCAGCTGCAACTACATAACAACTTCAACGACATTGATCTAAGAAACGTTGCCTTGTGGGATTACCTTTCAGCTCAGGAACAAAAAACACTTATAAGTAGTGAGGGAGAAGGAGATGTGAAAAGAGGAACTATGGAAAATGAGGATGGGATGGAAGTGAGGAAGAGAAGGTGGG
>NC_051410.1:13228623-13228740 GCF_015228065.2 Penaeus monodon
GACTGAAGGCAGAATGATCAGAAAGAAAGACAAAATAATAGGGAAAAATATAGAAACACAGAGAGAGAAGAAAAAAGGAAAGCGAACAGAAACAAACTGAGTTGGAGAATGCAAACA
>NC_051410.1:13228791-13228879 GCF_015228065.2 Penaeus monodon
GGAGACAAAGAAACCGAAGAATAAAAACAAGCGAGCCATCCTCACAGCCCAACAAACAACAGAATCAAAAGATAACCATGCAAGGGCG
>NC_051410.1:13229142-13229464 GCF_015228065.2 Penaeus monodon
AACCGGTACCAATCAGGGAACGTTGTAAAGGCAATTAGAATCAAGAAGAACTAGGGCAATGAAGTAAGGGAGATAACAAGCTATCGAAAGAAGCAAAGCACATAGAATACCTAGGTTAGACCTTAAGATATAACTGAGATCCCCATATCTCTATCTAGGTTAAATGTACCGTACTTATGTAAGAATAGGGATCAATGCTCTTAATGCTAGAACATCTCGACGAACAGGTCTAAACTCAAATCGCCTTCTCTAACTCTCTCGAGGCTCCGCTCATCGTCGCTTCTGTCGGGATCTCCTCGTTGCTTCTCCTACGTCGCTCAAA
>NC_051410.1:13229629-13229858 GCF_015228065.2 Penaeus monodon
AACGAGAGGGAGAAGCAGGAAAAAGGTGAAGCGGGGAAAAGGGAGAAGATGAGAAGAAGAGAAAGAAGGGTGAAGGGCAAAAGAGAAGAAGGGAACTACAGACAATAAAAAGCAGGCGAAAACACAAAGGGAGAACACAGAAGCGGAAGAATGAGAGAGGAAGAAAAGGAGAAGGGAATAAAGGAAGAAAGGGAGAGGGAAAGAAAGGGATAAGGGCATAAAGAAAGAA
>NC_051410.1:13229927-13230090 GCF_015228065.2 Penaeus monodon
TGATTGATTACCAAGCGGACAGCCGGAAAATCGCTCATACCTCGTCTTCCGCCCACGAGGCACACGCGACGCTAATCGTGTTAAGCCTACCTTGCTGCTTCAAATCGGGAAGACAATTCGTAGTCTTGAGAGGAAGGATCATTTTCTTTAAAGTTTAATTCTT
>NC_051410.1:13230129-13230559 GCF_015228065.2 Penaeus monodon
TTGTAAACAACTACAGAATACAGATTCACAATTATTAAACTGACGAGTACATACTTCCAATTCATCAATCACACACCAAAATTCAAAAGCGACTGATCTACCTGTTAAATAAAATTCCTTGCACAGCTGCGTCCCAAGCGAACTTACGCCGAGCCCCGGAACAATTACAACCGCAATAAACAGGAAACGAAGCCTTTCTCCTAACGCGACAAAGGGACATCCGAGAACGCCCGAGTGTCGTTTAGCAGCTCGTAGCAGGCAAGACGACACGGCGGGTCAGCATTACCCACAGGTCGTAAAGTCGTTGGTCTTGCGCCGAGTCCATAATCACGGCGCACGACCCCTCCTGAGAGGTGCCAACAACGGGGCATCTTTGTTCCTCCTTATGGGCAGTTTGGTTGTGGAAAGCATTTTGGAAGCACGGTTATCC
>NC_051410.1:13230581-13230948 GCF_015228065.2 Penaeus monodon
GAAGTTAAGAGAACGAGATGATTTGAATATGCGAAATGTTGTGTTAATATATCATATTAGTTTTTTTTTTGTACAAAGAGATAAAAATGCTGCAGATACATCGTTGTGGCACTGAGCTCAGGGATCAACAAGTACATGTTTTTAGAGTGGCACTTCACTTGCCTCAGACTATCTCCTCCTCCGACTAAGCGCACAGAAAGTTCCTGAGAAGGGATCTTTTCCAAATGAGATTGTAGAGGACGTAAATAAGTACACAGCATGAACGTCACAAGCTCCATTACGTCGAGAGGACATAAAAAAATATTTATGACCAGCGTCCACTCATCACTAGTTTCCCTAAACTTATCTTGCCTGCCTCCCTCCTCCA
>NC_051410.1:13231027-13233342 GCF_015228065.2 Penaeus monodon
TGTTTTTTATTTCCCCTTCTCATCCCTCCCTCGCCCTCGTCCTTTCGCTCCCTCCTTTTCTTTCTTCTCTCTTCAAGAGCCTCACTTCTTCGCAACCCTCGACGTTGTTAAAAAGTCCGAGAAACGCAGATAAACACCGCCCTCTTGTTCACAAAGCCCGGCAACTTTCCTTTACAAAGCTTAATACAATCCGAAAAAGAATAACGAAAGACATTCACTGTGCTGTTTTTTTTTTTATCCACTACCCCACCTCCCTTCCCCTACTGATCCTCATCCCCCCTCCCCCTTCTACATCCGGGTTCTCGTTTCGGGAACCACTCGAGTATGCCACAATCACGCCCTCTCCACTTGGCAGACACGGTGCCAGAAAGTCGTCTTAAAGATGTCCTCCAAAAGGCAAATAGAGAACTCTTCTTTTATTTTCTCCATTTCCCCTTTTTAAACCTTTTACACCCCAGATAGTTTAACTTTTTCGAAGACAAAATGCTGGTTCAAAGTCTTGTTTGTATCCTCACACATTTTCCTTCCAAGTCCTTTTTCACATATTCCAACCACCTCCTCCCCCCCCCAAAAAAAAATGTTTCTCGTCTCCCTCGCTATATCTAAATATCCCGCCATGTTGCTAGGCCATTCACAAACAAGTCGCGGCGACCATCCCTTCGCCGGATGTGTACAGAGCGAAGGCGCGTCCGGAATAAGTAGCACCGGCAACACAACACGAAAATCCACTCAACTCGAAAACCCAGAGTCCGGAGGTCTCGTCGAGGAGCGCCGCGGTGCAGATAAATGATTCTCTCGCAAGTTCCAGAAAATCCATGAGGTTTTCCTTCCCTCTGCGTCTCGCTCCATCTCCCCCGTCGGGATCTTTATTACGTCTACCTCTCGACGCCAAGATCAAATTAAACTCCCGGCGATCTTTAGGCGCCTTTTGTTTGCTTGCTATGACCTGTTTGGTGTCCAAATGAGTGGATTTTTTTCGTCTTTTTCTGGGTCATGCCTTGAAGTCATATATTTTTTTGCTAGACGTAATGTTAATGTTTATTTCTCGTATTTTCCTTTACAGCCTCTACAACACTCTGAACAACAAACAGCCAACAGAGCTTTTTACTTGACTCACAAACAGACAAAACAACAATGCAGCCTCGCAAGATGACCAAGGAAGACAGGCGCATCTGCAGCCCTAATGATCTTAGAGTCATTAGCTAATACAGAAACTCGCCAAACTTTTTTTTACGACCAAACGTTATAAAACTGGCTTGCCATCACTTTGCGAGGCGCGCAAACCACCTCGGGCTAAATGACCTAACACTCTAAAGTATGAACGAGCTAAGGAACGGACGAGGGTTGAAAAGGGGTCATAAACCAAAGGACAAACAAGATCACCTGGTAATCAGCGTCGACGATACACCTGAGGCGACAAGCAAGCGGCCCATGCTCGCCCACGCCCTGATTACGTCACTCTCAACAACAGGTATCTTATCTACTCTGTTCAACCGACTGGTGTAGGTATGCACTGGCTACTGCATAACTCTAGATATTTACTACTGGTTCATCTATTAGGGCTGTCCATGCAAATCAAGTGCACACACGGCATAGAAGTATCATTATATTCTGTAACTATTAATGATCATCAATTATATTTATATATCTACAATGAAGCTCTATGGTATAACATATTTAATAAAAAAAGCAAGTGTTTACCATTAAAAGCAATTTAGCAATATTAATTAAAATGCAAGTTTTAGTTAAAGTCTACAGAAAAATTCAAAGCAATTTGATGTATTTAAAGCCGGAAAAATCTACTTTTATTTATTTATAATGATTGTGATTTTCGTCAAATGGAAACTCAATCATTCAGGAAAAAATTATCAACAATAAGCAGAATTAACCTAGCTCTAATAAAAACCAACCATGACACCATCAATAGGCCTACATTGGTTGAGCGAAGGCCTATCACCTGAGAGGTTCTTCAGGTTACACATGTCACCGATTTTTTTACCGGTTGTAGTGTTTTCCAATTCAGGGAAATCAGTTTTCAATCATTTTCTTAAGGGAATTGTATTTACAAGAAAAAAAAATCACGTAAAGAAAACTCAAAAAGAAAGTTTGGGCAAAAATTAAACAAGTAATTAGGGGGAAGAAATTTGTTATTCCTTTTTTTACCATTTCCAATATGATTTTTTTTTTTTTTTTGGATCTTGTTGTGAAAAAAAATATATGATTAAGCAAATCCAGACAAAAAAACGATGATAACAATGAAGGAATATTCATGGCAATCCTTTCTGCATGTTTAATCTATTTTTTCCAGCATTTGT
>NC_051410.1:13233418-13233569 GCF_015228065.2 Penaeus monodon
CCCCACCCGTATTCTTTTCAATCCTTCCATATTTCCCTTCCTCCCCTCTTTTGAACCCTCCACGTCCTCGTCTCCCTTTGCCGTGCCCCTCCGCCAATCTCCCCTCCGCACACCCCCCCCTTCTCTTTCCTTTCACCGCGCTAAAGAGCAC
>NC_051410.1:13233624-13234220 GCF_015228065.2 Penaeus monodon
TGGACGTCTGGGGAGGGGGAGGGGCGAGAGCAATGCGAGTCGAGCAAGGAGGACGCAAGACAGGAGAGGGGAGTCATCATCAACACGCGCCCTTGAGCTACTCACCTCATTGTCGTACTCAGTGATCTCCTCCTCCTCGTCGGTGGGGAAGGCTGGAGTGTGTGGGGGGGACGAGAGGGGGAGCGGGGGCACCTCAGACCCCGTCGACGAGAGGATGGAACCAGAGTGCTGGAGGACAAAGAATGTGTTTGAGGAAGCTGGATGATCGACTACAATAACGAAGATAGTTAAGGCCCAAAGGGGAAAAAAATGGAACAGATTGATATACATGGGGTTTTAAGTGGATATGGGGGTGATTAATCTGATATTAGCTGTTTTGTGGGCTTATTGCATCTTTAGAAAATAAAACAATTAAAACATTGTTTCAAAATATATCAAGATATTTCAATCAAACTCAAAATCTACATTTCTAAATTAAACTGTAAAACACAATTATGTAATACATCTACTAGAATCAATTCACGTGCATATATTTTTCTACTCTATTCATATCTACATATTTCGTCTTCATTTCATCTTAGTCATATGTGCGATGT
>NC_051410.1:13234669-13234755 GCF_015228065.2 Penaeus monodon
TTCCACCACAATAATTTTCTTCGCCATCTCTACCTCCCCAATATCATCTTTTACTAAATCGTCTGCGCCTCCGCCGGAAGCTTTGC
>NC_051410.1:13235285-13235514 GCF_015228065.2 Penaeus monodon
AGCAACCCCATTCCCAAGGATGTCCTTCCCTCATTAATCAAAACGCCAACTTGATTCAGAGAAGGCATTAACGGGAAGAGGGGAGGGGGAGGAGGGGAAGAAGGGGGGGGGCAGAATGAGGACAGAGGGGACAAGATGCTTTATGAAGGGCGCGCTAAACGGAACTTCGGGGATTAGGCAGCGTAGTTGGCGCACTTCGAGGCCGAACGACCCGGGATGAGTGCGCCCC
>NC_051410.1:13236367-13236621 GCF_015228065.2 Penaeus monodon
TGAGAAAGGAGGAAATAAAGAAAGCAGGAGGACAAAGCACAATCATGTAAAAAGAGCGAAATGAGAACAAAAACTCTATGTAAAAAACTAAATTAGTAATACACAATACAAAGGAAATGTACGAACATTCTACACTTACCCATAACGTTACCGTTTTCTACAATGCCCAATTCATACTCAAAGAAAACGTTCCAACTTTTGAGGCTAACTATATTATTTTTTCGAATGGTAAAACCATTCCATATCCATTCCTC
>NC_051410.1:13236649-13236872 GCF_015228065.2 Penaeus monodon
TGGTTCTACTTATAAGAAAAATAAAAGGAAAAGAAAGAAGGACGGCTGTTCACGTCATAAAAGCGTTCGAGCCAGAAATATGACAGGAAAGTCTGTATTCTGACGCATCACGGATAAAAGACTATGGGAATCAAATCCAATACCATTCCAGACGGTGATGTGATTTGATTTTGCTGAGGTCAGTAGGTCTTCATAATTCTAAATTCTAAAAGTCCATTGGAAA
>NC_051410.1:13238269-13238829 GCF_015228065.2 Penaeus monodon
TACGGGACAGGACGAGTTCCCCGAGAAACATGAATACCACCGGTTGGGAAAGATTTCCCAGGCAACAGATATAGTTCTCGTCGGAGAGGTTGCCCGGGAAAAAAAATAGTGAGTAAAAGAAAAAAAATATATAAAACAGATCGAAACGAGATGCGATAAACGGCTGTACGGACATCATCGCGAAAAGATACGGATGTGCGTCTGTGCAATGGGTGTATTTGCGTAAACTTGCGTGTACATATTTGCATGCATTTGCGCGTTTGCACTTATGCATGTATTTGCATGTGTGTTTACATAGCTTAACCGCAAATGCTCGAGAAGAGAATCCCACGTACATAAAGCTGTAGGATAATGTTGAAATCAAATCATATTTTGGAAAATATCAGTCAGAAACTTTGGCGTTTTATCCAAAAATAATTGAGATCCACTACGATTAGCTTTCGACAGCAGGGGCCATTAGCCGCCGCGAGTCCAAGTCCCCGCGTCCTTCGACCATTTATTACTCAAACCAGAACTTACCCGAGCTCGAGTCTTCGCAGCCTTCGCTCTCTTCCCTGTTT
>NC_051410.1:13238898-13239227 GCF_015228065.2 Penaeus monodon
AATAACACGAAAACAAAACCTCCACGCCCGATGATCCCGAGAATTCCAAGACTTACCCAGGCAACGGACGGCCTACTCACCCTGTGTCCTCTGTACATGTGATCGGCCAAGTCCTCTTCATCGTCTCTGTCCTCTTCTTCTCCCCTCTCCTCGTCGTCTTCTTCGTCCCCGCCGTCGGTCCTATCAAGCAGCTGGTTGTCGTGCAGGTCCCCGTCGCCAGAGGCTCCGAACTCGCCCAGGATAGCGTCGAGCTGCGGTACAACAGGGAGCTGATAAGCCTTCGCTTTCTCATTATATATTAAATTGTTGTGAGCGAAAATATCGCCCCT
>NC_051410.1:13239281-13239995 GCF_015228065.2 Penaeus monodon
TGATATGGAGGAGCGAGCCAGAGATAGGTATGACGATGGGGGACGGAGAGAGATAGGAATGATACGATGGAGGAAGGGAGGAAGGGAGAAAAGAGGGGAATTCAAGTGGTAAATTAAGTGATATAAATAGCCAACCAAATTTAGTTATACCAAAAAAAGGAGGGAAATATAAAACAATTTGGTAACCAGAAAATGCTGAATTAATAAGTGCGCATCCCCAGAATCCCTAACACATATATGCAAATCGACATCACAGGATAGCCCCAAGTCTTCCATAAAATATAAAACCGAAGCTGAAAACACAATAAACAAGTGCCCTTCCAACCACTACCACCTAATAGCACCTCGTGACGCACTCGAGATTCATATATCAGGGGAAGTCCTTTGAGATTTTTTCGCTCTGGTAGTTATTATTACTCGTTCTTGCATATCTTCTCGCCCTGGCACAGTTCCAGGTACGAGCGGCACCCCCAAGATAACATACGAGTGCCTGAGGCAAGGAGGTGGTGTCTCGAGTCCAGTAAAAGGAACACACGAACTGATCTCTCTTTTACCTTACAATCAAGACGAATGGCTTTAAGCGTTGTCTTTAAAATACATTTCCTTTAGTATACTATCCTCAGGAATCTGTCTTTTAAGTCATTTTTGAGTGAAGGGAGAGAAGGTGAGAGAGAAGAGTTTATTTACAGCGTCCTTTGAAGTAGATCAAAGTCT
>NC_051410.1:13240259-13240513 GCF_015228065.2 Penaeus monodon
AAATATTAGTCATTCTGCGTTTGCGTTTAAATGAATACCATAAGAAAAAAAAAGCTCACTCAGGCAAAACCCTCGGATATAAAAATGAGTTGATTTTAATGCAATCAAATGACGAGGAAATGATGACTAAAAATAATTCATTGCTAAGACTTTTACGAAAAGGAATTATCAAATTTCATTGGGGATCAAATACGGGCCAATGTAACGAGAAAGACGAAGTTAGGTCAGCAATTTCTTCAATCTAACGGAAAGTC
>NC_051410.1:13241134-13241437 GCF_015228065.2 Penaeus monodon
CGGAGATGCAAAAAGTGAGGAGCAGCAGCGGGCACACCGAGACGCCAAGACGCCCATTTCCGATTCACTATTCCTGTTCTCTTCTCCTTCCTTCTCCGTGTTTCCTTCGTCAGAGCGTGCGCGTCTCTCTTCATTCCCGGCAAGCTTCTTCCTTATTAACATGCTCCGCTCTCTTGTCGGCGTATCCTAACGTCATTTACGAGAGCAAAGTTTATCGAAAAAAATAATCCAGCTTTTTTGTCAGGAAGACTCTCGACGCCTATTTTATCGCAAGTCGCAAAATATTACATCGAAAATTATACA
>NC_051410.1:13241719-13244251 GCF_015228065.2 Penaeus monodon
GGAGCCGCACTGCTTGGTATGCAGAACTCAGCACGGTCGTGTGCCAGTAACTTTGCACTTTATATTCACTCTTGATCAGAGCCGTTCACAGTTTCCTTGATACATACATTCTTCGATCTTACATCTTCTTATTGCTATCTCTCCAAAGGAAGCTAGCCAATACCCACACCTTAACTACAGGGAAATATACTTTTGACGACCCTCCTTCCGTGATCAGCTTGAGTCTTCATTACTCGAGGTGGAGGAAGAAGTCTCCTTCGCTATGACGTCGCTGGTCTCGCATGGACGGCCATTACGAGACAATATTAACACTCTCTCGCCATGCCGCCGCGCCTCCTCGACACATTCCTCACACCAGCTTGCCTAAACGGGCGGCGCTGGACTGTAAAATCCGCCATAGATTATGCCGGACGGATCCCGATTTTAATAACTGCATTCTCTAGGCCATTATAATTCAAAGTCGCTAGTAATATATATGAAGGGGGAATAACGTCCATTAATATGCAAATCCACGACTACAAATCTAAATATCTTTCGCACCAGACCACACCCTCCGTTACGCCCGCACTCGATTTCCACGATATTATGGGCACGCTTGTCTACAGATAAAAAGTGTTTGGGAGAATATTACTAGCGTTGCATAAACTGACGCTGACGGTAGCGTAATTTACCACAAATTTTCGAGATACAAATATACACACCCACTGAACGCTTAACTCGACGTTCTTATTCGAACGTGAGTAAATTAGCATGAATATCTGTATTCATCCATCTTAATCCTTTCAACTTCCTTTCACGAAGAATATATCTTCAAAAACAATATATCTTCATAAACAATCAAACACCTTAAACGCAGAATAACGGAAAACTACGAGACTTAAAAAATGCAGAACAAAATAGTATAAGAAGTCTTTAGAGGAAGCAGGAATCACAGGAGTAAAACGCTTCCCCGATGCGGTGGCCCAGACAATCAGCGCCGCGTCTCTCTCCACCAGAACTGACTCGGTTAATGGGCCACGGAATTTCGATGCGACGGCGACGGGAAAAAGAGATGGGACTCCGATATCACTCTTAGCATCCGATCCCTTCCTTTTTATCATCATCCAACCTCCTCTTTTCGCTACTCACCCGATTTCCTTCCTCTTTCTCCACCGCGACTGAAACACGTAAAAACCAGTCGCTTTTCATTACGTGAGGTCGTACCACTGATCGTTAAAACATTAACCTTTCTATAACGAGCTGGCGACGGAGCGCGGGGTCCCCGTGGTTCTCGCATACCTGTGGGAATGTGGTAGATAAGGGTCGCGGGGGCACGTCGGGGTCGCACCTGTCCCCTTGCCTCTAACCTCCCCTTCGGTACTTCACATAGTTCACTTTTTCGCCCCTGTGCCATTATCTGGTTGTCTGTGTAGCGTTAAACATTCCTGATTTTCATATACAGCAATATTCTATCCATGGGAGCTGTATCGCTGTCAGTATCCATTCCCGCCGCTCTCTTCTTTCATGTCCACGTGTAATGAGACTCGTCAGCATTCCAAAGCCGCCGCTGACGGCGGAGCAAACCCGCTGATGTCTCTCTCTCACCTGACGCTTACGACCAAGCATCCGCCGGTGGATGTCGATTCTGATGAAAGACTCACTCTTGCTCACTGTCATCATTCCCTGAAGCTAGTTAGGCGAAGGAAATAACTCCCGAAAATTCCCCCGAAAACATTTGGGCTTCGGAAAGCGCCACGTTCTCCGTCCTCCTTAGCTTTTCCTGACTGCCTACTTGCCCGCTTCCTCCCCTCTCTTCCCTCCCCGTATTTTTTCTCTGCTTAGTTCCAACTCGCCCACCGATACTTTTCTTTTGTCTCCTTCCCCCTTCCCTTCACTTCATTTTTCTTACTGCTCCGTTTTTTTCCTGTTTCAATGTACAAAACAGATCATCAGAATGACCCACACTGGGAGAGACACTGAGGTGAAGGGTAAGAGCGACTGACGTCAAACGCAGCACTTTCATAGCGGAACCGGGCTGTCACGAGGGACCCGGTGTCAATACCTACAAGATTCGCTTTCACTTACGTTCATTTTTTCTTTTTTCTCTCTCTATATATATTCTTTAACGTTGAGTTACTGATCAACAGAATTGTAGTACATTTAGAGGAGAGGGAACTAGATTATTTAACATTACATTGAGAGAAAAATCTATAGTTTTGTTCGGCGATTCCTGCAAGATTCATGAAAATGTGAAAATAGACGCGTACAATTGTAAACTCAAAATAGCAAACACGAGCGAGGGGGTGAACGAACGAGTTGCGGAATCAGCGCATGGATGAACAGACGACTACTTACGAGTGTTCATTATCATGCACTTGGGCGTATTCACGTTCGCGTGCGCTGGCTGGCGGAGTGCCGAAAACAGACAGTGGAAAGCGCCCGTCCTTCTCGGCACACGCAATATTTCCACTCCACACAAAGGCTACTAAAAACCACAGACTCCATCGCGTTCTTGAACCAATTTCTTTGCCTTCCTCGAGACCTGGCGCCCCC
>NC_051410.1:13244314-13244379 GCF_015228065.2 Penaeus monodon
GCGTCCTTGTACATGGCATCTATCCTTTACATCTCAAAAAGCCGTTCCGTCAAGAGCGGCCGGTA
>NC_051410.1:13245410-13245995 GCF_015228065.2 Penaeus monodon
TAATCTTTGTGGCCATCCATTAACGAGACTCTTCACGACGGTAATGCGAGGTCTCTCCAGCGCTCCTCTGACTGACGCAGATTTACCTGATGGCGTTCGTCCCGCCGGCGAGAGGGGCGAGCGCTCCCGCGGGATTCTCGCCCTTAACTCCTGTCTTGCTCTCCTTCCTTCGTTTCCTCCACCTTGCCCTCTCTGCTCCTCTCGCCCTTGACTCGTGGGCTGTTCGCCCTCCTTCGTTTCCTTTTCTTGCCCTCTTACTCTCTCGCCCTTAATTCACGCCTTTTTCTCCCGCCTTCGTTTCCTCTTTCTTCCCTCAAGCCCTTAACTCGTGGGCTGTTGTTCTTCTCTTCCTCTATATTGCTCGCTTGCCCTCTCGCCCTTCTCCCTCTCGATTCATTGGTTGTTCTCTCTCCTGCCTTTCCTACTTCCTCTCTTACCATTTCGGCCTCGACTCACGGATTGTTACTCCTTCCTTTCCTCCATTTTCCTCTCTCACCCTTTCGCCTTAGATTCCTGCGTTATTCTTCGTTTCCTTCATATTACCTTTTCTTCTTTCCCATTCCCATCTCATGAGGTGTTCTTCCT
>NC_051410.1:13246074-13247109 GCF_015228065.2 Penaeus monodon
ATCGGATGCCCCCCTCCCCCATTTTGTCCTTCAACTTCCAACCCTGCCTTTTGGTGGGGGAGGTGGAAGGGGTGGCATCTCAAGTTATCGAAGAGAAAGAAACGAACAACTTTCTTCTAGTATTTTCTCTCTTCATCTACTTTTTTCGTGTCACCCGACGTGCAGAAAATAGGAACACCTCTCTTTATCTCCTTTTCTTTTTTCTGTTACTCTCTTCTCTCGCTTCTCTTCTCGCTTTCTCATACCATCCACGCAATCTATCATCATTCTCTCGCTCTCATTTCCGTCTGTCTGTCACTCCCGTAATCATCTTGTCACTTCTCGCCATCCATGACGATAGGTATGACGCGTCACGGGGAATATACAAGGTATGTACGCGTCACGGGGAATGTACAGCTTGTATTCGGCACGCGATCGTCAGAACATGACTGAACAACACGAACGGAGGTGTGAACATCCCCCTTATACTCACACATACAACACGAGCGAGTTCATGGACCCCGTTTTACTCGTGAATACAACATGGACAGACATTTGAACACTTCTATTTGTACTAATACACACAGCATTTAAGAAAATCCCTCCCTTGACCCATGAGCAAAAGTTGGAACATTGTCTCCCTTACATCCGTACACACACTCCTTTTGTTATCATGAAAGCAACGTGACCAGAAATGCGATTCCCCTTCCCTCCCGCCTTGGCACCCACACATACTTTTTATTTTTCTGTTCGATTCGCATTAGCAACGACAAAATAAAACGCTCTTGATTTCTTGTTCGGGAAGGGAGCGCGTATGCAAACCCCAACGGCTGCTCCAAAACACGCTAGTATAAACCCCAAGTAACTCCAGTTCTAAAGGTAATTGCAGTGATATTTTACACACACTACGGCGTCTGGGTTTCCTGATTTTAGCAACACGGCATTCGGTGCAATATCCCTTTCGCAGTACCGGAACGAGAGGCTACATTCACGAACAGCAACTTTAACGGTAATGTCCGTCTCCAATGACAAATTTTATCACTATAGCATCAATTA
>NC_051410.1:13247472-13247547 GCF_015228065.2 Penaeus monodon
TACAAATAAATAGGTAAATACATTCAGTCTTCCAACCAATCGCCACAGAAACCTAAAATTCATTAATTCATTTTT
>NC_051410.1:13247890-13248237 GCF_015228065.2 Penaeus monodon
TCAAATCCCCATCATTACAATCCAACCGACATTAACTTCGTTTCAGCGTGCGGGACATATATCACCATTTATCAAAGCCCCGACCATGCCAAGCATCTTCATCCCAAAATGTCCTATTTGGGAATTTATTGACTTTGAGGGACCAAAACGCTCTAACGTTTAGCCTCGACAATGCTCGGTTCCAACAGACATTGATTCCACACGCGCGCAAAAATCCGCCTCAACACTAAATTTCACGCGTGTAACTCACTCAGATGTTTCGCTTGGATATTCCCCTCGTATCTTGTTCGGATTGGGTTTTCATATCTTTTCACTCATTCGGAAAAAGAAAATTCTGCTACAGTGGC
>NC_051410.1:13248674-13248879 GCF_015228065.2 Penaeus monodon
TCATTTCATTCAATTACATCAGCGCCCTGAGAGGGAAACCCGACATACATCACGGCGATCCATCTCTCTCTCCACACTCAGGGGCGCTCAGTGGAGGCATAGTTCGCCCGACAGCCGATCTATCACACAGAGTAGATGTTCGCTATTTGTTTCGTTACTATATGGATAATTTCGAGGAAATACGTTTCCCAGCCTTTCCTAACAT
>NC_051410.1:13249167-13249311 GCF_015228065.2 Penaeus monodon
CAAGTTCTAAAGAAGAAAATTAAAGTGAACATCATACTTCTCAAGTCTCTTTAGTTTTTCTTCTTGAAAAGCTAGAAACTTTTAAATAATTCTCAAAAGCGTGACCGCCAATACGCACGCACAATTATGGCGGCACATCGAGTA
>NC_051410.1:13250028-13250628 GCF_015228065.2 Penaeus monodon
TAATGGCAAGGGTCAGTGCCAGTACGTGGTAGTATCTGTGCCAGTGTAATGAATCTCCCCCAAACAAAGGGATTCTCCGCCCCGCCGGCCCTCCCCGCCGGTTCCTCCAACTGGCCTTTACCTCCACCGGTTAGTTTGGCTGCATAAACACGCCAGAATTGGTTTCCCGTTCTTTGTGCATCTCTCTCGCCGGCGTCCGCGAATGCCACTGTAAACTCTCCGGGACTTTTTCATTTGCCCTTTCTTTCATTCGTTGACTTCGAGTTCATTCATTAGTGAGTGTCCTTTTTTCTTTGCGTTGGTACTTGTTTCTTCCTTTTTTCCCACCCACTCTTTTTTTTCTCTCTCTCTCATTTAACCTTCTCTTCTTTCTTTATCAATTTCTTCTAGTTTTTCCCCCCTTATTATCTCTCCATTCCTCCTCACCTCTCTTTATCTCACCTGCGTTTTCGGTCTCTCTTTTATCAATTATTCAGCATCTCCCCATCCATCTTGTGATATTAATAAGCTTGCAAAGGATAAGACGAGCGGCACACTGCCTCCGAGGACCAGCCGACGAAGGGAATTGGGGCAAGAAATGAGGCGCAAAGAGATTCTCTT
>NC_051410.1:13252004-13252069 GCF_015228065.2 Penaeus monodon
TGTATTCCTACCATTTGAAATATAATAATCTTAAATCAGCTTTGAGGCAACATCCCTAATTTCCT
>NC_051410.1:13252086-13252254 GCF_015228065.2 Penaeus monodon
TCTCGTTAAAAGAAGGTTACAGCTCATAACCTTTCACCCTTCATCCTCTAGGCCACTATCACGCACCCTTGAATCAAAGCTCTGAGGGAACACTATCATATCTTCTTTCGACCAAACCGCTCTCTCTCTACTTAGCCTCCCTCCCTTCTTAACTACTACCCCCCCCCC
>NC_051410.1:13252393-13252478 GCF_015228065.2 Penaeus monodon
CTCCCCCCCTAATTTGCAACATAAGCTCAGTCTTTGAATGAGTGTCAGGTTACATAAAACTAGTTAGGATACTGATAATAACCGA
>NC_051410.1:13253360-13253480 GCF_015228065.2 Penaeus monodon
GTTGGTCGATGAAAGCACATTAACGCCAGCGTATGGGAGAGGGAGAGGACACCCTCAGAGCTCCACCGGAGAGATAATGCAAGTCGAAACCCCCAACAAATTGCTACATAAGTATGGAAC
>NC_051410.1:13253799-13253927 GCF_015228065.2 Penaeus monodon
TCCCTTCATTAACCTTCCAAAGACACGTTTCCTCATTATCCTTCTCTAATAACCTCACCTTATGAAGTGAATCATAAGTACAAGGGTACTCTAGAGCATATCCAAACCTCCGTGCACAGGAGAAATGA
>NC_051410.1:13254214-13254375 GCF_015228065.2 Penaeus monodon
TCCACACACTGCAACCTTCCTCACTCTACACAACGCTAGCGACTCACCAGGTTGCGGCGAGGGTGCGAGGCCGTCGGGTCGTCGCTGTCTGGTGTCTGAGCCTGTGGGAGAGAGAGAGAGGAAAATAAGAGAAATGAATGAAAAATCTCCAATATTGAAAT
>NC_051410.1:13254602-13255887 GCF_015228065.2 Penaeus monodon
CCCTCGCCCCTCTTTTAAAAGCGTTATAGCCATCTTTCACGCACAGGCAGAGGCACCGCAATCTACGTGTGCTTCCTCCTCAAGCTCCTTATTATACCTCGCAGCCTCCGCGGATCTCGGGGATAAACATCCTCATCCTGTCCTCGATATAAGAGCGCAACCCAACGCGGAAGAAAAGGTCGTTTGAAGGCACTCGGGGAGGTCAAGAGAGTGATCAGGCTCTTCCACCTTCAATATTGGGTTTCGCTCCTGCTAATTCGGTTGGCCGCCTCGGGATGGGCGTCGAGGGGGATGGGCGTCGAGGGGGGACGGGCGTGCGATGGGATGGGCGTCTGAGGGGGATGGGCGCCGGGGAGATAGGCATCCGAGGGGATGGGCGGGATAGGGGGATGGTCGTCCCATGGGATGGACAGGGGATGAGTGGGATAAGGTGTTGCTAGGAATGAGCGTCAAAGGGGCGAGGGATTGGCGTGGGGCTTTTGAAGAGGGAGGGAGAACATAGGAGGGATTGTCTCTCGCTCACCGGATAACAGCTGAAGCCTTTTAGTAAATCTCCGTCTATGAAAGTAATTCGCTGATAAGTGTGTGAGGGCTATTTCACGGGTAGAACGAAATTAGGGAACCTGGACACTCCATCGTTTATACAGCACACGCACGCACGCACCCTCACCCTACCCCAAACACACAAACATCAATATCAACCACTCCTTCAAATTCACTATTGAAACAACCGTTTAAATCCTACAGGCTACAAAATTCTGTTCAGATTCATTCCGTCGCTTTCGCCCATCTCATACCATCATATCCGGCAACAGAGCTCTTACAAGAGTTACGGGTAATGAAGAAAAACATAAACGTGAGAGATAATATTATATGCATAAGGCTAATTACTAATTCTTCAAGCCCCGTCGCCAGTCACGCGCCCGCTAATAACTTCAAGAGCTTTATCAACACTTCCGAGGAAAAAAGAAAATCTTATTTAGTCCTTCCCAACTTCTGATAAACATGTTTGATCTCCCTCTAGTCTTAAACAAGTTGCTTTGGCACATTCTGCAATTACTTCCGCTTCAGGAGCAAGATAACAAGCGCGAGGGAAAGGCACGTTTCAGATGTTTACAGATTGTTTCTTTTAAATATCCTTGTTACTCTCTCGCTCTAATTCATTTTTTAAAAATCTCTGCGTCTATTTCTTTGTGTATCTTAACGTTTGTTTCTATTTCTTAATTTCTTAGCATAGTTGGCAAAATAACTGGACTAGCCAGGGATCAATTTGAACATGCATACG
>NC_051410.1:13255953-13256955 GCF_015228065.2 Penaeus monodon
AGCGAATACAGGAGAGGGTTTTGGAGGCACTGAAGACCGCCGCCGATCGCCATTAAGTGCTTAAAAAAATCCATCCACGATTCCGATACATTCCCCATCAGCAAACTTCAGATGACATATTCAAATGAACTCATAATTTATGCATTACATCCACTGTCCCCTTGTTTTAACGAGACTTCGCTGACGAAGACCCTGTGACGTCAGGGGTCTTTAGATGATAGAAAAGGAAAAAATTATACCTTTCTTTCGAGAGTAAAAAGTATCGTAAAAATCACATGTGAGAGGGGAAGACAAAGGCAAGCCATCACAGCCAGAGAATGAGGGAATTTTTCTACCCGTATGCTCAATTAATTCAATCAAATAATTAATAAAAGAACAATACTCGTCTTCTCGTCTGTCTAACCTGCCGTGACCTGGACTGACCCCTCCTTCACAGTGGGTACAAGATTATCCAGCGGCCTAAACAAAATGTATATCCAGGGAATCGAGTCGAGCTCCACGAACTGTATCCAATATTTCTCAATAAAAGAGAACTATGAAGCGTTATATCAAACCCTGGACTACCTTGCTCACTTCTCACAGAGATCAAGATACAAGTTAGTAATCCATTTGATCTGTACTTCAATATACGAGACTTGCAACAAGGCTCAAAAAGCATTTCGGCGTCTCGATAGTGCCAAAGTTCCTGATATTTAAGGAGACGCAAGAAACACGGAAGGAAACGTAAGGTTATCATTTACCCGAAGCAAGTCGGGTCTCTCTATCACAGAAAGTCATGACCCACATGAGAAACATGATCAACGTGTAACATGTATGAATCATATGTCCCAACAGGGAATTTTGAGCCAAATACTGTCTTCGCGTTGAAACCTATTATTAAAACTAGAATGCGCTAATTCTATGCCCCAGTGATTTTGCAACAAAAGTTTCACTTTCATTATTACCATCATTTACAATTTGCAGTCGCAAGAATCGGAGACTAAAATAAAATAAAGCCGTAAG
>NC_051410.1:13257453-13257648 GCF_015228065.2 Penaeus monodon
AAACATCGAGGTCATCCCCACATAATCTAAAGCTCATCTTCATTCGACAAATTCTTCTGTCAGGTTTACAGACGCAAACCTCGTTACACTCAATCCTCTCAGCGTTGGATCTCTCTCCTTCCCCGCATCCATGCTGCACGATCATTCCTATTTCGTGTTTCGCCAACCACTATATTCAAGAGTCAGCGAGCAACC
>NC_051410.1:13258095-13258191 GCF_015228065.2 Penaeus monodon
GACCAGATCGGGGGTGAGGGGAGGACTAGACGGAAGGGAGGGACTGAGCGGGAAGGGGAAGTTTAAAAATGATGAAGAGAAGCTGGTGGTGTCGGT
>NC_051410.1:13258279-13259188 GCF_015228065.2 Penaeus monodon
TCGGGGTACGGGAGGCACGGCTACACCCTTTCCGTCGGAGTGTGGTGGGTGGACTGGTCGGGCCGGGGGACGGGGCCGCCACACTTGGCTTACACCCGCTCAGAGCTTCAGACGCTACAAGTCACCAACTACTTTATCGCGCAGTCTGTGTATACCCGTGGTGGAGGCAGGACGTGCGCCGGTTCGCTCTCTCTCTGATGAGTGGCGTCCCCGTGCACCATCACCGAGCTCGGTTTTTAGTTAAAGCTGAGGTGCAAGTGTTTGTGTTGTGTACTGTGCAAAATATTATGATATATTCCAGCCTGGGATACCGCTCGGCAGCTTAAAGGAAGATATTTTTTTCTTACACAGCCTGTATGTTAGAACAGTATACAAAGTAGTAAATGACTATTTGAAGAAAATATCTGGAATAAGTGCAGTGCTGAAAACATGTGCATTATCTAGCTGTGCTGCAGGAGAGTTTCAGTGATGTTTTTTACGAAGGCAGAGAAACATTAATGATATAATATTAATGGCAAGCGCAGGTTGTGAGCATGAATAAACGTGCAGTAAATGAACGGACTCAGCCATGCAAGATACACAGAATTCAAAAGCAAAGGATCTTCACAGCGGCTCATTCTGTACGTCACATATTTCCCTACGTTTAACCATGTTTAAAAAATAGACACAAAAACAAACAATGTTCAAAATGTGTACACAAAAAACAAACGTGTTCAAATATGTACACAAAATCAAGCCTGTTTAACTGCGGTTTCTGTAGGAGACAGTTGCAAAGAACGGCCACAGATTTACTGAGCCCACACATTCAAACAACCAGAAACCGTTAAGGAAAATTGTCATTGTTTACAAGTCCTACAATGGACAGAAGTCGGTACAATACTCTGTACCAGCTAAGTAACCCTTCATCAT
>NC_051410.1:13259217-13260566 GCF_015228065.2 Penaeus monodon
TTACTGCACACTAATGGACCAGTCTCTTACGCACACATTCAACTGATAGCTTTCCCATATTGATAACCCCAGTTCGCGTCTCTACTTCGCCTCCACACTGTCATTGCACCGTGCAGATACACCACTAAAGTATTTTACCTTTTAAGTTTTACTCTGTTTCCTGTCGCCATAGTTGCTCCACGAGCCTGACCTCCCTAATTTGACAGTGCTTTGTTGGTGCGAATGATTTGATAACGTAATGTGAAGCCTCATTGTGATACATACACGGTAACAAAACCAAACAATTTGCACTTACCGGTAAAAACATAAACGCGTTGTGACGATAAAAAAAATAAAAACGGGTTGACATTAAGACGCCTTAATGATACATAACTAAGAGGGTCAACCGGTACTTCAACTAAGGGCAATGTTCCGTTACTTCCTTTGCGGGAAAGAAATAAAAGTATATATTTTTTATCTTTTATGTCACGTCGAGGTTGAACTTAAAAGGAAGTGTGGTTTGTGGTCGTTAAAGGTATGTGCTTGAGAGAGTCACGTGCAGATATTCAGTTATATTATTATCTTTAATTGATACATGCCTATATGTATGTAATATCAGTTTCAGTGGTTGGTCTTATCTTCACTATTCTTGATAGTGGAAATATGATTTACAAAAAACGGTCAAGAAAGATTAAGTAGTCAGAGAGAACGACAACGCTACTGACCCGGGGAGTCTAACCTATTTACGTGCCTTTTTATTTTTCCTCCACCTGTATTTTCTTTTCTATTCTATTCCCTTTTAAAACTTTCGTCCCCTTTCCGTGGAAGGATTTGCGAACCTTCGAAATGCTCAGGAGAAGAGTGCATTAAGAGTGACGCATTTTACCCGCCAAAGACGAGGATTTTGGTGCAGCCTGTGAGTTGAAAGATATTTATCTACTGGGCGTTCGAGGCTCCTATCAGAGCACTTTAGAACTTGCCAAACGGGGATGAAAGGGAGATGGACACTTTCTCATTTCCATATAAAATCACCCTTTTCATACATAATGAACTTTTGCACGTATGAATCGCTCGAAAACAGTCTTTTATCAGATCCGCACTGTAAAGACTCCAAAGAATAAAATGAAAAGACGTTTTTACTGACGCACATCCTATCAGACGCGTAGTTGCTTCTTTCTTCGTTAAATTCTACTGCGAGGAATTTGATGCTGCAGTTTTTAAACTTAATAGACATGCCAACTTTTATTATGTATGGATATTAACTTTCATACCATGCTGTCAAAGTTAATCTGAACTGGGTTCGTGAGCTAAAAACGATACGAAATGCTGACACAAGGTTAAGTAAATGATGTTCACGCTGTTTGAAATCA
>NC_051410.1:13260771-13261076 GCF_015228065.2 Penaeus monodon
TACTGAACAGCAAGCCGAGATATCAAGCTTTTTCCGAAATCAGCTTGAAATACCTCCACGCTTCCCGGAAACCTCATTTTCTCTTTCAGTTATTCCAAAAAACTAACGTCCTCTACGACGAGTCAACTCACTTCCAGTCGAACTTGGAAAGGATAAAAATCGCGGGCGTTTTTCGGCTGGCGAGACCGACGCGGGACAGTCGGGGGCGCGTGCCAAGGTGCGTTTTGCGTCTCCAGTAATCTTGTTACACATCGCCGCCGGAGGATCACTCGAGGAGCTGACGCAGGTCTGGCGTTCAATTGTGA
>NC_051410.1:13261210-13261478 GCF_015228065.2 Penaeus monodon
AAATCATGCACAAGCAGAGAGAGATGGAGACGAGACGACCAGACGAGGCTCTAAAAGGAAAGGAGCGGAAGAGAAAAAGACAGGTAGCACAGTTCAGGAAGGCGGTCCTCAGGACGGGGTCTTAAGAAGCTCTTAGTCCCCCTGTGATCCTTCTCTTTGCTATTAGTTTCCAAGCCGCTCTCCTCCTTAACCAACCCTGAAGTGCATGTTACTTACCCCTCGCTGAGTGGCCTAATCATTTTCGTTTTTGACTTACACTTACAGTCAC
>NC_051410.1:13261539-13262194 GCF_015228065.2 Penaeus monodon
CTGATCTGCCTTTCGTCAGCTATTCCCAGCTTTTCCTCTCTCGTTTTCTTGCATCATAATTCTTTTATTGTCACACCTCTCACTCTTTTCCCATCTATACAGTAACTGACAATAAATTTACTTTACCCAAAGTTCCTCCATGTGTCATTACCCAATGTGCTGCTTCCCGTCATATATTATCAAGTTGACTAATTATATGCTGATTATCGCCGTTGTTAATTATTCTCTTAGAGAGTAATTAGCGGTAATTAGCGCAATCCACTGTGCAATTGGAAAACAATACATGTTTCTCTTATTTGTTCTCCTAAATTTTCCCAAACGACATATTCAGAATTATTCCTCTTCCTTCTCCTTGTCCTCACATCACTGTCCTATTAATCTTCCTTCCAAATGCGATTCATTTCCATTTTCTACGTCGTCCTATTCATAAACTCCCTCTTTTTATTCTATTTCCCTTTTATTTTAGCCTCCCCCCTCCAGTTCTCCACTTCCGCCACAAGTTCGATGTCGCTGGGAACTCCAGCACGGTATGCAAATTACGTCACAAGGACGCCGGAACTGTCATCAGTTCATAAACATACACACGTCACAGTATAACAAGGCCCCAGCGACGTGGACAAACCGGACCTCATGTGTAAAGTACGACTTTCCAAAT